>NC_139678.1:51738083-52096313 GCF_964106915.1 Podarcis gaigeae | reverse complement strand
GAATGAGCCAGAGGGAGAAGCTCTGGGGTAGGACAGTTGTAATTGTATGGGAGTTAGTGCTTTTTAAAAAAATGTGGCACTGACTTCCATATGAAAGCAGGGGGTGGGAAGCAGGAATTGAGAAACTATCTTAGGCAATCAGGGACAGCAAACAAAATCAGGTACAGATTGCAGCAACTCTTTGTTCAGAAAAACAACAACTGGTGCAGATATACCTTTGGTCCAGCCCTCGCCGACTCGGTGCCCTCCTCCAGCTTTGGACCACAACTTGTATCAGCCCTGGCTGAAAGTGGAGAGCACGAGGTTGGCAAAGGCTGCTTTAGTCACTTCCACTGCCAGGGTTCATGCACTGCCTTCTCACTCCGCACACAGATACGCATACACACACACACACACACTTGATAAGTAGCATTTTATGTTGGGCTTTAGAAATTCCTTGTCTGCAATATTACCTGCTTTGGGCTGATGGTAGGGAGTGAGACTGATGAGCACAGAAGGAAGATTTGTTAGGAAATGTTAAAAGAGTTGCGTAGTTTTGATCATTTTTGACAGCGGTTAAGGCATCGTTGGTATTAACGCTACAATGGTAACTTAATGTAGAATGTTTTTACATAATGCTATTCTAAGCATAGAAACAAGTGCTGGGATTTGAAGAGCCTTGGTGTGACCCAAGGCCATCTACATACCATGGGTGATGAGAGCATTAGTTTGCACAACTAAGAGGCTTCCATTCACCCTTGTGTTGGTTTACTGGTGATATTAACTCCAAGAGAGTGGGGGGTGGGGAGTATAAATGCTTTGCTACTATATTCTTACTGTCAGTGGTTTTTGGCCATTTTATAGTCCCTGTAAATTACGACCCAGCTGTCCCAATACTCATAATCTGGTTGCTTTAATTGGTTCATTTCAGATAAATAACAAAGGCTCTGGTGGAAACGATGATAAGGCTGGGTAAAGACAATTTTGGAATTTAGAAGACGGTTTGTTATTTGAAGCACTCCCGATATGTGCTAATGTTAGAGTGTGTACACTAGACCATGCCTAAGGTGAATCCAACCACAATTTACATTAAGGAACCATTTCTGTATATGGTTTCTGAAACATTGTTCCTCAAACTGATAACTCAGTCAGTAGAGCGTGAGACTCTCAGGGACGTGGGTTTGAGCTCCACGTTGGGCAAAAGATTCCTGCAATGCAGAGGGTTGGGCCAGGTGACCTTCATGGTTCCTTCCAACGCTATGATTCTGTGATTCTTAAAGTAGGAACAATTGGCCTAGGTAATCTGCATCTTGCTTTGCCTGTGATCCCTCTCTTCATTATTGGTCTGAAGAAGAAATACTTTGCTAGGACACGGGTTGTTTTTAGCCTTTTTGGGGAGAGAGTAAGATGCTACTCGTTAAATGTTCATGAGCTCACCTGCATAATTCCTCTTCTGTAGTTGCTTATATTCAGGAGATGTGTTCTTGTGCTCTGATGCTCAAGCATCAACGGGTTGCAGGAGGTGTAATATTAAATCACCTGTAGGGTATGTCTAGAATGTTGTGTAAATGGGCAAGAAAATGAAATATTTATAATGACCAGCATGCAGAGAACAGAAAATGGCACATGCTTCTGTGAAAGCTTCCTCTTCTCTCCCATTTTGGGGTTTTGTGTGTGTTTGTGTAAACATTTGGCCATACTGTAATACATGCAGAACACAATCCAGTTTAAATTAAGCAATTTTAAATCTTTGTTTCAGTGAAAGAGGCAATCAGGCGTTTAATTCACCCACATTAAAATCAGTGGTGCTTAACTGTGGCTGGGCCATATTTTATATCATCTGCCACTATTTCCCCCCATAGCGTTAGTAGTTTAACTATAAATAGATAATCCAGGTTGGTTAAAATGAGACTGAAATCGTCCATGGCTTGGTTTACATTCACAGTCTTACCTGTGATGTTATACATGTGATAGGTTTCCACATCTGAGTTCCAAAATTACAAAATTGCTTATTGCTTTTTAATTTCATGTACAATCTCCCATTCAGAGTCCAGGTTCTCTCTATTCAATGAAAATGTTCTCTATCTGAAATTTTTTTACTACCAAAATACATCAATTACAGTGGTACCTTAGGTTAAGAACTAAATTCGTTCCGGAGGTTTGTTCTTAACCTGAAACCGTTCTTAACCTGAGGTATCACTTTAGCTAATGGGGCCTCCCGCTGCCACCACACGATTTCTGTTCTCATCCTGAATCAAAGTTCTTAACCCGAGGTACTACTGGGTTGTAACCTGAAGCATCTGTCACCCGAGGTACCACTGTAAACATGCCTGCATCTTTAAGCCCCTGAAAGCATGTTACACCTTGTAATGGACTGTTTAGTTAAATCAAAAGGTGAAAAGTATTACTAAAATAAAACCCTAGCTTTGTCGAAATCACGTCCACTTCAGTGAAGACATAATTTTCTTATCTAAGATTTGGTTGCACACTTAGTAATTTTACCAGTAGTCAAGAATCCAACCTGTTAATGCTATGCAAAATAGTATTTGTTGGTATCCTGTTACGAAGAAAAAATTGGTAAATATTCTAAAGTACAGGGATAACATAAGGACTTGATGAGTGTGTGATCATACACATGTCTTAGGGTATGCATATCAGCAGCCAGGTAAATAAGAATGCTGGCTGAAGATTGCATTGTGAATGTTGTACTGCCAGGTAAAACAATGTTGTATTGCTGTTGTGTATCACTTTTGCGAGGAGGGGGGCTGCTTCCAGCAGTTGTGTTGAACAGAATATTTGTCTATGCTCAGTTGCTATGATTTAGCTATCTGTTTGGTCATAGTGAAACTATTTAGGCTGGGGGAAAAGGACACTAGAGGGCGTCTGGTGTTAAGACGTTTGTTGATGTGTAGCACAGCCAAATAGCACAAGAGAAGGAAACTATTGCCTGCGTTTGATGGTACTTCAAAATGCCTTGTATAGGTTTCTCCTGCAGTGAGGAGAAGATAAAAAGGAGCCCGGCTCAAGAGTATCCAATTCTAGGAGATCCAACTGGGATCGGGAATCCTGTCACATTCAGGCAATGGATGGTGATGATTATGGATGTGTGATCTCTTAAATCTCTAAACCAGTGTTTCCCAAACTTGGGTCTCCAGCTGTTTTTGGACTACAATTCCCATCACCCCTGACCACTAGTCTTGCTAGCTAGGGATGATGGGAGTTGTAGTCCAAAAGCAACTGGAAACCCAACTTTGGGAAGCACTGCTCTAAATGATAAAAAGATACAGCTTGTAATGAAATGCTTCCTTCTTGCTGAGCACCTGATTGATTCATCTGTTCATATCTGTATCTGTACCTTAACTTGTGGAGTTCTAACTCTTAAGGGGGTCTCATTGCAGATCCCCAGCTATCTTTTATAACTCAGGCTCTTCTACAGATGTATGTGTCTGTTTGTCAGAAACACACTAAGCCCACACTGATGCTACCTTGCATGCAGACTGCCAGGGGTGCACAAAAGTCAAATTGCCATGGCCATCAAACCAAATGCGACAGGGATTGTGGTAAGGAAACAGAAAGCCAAAGCTTCCTACATTAGCAAAGCACAGTGAGGACACAAGCATAGAATCACAGAGCTGTAGAGTTGAAAGGGACCCCGAGGGTCCTCTAGTCCAACCCCGCTGCAATACACAAACAGTGCAGACATATATGGTTCTGGCACACTTTTGGGCTATCAGTTGATCTTTCTGTTAGCCAGTTGTCTGCAGTTCTGCTGGTCTGGACTCTCAGTGGCCATTCAGAGATACTGATCCCACAGCATAAACAGCCACTAAGACAGAGCTTGCAGAGCCCATGACCCTCCAGATCTCAACAGTCTACAACTCCTTTGGGTGCCTGATCATTGCCTATTTGGGCTGGGGCTATGGGAGTTTTAACAATGTCTGCAGGGCCACAAGCTAGCTACCTCTGCAGAGAGAGGTCTTTCAGGTTATGTTTCAGCTAATGCTATGTTTCAGCTCATAAGATGGGTCTGTCATTTGTATAGCTAAGACACGCATTGGGTTAGTAGCACCCCTTGATGGCAAAAGTCTATCTCAGAAACAGTAGAATACCGGTACTATGCAATTCCTGTGTCCGTCTGGAGGCAAGTGAAATATGTATGCATGAAACCTGATTTAAGTCTGCAATGCATCCTCTTGAAAGGGGCGGCCTAAGGGGCAGATGTGAGCCTTGAAAGTCTGTTGCTTCTATTAGGATTTCATTGCACCTGACTTCCTCTGGATTGCCCTCATTTGGCATTGACCCAGTTAAATTCAAGCACTTTTAACATTTCACTGATTTTCAAGGGGAAATTCCCATTAAACCCAGTGGGGCAAAGGACTTTGGCTAGACATAATCTATATACAGCACGTCCCTATATAGCAACCCATGTAAGAAATGAATCCACATGCCTATATATCACTATATAAGACTGTATATTTAGATATGTATCTGTTTTCAATAGATATAAATATGAAATTTAGGGAGAAAATAGGTTGTCCTATTGCAAATGAAGGCCCTGCATTTTGGGGAGAGGCATAAAGTACTTAAGGCTAAAATTTTGCTGGTAAGCATGGCAGCATGCCAAATGAAGCCTATGATAGCAATAGTGGGACCATCTTGCAATGGATGCGGGTGAACATTTCATCTGTGTTGTTTGTTGACACAGACAGTAAATGCCTTTAGCTAAGACGTATCTGACCCAGTTGCGCACTTTCCCCCTCTGCTTGTTTTGACTTTCTGAGTGCAGGCTGAAATGTAGCTTGTGCTCTCCCCCACCATTCCAGTTTGTATTGTTCAATGGCCAGCAAAGCAGAACGGTCCGATGAATTTGGAGTGGAGTCCCTGGAGGTGGAAGGCCGAGTCCCATTGCCGTCAGTGAGCGGTGCTTGATGCTCTGTTTAGGGTAGGGATGCAGCGTTCATTTGAACAAGGAACAGAGTGCATTCGAAGAAGAGGAGAGATGGGTGGCATCCCAGCGGCTGTTGGACTCCATCTCCCATGGTCATCAGTGATCATGAGAGCTGTAGTCCTGCAGTAGGTGGAGAGCCACAGATTCTCCAGCCTCGGTACATGGCGAGGAGGTTTAGCACAGGAAGAAAAGCTCTGAATGCAGTGATTAAAATAGGTAAATTGATTTAGCTGGGGAGTCGGTGCAGCTGCATTGTTGCTCCTCGGCTACTACCATCTTGTCTGGCTGCTTTTCAAAGAGCTGCTGCTTTTTTCATTGTTAAATGAGCAAATCAGATAGCTTTCAGGGTGGGCAGTGGAGTTGTGTCATTAGAGAATACTGCAGCCTGAATGCTAATTTTTATTTTTATTTTATTGGTGTTGGCAATGAGGCATTATGACTAGACCACTCCAGCAAAACAATCTTAATGTGATGATATCCTTTTTAATATGAATGGCAGATCCAAGCCACCATTTCTGGTGACCGTCCTTTGTGAAATATGTGTCGAGAGGTCTTCCAGCTGGACGGCCTCTTCCTCTGCTCTGGTCAAAGCCATTAGGATGAAGTTAGCACAACTACTTCATACCAGGAAGAGTCGGGAGGATAAAATGGTTTTGGACTTCCCTCCATACAGACACTGTGTAACGACTTGCGCAAGTTTTTTGAGAAAGACAAATATTACTGCTATTGGGGGCTCGGGGTGGGGGGTGAATGTGGGAACAGTTTTTCCTCAACCGACTACTTGCACTGACTTGTGTTGCGCAGCTACACATTTAGAGAGCTTGTGCCACACACACACACACACACACACACTCTCTCTCTCTCATGGTGATGATGCAGGCAATGTGCGTCAGGCCTTTGTCGCCACCACACAACTCTGGAAACCCACCTCAGTTACAAACCTGGCCTACCTGAACCTCTGCCCCCTGCCCCCCAATCAAGCTTCAGGGCTGTAGAGTGTAATCCCATAGAATAACAGCTACCTAGAAAACGTGATCCTCAGGACTGAACCTCATGGATAAGTTACCTTCTCATGGCTACTGGACTCTTTACCAGCCTGCAAGCTGCCAGCAAGGCACCCTCGCTCTGTAAAATATTTTTTTTTATAAAATCTGTCAGGCACTTCACCTCATGTATAGAAAAAACTTCCCAGCCACTGCTGGGGAGACACATCACTCAAACTGTAATTTTAGAAATGCAACAGGAGGGCTGTCGGACTTCTCCTTTTCAGGCGTCCCCACAAACTCACTTTACGAAGAATCGAGGAGGTGTGTGAAGATAACCTCCTCGCATTTTGCCTTTCCCCCCTTTCCCTTCACAACCCCAGTCCCCAACTGTTAGCTTGAACCATGCACACGTGTAATTGAGGGGAGGGGGAGAAACAATCTAGAAATCTTATTATTACATATGTATTAAAATGTTAATATCACACTTTTTCTGACAATGTTTTAAAGAAAAGGAAAAAAAAGTTATTACTTTGCGGACTGTGCTTTATAGTACCTGTGTGAAAGAGGCTAGGACACTGGATACGAATAGAGCTATGTTGATATATCCCTAGTATGTACACGAGAACTTTCTTTTTGTCATACATTATACTTGTAATGTAAGATGATTATTAATAAAAAAAAGAAACACTTCAGTTTATCAAGGCAGGTGGTGCGTGTCTTTATTAATGACTCGAATGAAAACAACTGAGCCTGCAGAAGAAGAAGAAAGACTTTGCAGGCAACTGTAACCAAGTCACTTATGGGAAGAACATTCATAATTTGCCCTCAAGGGCCCCCCAGGCAGAGGCCAAGGTGCAGCGGCCAAGAAAACCAAAGAGGCAAAGGGAGAGAAAGCCAAGGTTGACCAGGGGTCCAAGCCCCCCAGAGCCAAAGGGGGGAGGAAGGGGGAGAATCCAGCCATCCATAGAATCATAGAGGTGGAAGAGACCACAAGGGCCATTGAGTCCAACCCCCTGCCAAGCAGGAAACAAGGAGGCCTGAGGGGCCAGATTCCGCAGGGAGGGCAGGATGGGGGCACATGGCTGTCCAACACTGCACCCTCCATCCACCTTGTCCAAGGGAAAGGAGACCCCTTTTATGGTGGGGGCTGCCCCTCCACCTCTGGCACAACATTTATGAATGGACTATTTATGAAGCAAAGACCCTGTTTTTAAACACCGTGTCATTTTCCAATAAAGTTCAGAATGCCAAAATAAAAATAAAAAATTGCCCTCAAGAGTAGTTTGGCACACTTTGTTCATGGCCCCCTCCCATGCAGTCCTACATAACAGGGTGGATGCTCTTCAAAGTCCTGTCCCTGATCCTCCACGTGTTCTGGTTGCTAGCGCCACTAAGGGCCAAACTGTGTGCCAGGCTTAATGTGTGACCTACAGCTACATTTCCAGTTTTTCTATAATTGCAGGTGTGCTGGAGGGAAAGTAGAGGTTTATCCCTTCGCTCCCTAGCCACAATCAAGAGGAAAATCTCCCCCATCATGCATACAGCTGCGAGACTTAGTAAAAAAATCCCTGTGGTTATCAAAGGAGAGAGAAGATATATTTTGGGGCGGAGGAATAAACCTTTCTTACATGCCGCGATTCTGATAACGATCATAAAGCTCCATGCACCAGTACTGTGCCTAAAAGAAAACTTGAGCTGTACACAATGTGTTGAGCATAGTTCATTTGGCCCTCAAAACAGGCATTTCCCCCTGGACTTCTGTTCAGGGTACTGTGAGTGAACACCTCTTCCCCCTGGCTTTTGACCCTTGAGATATATCTATTTTAGAACCTGCTCTATTATTGTGGATGTGAATTTGTTCTAAGCTTTTTTTAA
Organism: Podarcis gaigeae; assembly: GCF_964106915.1. Classification (NCBI taxonomy): domain Eukaryota; kingdom Metazoa; phylum Chordata; class Lepidosauria; order Squamata; family Lacertidae; genus Podarcis; species Podarcis gaigeae. Next base: position 52,088,525 of record NC_139678.1, on the reverse strand, counting down.
AAAAAAGACTGAATGGCAGTAAGAAGTTGAAATGATAAAAGTAACTAAATAATGCTGACATATAAAGACCTCTTTGCTACCTTGACCATGTTGGCTATTTGCAGATTAGTTGTGCTGCAGAAGGCGTGCTGGGGAGACCACACATTACAAGGAATGCAAAAATAACTTTTGCTAGGTTTTAATAACAAAAACAAAAACTCCTTTTACAATATATCAATAAGTATCACCCACTCACCAGGGTACTGAGAGAGCTAGGTGCTGCTCTTTATATACTATACCCAACAGCTTAATTAACATAACAGCACCTGCTATACTGCTTCACAGCTGTAAAACTAAGTCACGTTATTTGCTCTGGACCTTAAAGAGATACACATCTTGTGGAACAATAATGAACCTTCAGATTTAAAGAGACCATTCAACAGACCAGTCTGCAGCAGTGTCCACCAGGAATTGCTTCTTCTCACCCTGCTTAGTAGTTAGGACTGTGGCTCAGTTGTAGAGCACAGGCTTTGCATGCACGTTCAGTCCCTGGCCTCTCCAGGTACGGGCAGAGCAAAGACTTCTGCCTGAAATTTTGGAGAGGTGCTGTCAGGCAATGACAACATCAGGCTGATGGACCAATGAATAATAATAGTAATTGTAATAATTTATTATTTATTCCCCACCCACCTGGCTGGGTTTCCCCAGCCACTCTGGGTGGCTCCCAACAGAATATTGAAAGCACCTTCCTATGTTCTTACGGTGGGTATTTTTTTAGTCTCTCTGCTGATGGATGTTGTCATGTAGGCTGGCTTCCAGCTGCAGTGACTCCTTGTTCCAGATCTATAGAGATGGGCTCTCCAAAATTCACCTCCAAAGATATCCCCTCAGTGCCACAAGTGGCTCCAGGGACGCTTCCAGCAGAGCCTGCCCAATTAAGGGGTGTATAAGTCTTCTTATATGGGTTCGCCCCCTGAAATCTTTTCTAAAGCTCCCCAAACTAAAACAGCATCAAAGGCTTAAGCACCTTCTGATATCAACTACCCCAACACGATGTGCTCAGGTGTACAGCAAGCAGATTCTGGGGGTGGCTAGGCTCTTGGTCAAGCAGGTGTTAACATGCCCTGCTGGAAATACCAAGCCCATTTGGTGAGCGACATGAGTTTATTCCTCTGGGCCCAATTCTAGTAGCACAGGATCTCCTGGAAACTTGTGAAAGACATGTGGACAAAACCCATATCATACGTCATTGCTAGAAAGCTGGAAACAATGTCCTGTTTACAGTGGTAGACTTGCACTGTTGTCTTGTATGTACCTGCAACTACTGCTCTTCAAGTGGCTGTCAGTGCAGTGACACAGACTACCCATCTTCCCCATGTAGAGGCTTTGGGGGGGAGCTATAAATTGTGGCAAGGGTGGGGAGCATTTTTCACCCCCAAGGGCTGCGTTTCTGGGCAACGCTTGGAGGACCACATGCCACTGGTGGGTGAAGTTAAAGACCAAAGTGAACATGACCAGAAATGTGGTTTTTGCCATAGGCTAGTTTCTGGACGGACACACACACACACACACACACACACTTCCTCCATTCAGGCAAGCAAGGAAGCATCCAGCCTCAAGGACACATTCCAGCAAAGCAGAGCCATTCAGGGGGTGTCTTGGGGAAACGTTCTCAGGGCACGATAGCCTGGGGGGTGGGGGTGGGCTTTAAATGCAATAATTTTTTTTTCCAGTTTTGGATTGGTGAATGTAGTTGTAGACAGGAAGCACACACCTATGTGTGCATCTGTCTCTTAGTAGCAAATGCTTTTTTGTCATAGTGGGAGTTTTGAACCAGCACTCAACCATTTAGAAAGGGGCAGGAGTACACATCATGGTGCCCTCCAGATGTTGCTGTACTACAACTCCCACAATCCCTTGCCTCAGCAGCTTCTCACCACTAGGGGGCTTGTTTTCTCATAATAGCCTTTACCCTCTTGACTGGATCCTCCTGGAGATGGAACACAATGAAACCTCATTTACTAGCTCTCTTCCTATCACGACCCTTTATTCCATCAATGCATTGTCTCCCCGCCCCCGGCCTTGAAAGTGTGAGGCTGTCTGTTATACAGAAACAGCTTTTGATATCTTCCAGCACCCTCTAATCATGAACAAACTGATTGGTGTTAAAACTGCCTTGAAAGGCCATATTCTATTGAAGACAGGAAGAACCCATCCCTTTCGTTCAACCCTGCATTGTCTCTTATCTGAGGTGGAAAAGCACAGCAGAAAATAATCTTGTACAGCATTAAGCCAGGCACCAGCTGTGAAGAGAATACACATGTAAAAATGAAGGTATGGCTCCTCATTAACCGATGGAGTTTTTTCATCTACTCTTTTTAATAATGTCTCTGTTTACATGGCTTTGCTTCTATATTTATATTCATATTTATAGATATTGATCCAAGAAACAATACAAAGAAATAACAAGACAACTGCTTGGGTAAGGAGTTTTCAATTGACATTTCCAAGGGAGACGGAGTGCTGTGAATTTTCTGTTAAGGAAGCTAACTTGTTTCTATGGAGATAGTCACTGCCCTCACCATCTTCATTTCTCCATCTCCCCTTCCACATTTCCTTGAATCCCAAGAGGTTCCATGAGGCAATAGCTAAAGGGCAGTGGATACACTGAGCAAACTACACATTCCTGCATATACACAAAGCCATGGGTGGAGAACCTTTTTTGGTTCCATGGGCCAGTTGCTTATCAGGATCTGCCTTGCAGGCGAAATTTGGCTGGTGGGTGGGATTGCCCTCCTGTCACAATCCCTTTTGCTCTGCTCTTAAAAGGGACGTGAGTGGTGCTGTGGGTTAAACCACAGAGCCTAGAACTTGCCGATCAGAAGGTTGGCAGTTCGAATCCCCGTGACAAGGTGAGCTCCTGTTGCTCGGTCCCTGCTCTTGCGAACCTAGCAGTTCGAAAGCACGCCAAAGTGCAAGTAAATAAATAGGTAATGCTCCAGCGGGAAGGTAAACAAACGGCGTTTCCGTGTGCTGCTCTGGTTTGCCAGAAGCAGCTTAGTCATGCTGGCTCCCTCGGCCAATAAAGTGAGATGAGCGCCGCAACCCCAGAGTCATCCGTGACTGGACCTAATGGTCAGGGGTCCCTTTACCTTTACCTAAAAGGGAAGTGGGGTGGGGCTTGTAAAAGCCTTTGTGAGTTTCCAGTCCCTCCTTTTAAAATCAGAGCGAGGAAGGACTCAAAAGGGAAGGAGAGGAACTCACAAAAGCTTTTGCAAATCTTTTCCCTCTTGCCTTTTAAATCCTTGAGACTTGGAAAGGAACCTTCCCCCTCCCTTTGCTTTTCAAGTCCCTGGTGTGGCCAATCTTAAGGGGCAGGGAGACTCGGAAAAGATAAAGACAAATACATGCTGTCTTAATTCAAATGAGGAAAATATAAAGTCAGGAGTAAGCAAAGAACAAAATTGAATTAAATACCACTAATCCCAGTTCAAGATCCAGTAAGCAGGCAAAGCAGGTCTAAAAACGGCAAACCGGTAAAGCAGATAGTACCCTGGACAATTCCATGAGGAGTCTGAGGCTACCTGGGCCTCCAGTGATGAGCTGAATCCAAAAATGGCCCCAAACTGCATTACGGCAGGCAGTTGACCAATTTCTCAGACATGGGAACCACTTGCTTCTGTCTTGCTAGAATTCAAACTCAGCTTATTTTCCCTCATCCATCCCACTGCTGCATCCAGGCACAGTCTTGCTTCATTCAGATGTTATGGAAAAATAGGGCCGAGTGCCACCAGCATTCTGATGGCACCTTGCCCCCAAACTCCTAATGACCACTCCCAATGGCTTCATGTAGATATGAATAGCACTGGGGATAGACTAGAGTCCTACTGTTATGTGGTTACATAACAGAACCCCATAGTTCAACCATGAGGGAAATGAGAAACACTCTCCTACTGTTACATCTTGAACTCGGTACCATTGGTAGAACCAGAACCACTGAAATACAATGCCCCCAGTTCCACAGGATAGGTTCAGGAGGATGTTGTGGTCCATAGTATCACAAGCTGCAGAGAGATTGGGAAGCAGGAGCAAGGTCTCTGCAAAGATGACCCATCAGGGTGAAGTAGGGCGACTCACTGAACCCAGGCTGGAACAGATATACAATGCCTAAATTGTCTGTCATGCCTACCTTGAAAAAATGAAATTATTGTCTAGAATTATTGCTCTACAATTATTTCTCTGAAGTCCAAGTTACCAATTGAATATTTAACTATGTAAAAAATATAAAGCACTTGGTAAAAAGTTAAAGGTAAAGGACCCCTGGAAGGTCAAGTCCAGTCAAAGGCGACTATGGGGTTGCAGCGCTCATCTCGCTTTCAGGCCAAGGGACAAACAGCTTTCTGGGTCATGTGGCCAGCATAACTAAACCGCTTCTGGTGCAATGGAACACTGTGACGGAAGCCAGAGCACACAGAAGCGCCATTTACCTTCCTGCCTGTAGCGGTATCTATTTATCTACTTGCACTGGTGTGCTTCTGAACTGCTAGGTTGGCAGGAGCTGGGACAGAGCAATAGGAGCTCACCCTGTTGCATGGATTTGAACCACTGACCTTCCGATCAGCAAGCCCAAGAGTCTCAGTGGTTTAGACCACAGCACCACCTGCGTCCCTACCACGTCTGGTAGATACATTGGTAAGGCCGTCTCCCCAAGAGAGTGTTGTCTGTCAGTGATAGTATCTGGACTTAGTGCCGATTCAAAATTGTTGAGGAAGGCCTATCTGCTATGTCTACATTGGTGTTTAGCTACTTATAGTGTCTACAGGCATAAGCAATGTGGTGCTCTCCAAATATTGTTGGGCTAACCATCTCTAACCATTGGCCTTTCTGGCTGGGACTGATGGGGTCCAATAATGGGGTCTGAAGGGCACCATGTTGGTTAACCGTGGTCTACAGAGTGCCTATATCCCCAGAGCCAGGTACAGTTCTGAAGCATGCATCTATGATCGTTTATCTTTAGATCTGCTTCTCACTCTTTGGCAGGTTCATCAGGAGACATCAGTATATAACATGACAAATAGCTTACAATGAGGCAGCTCCATCTGGTCCGAAAATACAGAAGAGAACTACAGTAATTGCCAGATTCCAACATCAACTTCTCTGCTGTTTATAGATGTGAAGGGGGTGGGGGAAGCCTGCCAGGAATATTGTTCTTTGTGGTTTGGCAACCTTCTTACATGGGTGTCACTAGTTATGTTCCTGTGGGTACATGTTTGGTCCAATTTCTTCCCCCTTCCCCATCACTGAAATTAATTTTGAAAGAAGCATTCTGCTGTAGCCAATAAGTTGTGTTGTGTTGTGTTGTGTTGTGTTGTGTTGTGTTGTGTGTGTATGTGTGATGCTCATGGCAGTCTTGTTGGTTTTCAAATGCTCCCATGGGCCCAAACAGGTTGGCAACCCACACTCTTAGATGCCTTGACACCTACAATGTTTTAGGCTCAGAATGCCTTGATCAGGATTAATTCCAATCTTCAAATGTGGGTAAATGCAAGGGGCTTCATTTTTTCAATGTGTTGCATTATCACTGCAGTGATCTTGGATCATATAACTGGCTGATGCAGATAACTGTTCAGCCACTCATGAAAACAGTCTTTCTAAAGTATGACTGATGCACTGTGGGCAGAGCTGGGAGGGCATCCAAATAAAAAGAACAACTCATTGATCCAACTTTTGTATTATTTATTCGTGGTTGAATGTTGTTGTTTGTGCAGTAAAATTAGACACCAAGTCTCATGCTTTTATTTTGTACTTTGAACAGTGAATACGACAACAGCAAATATTTGTTTTTGTACAATAAAGATATCATTAATCCATAGAGTTGGTCCACATGATCTTTCCTCTGAGCCTGGCTATGGCATTTTAATTTATTTGTCATCGTCCCCTTCCTTTGAGATTTTATTACACAAGTGCTAAGGATTATGTGCTATTTACATCTAATTCTTCACACTGTGATGGAACAAGCTTTTGAATCTGACAGCATGTGCCCCCAGAATTTTGAAAGTAGATGTATCCTGACACATCCCAGATAGATCTTCAAAAATGCAGATCCAACAAGGCAAAGACATAGCACCTTGTTGCCCTTATAAAGGTGAGTTGGCTGGACTTGGTAAATCTGACTAAAGTGGCCTTTTTGGCATTGAATCTGCACAATGCACTTTTACAGATGGTAAATGAACTTCATGTACAGGACACTGAACAGCAAGGCATTACATTACAAAGCAGAAATAAATACAAGTGAAACCAGCATTTTGAGGTGACTTGGCTGGAGAAGATCTAACAGAAAGTCACACCACAATGTTAATTACAATTCTCATCGCCATCAATAATGGACAAGGCAGCTGGTTAATGTGGAAAGACGTGCTCAGTCTGGCCAGTACCAGGGTACTGCAGATGCTGTGCTTGTCCAGCAGGGTGAAATGAAGCATCCATTTGTTGACAGTCTTCCTGTAGCAGACTCAAGTGCTCTGGCAATCTTCAAACCAACTTGCAGTTAATGTTGTTCAAGACACCATACCTGTTCTCCTATGTGCTCACATCATTTGGCATAAGGGCCACAACTGGGTAAACCTTGTGCCTTTGTGCTTGAATTTGCACCCAATCTCAGCACTGTGCTCTCCCTGACAATTGCCTGCATCCTCTCTGTGGCCCAGCTCTGTGGTTGTTGGACCCTTGCAAATAATACACGTGTGCTTTAGCTGCACCACCAGAAATCTCCAGTTGGGTCGTAGCGTTTCAAGTAGACTGGCAGTAAACCTCTCCGTGTACTTTTCAAATACTGGATGTGCTTACCCCTCAGCTGATATAATTCTATGCTGTTGGGTTCTAAAAAGTATTACAAAACTCACAAGGAAGCTACATCACAAGTAAAGATACTGGATTGGGTTCCTTGTCCTTTAATTGTGAGCCCTACAAACAGGAAATAGCTCTCCACTGTTTTTCATTATCTTCATCTGACAATGTTCCACTTGTTGCCCCATACAGTGAATATGTACACCAAAATAAAGTTAAGTGGTGAAGCCAAGGTAGTTCAGGAATATTTGCTGATGTCCTTACTGGATCAGGCCTCCCTGCATGTCTCCTAAAAGGTAGTCTTTCTGTGAAGCTATGTCAACTCCCTGATTGAGGGAGGTGCATGGGTTGACTTCAGGCCCCTTCATTTCCTTCCTTAACCTTCTTCCCTCAAGAAATGATTTGCACCTTCAGAAGCAAACATGCCAATAATCCGTCTGTCACATTTTCTCCCTGTCTCATAAAACTAGAACACGGGGTCATGTAAGGAAGGTGAAGGGAGGGAGGACCAGGAGAGACGAAAGGAACTAGCACCTGGTTCCTCTCACAGCACATGGTTTAGTTATGGGATTGGCTACCACAAGATGTAGCTATTTACACCCACTTGGATGAATTTAAAAAAGAATTAATCACATTCATGGAGAGTAAGGCTATCAACAGTCATGATAGCTGTATCTTATCTCCTGTATCAGAGGCAGTATGCTGCTGGGGACCAAGCATCAGGAGAGGGCTACTGCACTCATCTTCTGCTTTGCATTTCTCATAGGTATCTGGGGCTCCTATAGGAACAGGATGCTGAGCTTCCTATATTTGTAAGCGCACGTATTGGGATTTGAGCCCCCATCTCTTAACCAAAGGCTTATGCAAATATATTCTATGTGCCATGACTCACCTAACTGATGCATCTGTTGACAAGTTCTTCAAGGCAATTAAAAATGCAAAACAAAAACAAAAAAAGCCCCAACTTAATTATGCACCTATCTTTTCCAGGGACAGACGGTAGCGACTGGAGTTCTATAGCAGCTTTGGAAATTTCATTTTGAAGCTAGCATAATGACGCCGATCAGTCTCTCGTTTTAATGTTCCCAGTTAGAGCAAAAGAGAGAACGGGGGTTGGAGCCTTGGTATGCAAATGTTGAGAATTAATGCAGTACCCAAGGTCTCACAGGAGCAGCTCACACAGACGAGATAGTATGTAAAACAGCAGCTCATATCCAATAGCCAAATTAAGCTGCTTTTTTAAAAAAGTCTTATCAAAATATATAGCTTCACAGTCCAATCGTTTTAATTAAAAGCTCAGTGATGTCTTCATTTGTCTCTTCCCACTCCTAGAATCCCATAGCCCTACAATGGCACATGGAGTTGGTTATTGCATTTGCAGAAAGCATACATTTAATGTTCATCTTCTTAAAAACCTCAAGAGTTGAGATCCCACAACCGCAACACAAAGAGACCCCACTCTTTAATACTGCCTTAAGAATCAGGAGGAGGTCAAATGGGGTGGTGTGGGTGTGGGTGTGCAGGTGCACATTGGGGTTTGGAAGGTTTTTGTTCGGTGGGGATGCATATTTCTATAATACACTGCAGGGAAATTCTAGCTACTGCGCAGAATATCACATTCCAGATCCTTTCCCCAGAGGCCACATAATGGTTACATCAATAATAAATAAAGATGAAATAATAGTTCATGCAAGTGGCATGAACATAGTACTGGTGATATGAGCTGTCCCACATGTGTATTTTCAAGGGCTTTAATGAATACTTAGGAATCCTACTGCTTCTTCAGTTCATGCACATGGCTACAATTCATAAGTTGTACTTTTCCATGGGTTGGACTTAGAATAGGGCAGCTCTGTCTGCCCATAAAGTATCGCAGCTGCAGCCCTGACTGCCAGACTCAAACACAATCCCATCGCGATGTGGTTTGTCCCCACCCCACCCCCTAAAGCACGATGGATAGTGCTATGGCTTCACTACAGTCTGAACTGGATCTTTCTACTGTTCAGCTACCTGCTGGCTGGTAGTGTGTTTGTTAAATCATTCAAATGTTAGCCACTGGGTTATGGAGAGACCACATATAAATACACCAAACGAACAAAACTGTTCAGGAATTATCATCAATAGGGGACCTCCTACCCACTCTTCTGCCACTGTTAGTTACGATTCTGCACTATTGTCAAAGTTAAGAAGGGGTGGACTGCTAGAAACCCTGCTCTGCTTCTGGCACTCTGCAAGCCAAACTGGAGATAAGGGCAATAAAGAAAAAAACAGACTGCTTAAGAGAGGACTGTGCCACAGATGCTGCCTTTGTGTCCCTCCTAGCCTCCTAGCTAGACAGGATACTCTGCAAGTACATCTTGCATAGCACTATCCCCCAATAAAGAGGGCAGTGGAAGGAGGGCATAGAATGGGCTTTCTTGATATTCTTTCCAGCCTGGAGCAGCCAATATCTAACCACTGGGGGACAATGCCTCTGTTTTCTGTTATATTCCTCTTCAGCTGTAGTGAGTGGCATCAAAAGCCCTCTTCAGGCATTCGTAATCTGTGTACCGTATTCCTGTGAGGGGAGGCCAAAGGGACAAGTGTCCTTCTCACCCTCCACAAGTTGTGTGAAGTGGCAAGACTCCTGGATTCATGGAGGCTCTTCCCACATAGAGGTTCTCCACAAGGATGCTTATCATGGTGTACAGATTATGAATGCCTGAAGAAGACTAAAGAAGACTCTGATTTTGACCCTGAATGCACAATGTAAAATGTTCATGTATCTGAAAACTGACAGGGCAACTAAAAACTAAAACTAATAGAATGGCTTTTCCACCTTTATTATTTGTTTTATAAGCAAGATATTTCTGCTTGAATGAGTATATTAGACATTTCTGCAGAGCGAAGCCAGCTCTTTGTTTTGAGGAGATCCGCTGAGGAAAAATACAAGCAGAGACCTTTGTCTAACCTGAAATGTTTGATGACATTCATGCTTGAGCAAAAATACTTTCCTTCCAACTGTTTTTCCAGGTGTTCCAGTCTGAAATGTGTTCATAAGCACTTAAACAATGACTAAGGCCCTCATCAACATCTTCCCTCGGGCTTATTATTTATAGTTCCTCCAGTCAGCCCTAGAATCTTCCAGGGGAAGCTGACAGCTGAGAATATAAAGAACTGCAGGAAAGATTTAAGCTTCTAATTTAATAATAGCAACAATAATAAAATACTACAGTGGTGACCTGACTACCCTGGATCCTACACAAGCTTCTCTTCCTTACCTCCAAAACTTTCCCATAACTTTGCACCTCAGAGCCAGTCCTCCCATTAGGCAGTGTGAGGCAGCTATCTTTGGAGGGTGAAGGGAAGCAATGGCAGCCCTCTCTAGACATTTTTTGGAGTCTCCTCACTCCCCTGTAGCAGCTTCACCTGCTGGAAAACGGAGCTGTCCATGTAATGTAACTTGTGCCATACTATCTAAAGCTAGCTAACCTTCTGTCCCCCAGGTATGCTGAAGGACTCTGTCCCATCACCAGATTAAACTGGTGCTCTGGTCAGCTTCTGTATATGGAGGGGAGGGAGCATGTCTCGGGTACCAGGCCAGCCCTAATTATTTCTTATATATTGCAACATTCCTACCTGTGGCCTTTGTACATCTGGCTCCACTATTCTCAGTTGTCCAAAGGTCTTCTGCTTCCGGACATGATTTTGCCTTTTCATTCTTTCTTGTTTCCCCTTATGCCTGGAACTGAATCCTACAGCACTTCCGTGGGTACACCTCAGTTACTTACTTTAAATCTTTCCTCAAAACCCACCCTTTCCATGGAATGTCCCCTGAGACCCGATGCCCTACATAAGGCATTCAAACAAGATAAGTTTCAAACAAGACATGCTGTGGGTTTCACACTGTCTGCCACATGTTATGGGTATGTCATCAGTGCAATGAGTTCCTGGCATTCTGGGAACAAGTTTGTTCCCTTGAGCCCAAGGTAGCTGAACTGGAAAAGCTGAGAGAGGTAGCAAAGTTAGTGGGTGAGGGCTGAGGTCTGCGGGGACATTATAGCTACACCCCATTCTCATGATAATAGCTGCCTTGCAGTTATGGAGAGGGTGGGTCTTGGAGAAGGAGGGTATCACTATGAGGACTGGAAAACAGCCAATGTAATACCATTTTTAAAAGGGATCTGGTGGGGGGGGGGAGCCAGGAAATTACAGGCTGGTTAGCTTAAAGTCTGTCCCAGGAAAACTGGTGGAAAGTATAGTTAAAGATAAAATATGCAAGCATATAGAAGAACAAGCCTTGCTTAAAGAGAACCAGCATGGCTTCTGCAAGGATAAGTCCTGTCTCACTAATCCATTACAGTTGTTTGGGAGTGTCCAGAAGCATATATAGAACTGATCCAGCTGACATAATATACTTGGACTTTTCATAAGCTTTTGACAAAGTACCGCATCAAAGACTACTGAGTAAGGTTAGAAGTCATGGAATAAGAGGAGAGGTTCTCTTGTGTACCAGGAACTGGTTGTATAACAGGAAGCAGAGAGTAGGAATAAAGGGACAATTCTCCCAATGGAGGGATGTAGAAAATGGACTCTCCCAAGGATCAGTAGACGGACCTGTGCTTTTTAACTAGCTCATCAATGATCTAGAGTTGGGGGTGAGCAGTGGGGTGGCCAGATTTGCTGATGATCCTAAATTGTTCAGGGTCGTGTGTTTTTTCTTCAGCATTTTGAAGTGATCTGACATGACATCTTCAAACTAGGTGAATGGGCAATAAATACCAAATGCCATTCAATGTAAACAAATGTAAAGTGATGCATGTCAGGGCAAAACAAATGTCAGTCACATATACACTGGCAGAGTGTGATCAGAAACGAGACCTTCAGGTAGTGGTGGATGGCTCAATGAAGACATTGACCCAACTATGAAAAGGGCAAATTTTGTGCTAGGGATCATTAGGAAAGGAATTGAAAATAAAATACCATTAAAAGATCTATGGTGCAAATACACTTGGAATACTGTGTGCCGTTCTGGTTGCCTCACTACAGACAGGATATTGTAGAGTTGGGAAAAAATCAGAACGGGAAACCAAAATGATCAAAGGGACAGAGTGACTCCTCTACGAGGAAAGGCTGCTGCATTAGTGTATTTTAAGTTTACAAGAAAGGCGAGTGAGAGGGGACATGATTGATATGTATACAATTATTCATTCATAAAAGTTTTTCTCCCTCAAAACACTGGAACTTGTGGGCATTGAACGAAGCTGAATTTTGGAAGATTCAGGACAGGCAAAAGTCCTTCTTCCCACAGCACATAGTTAAACTGTGGAATTTGCTCCCACAAGAGGCTGTGATGGTCACCAAATTGGATGGCTGTAAAAGAGGATTAGACAAATTCACGGAGGTAAAGGCTACCAGTTGCTACTCTCTGCCCCCATGGTCGGAAGCAAAATGCTTCTGAACACCTGTTGCTGGAAACCACAGGAGGGGAGAGTGCTGTTGTGTTCTGGTCCTGCTAGTGGGCTTTCCATAGGTCAGGGCAAAACAAATGTCAGTCACTGTTGGCCAATGTGACAACAGAATGCTGGGCTAGATGGACCATTGGACTGATCTAGCAGGCTCTTCTTATGTTTTTAAGGGCACTTCCAGAACATTCTATTTTCAATTTGGATCCAATCTCACAGCAGCAAATTCATGTTGAGTAATTATAGTTGATTGGGAGCTCTCGCACAACAAACCCGCTTCCCCAAAAGATAAGGTTTTTTTGCAATAACAAAAGTGACAGGAAAATGCACTCGGAAGTGTGGCATAACCCTTGCTTTGATGCAATGTTATCTAACCTCCTGCAATCAAATCAGAAGGAATGCTCATTAAGTAGCCAATGTCAACTACACTTTTTGTAAACCACTTTCTTGTTTTTTTCTTTTACAGTCAAGTGGTATATAAATTTTATGAAATAAATCAGTAAATAAATACTCCTCCTGTAAACAGATCAATGAATGATGGATGCTCCATAAATAGGCCATCCATTAGCGCTCTAAATGTCTTGAATCAGATCACTTTCTGCAAGTAAATATTACTTGCTACTCGGTTGCACTGGTGCAGAAGACCCATATGTAGAAAGCAAGAAGATGGTCCTGCAAAGAGAAATGAACCGCTGGCTACTTTTCTCAGCCCATTTCCAGAATGTTCTTACAGCAGAAACAACGAAAGACAACACCAATAAAACAAGACTTGTGCTTGTGAATGTGTCCATTTCATGGTTTTCTGGATGTTGAAATAGATCTCATTCCCCGCCCCACCCCACCCAGCCCTGAGACCAGGTCTACTGGACTTGGGCTGGTTGGCCTGTCTACCTCCATAGCTACATGTGTAGCTGGTGCCACATAGCAATCTGCCTTCTGGGGTTCCTCAGCATCTCTTCCCAGTGGTTCCTTTCTGTGCCGGTGGCATGCAGGCCAAGGCTGCACTTCCCCAGTAAGCGGTTCTGCCCATCATCTCCATCCTGGCTTAGCATCTCCAGCTCCACACTGGAGGCACACAGCAGGTCGTGGGGCACCTCAAACATGATCATTTCGTTCCAGACAGGGTTGATCTTGTGCTTTGCACGCTTCGTCTGCTTCTTTTTCAGTTTCAGGGACTGGTGCTTCAGGGTCACCTTAACAGATATATCTGCAGGGACAGGGATATAGATAAAAATGATAAAAAGCGGTCATTTGATACCATTTCCTCCTGTCCTTCTAAAAATCTTACTGTATTGGTAAATTGCAGCAGTCATTGAGGGCCAAACTAGATGGATGCCGGTTCTTTTCATGTGTCAACCCTATCCTTGTATAAGGCAGGGAATGGGGGTCTTGCTTTAACAAGGAAATGCAGGAAAAGGGGACCAAGGAAATGCACTGTTGATGTCCATCTCTATCCCATTCCCTTGATTCCTAGCAGGAGAGCCGGGAGCAGAGAAACCCTACGGAAACAACCAACTGTGGAAAGTTAACGGGTAGGAAGAGTTTCAGTGAGTGACTTTTGTGTGTTTATTTTTGTGTTAAGGTGTGTGTGTGAGGGAGAGAGAGAGAAAGAGAGAGAGAGAGAGAGAGAGAGAGAGAGAGAGAGAGAGAGAGAGAGAGCTAACACTACAGTCATACCTCGGGCTGAAGTAGCTTTGGGTTGAGCATTTTCAGGTTGCGCTCCGCGGTGACCCGGAAGTAACGGAGCGTGTTACTTCCGGGTTTCGCCGCTTGCACATGCGTGGAAGTGGCGAATTGCGACCAGCACATGCGCAGACACGCGGACACAGGTTGCGTTCACTTCAGGATGCGAACGGGGCTCCGGAATGGATCCTGTTCACATCCAGAGGTGCCACTGTATATAGAAACAGGGTGGAAATGTGAATGACAGTCCCATCACAACTAGTTTGGCTCTATGTTTCTGACATCTACCATAACATAATATACAATCCATACAGCAGGCCCTGTGGCCCTCCAGGTACTCTTGGAGTCCAGCCCCTATCAGCCTTAGCCAGTGATGATGGAAGTTCGAGTCCAGCAATACCTGGAGGACCAAAGGTTCCCTCATCTCTGCTATATGCAAATTCATTCATGAAGCTTATTGTGACACTGCCTGCCACGTGTCATAACATGCGTAAGATTTCTGCTTGTCAACTTTGTTATCCCTTCTTTCAGTGCTACAAGGTTGCACTACTGGGCACGATTGATTCACTTATGCTAATAAAAGGCCATGTTGCTCAAAGCTGAATGGACAAGCAAGCAGACATTAGGCATTACTGCCTGGAAAGCTTAATGAAAGGCATTAGAATGAACAATAAAGAGCATTTAGTCAGGACTTTAGAGTGTTCTAAGTACTCCGTATCTCAGCAAATGTTACAGCCACACTGTGAGGTAGGTCAGTATTGTTATCTTCAAATTAGAGCGGGCAGTGGGGAGCTGAGACTCAGAGGCACTTGCTTGCCTAAGCCCCATCTAATGAGATGATAACTACTACTACTACTACAACAACAATATATCACTCATCTGACTGGGTTGCCCCAGCCACTCTGGGTGACTTCCAGCAAAATATAAAAACACAATAAAACATCTAACATTAAAAACTTTCCTATAGGGAATACTTGGTGGTGTCTTTCTTTCTTTCTTTCTTTCTTTCTTTCTTTCTTTCTTTCTTTCCTTCCTTCCTTCCTTCCTTCCTTCCTTCCTCTCCTCCCCCTTTGTTTTTATCTTGTAGTATCAAAAAAGCTTAAATTAAAAAAAAACTGCAGAAAGGGAAATTGTGACTCACTCAAAGCCTACACTTCATTATGTCAGCTAATTAAATATATTTTCTCTACCTGGCTTAATAGAAAGGCATCCCATCAAACATGTTCCTTTTTCACACTCACCCTTCCCGAGAAGCTCTTTCAGCTGTTTGGAGTGGAGATTCTTGGCTTTTATGAGCACCACAAGCAGACGGTTTGCTGCAGGCAGATAGCTGATGGAAAGGAGAACTTCTCCATAGCCTGCATCTGGCTCCTGCAGTTCAGTGAGATAAATGGGGAAAGAATGTACTCTGCACCTTCTACATTAGTCCATGCAAAGGACTGAGCAACTGCACAATGAAGGGTGGAGGCAGCAAAGAAAACTCAGAAGAATATGTGGTTCAGTAGGCCACTATGAGTTCCTCATGCTCCTGTTTTGAGGCAGAAGCTTAATTCACCTGTCTCATCACACTACATTGTTTGTTTATCTTACATTGGCATGCTGCGGTCCATGGGGGATGGTTGCAAAGCCAAAACAAAATAATGCAGAAATCCACACTTTAGCAAAGTTCAGAATTAATAATTTTAGATCTGGGAGATGAGAACAAACAGACTGAATTTTGAAATGGGATTTTGAGCAACATTTTTATTTTTTTAATGTAAAAAAATTAAATATTTAAATCCTGCTTAAGAGTTTTAAAGCAATACAGTTTGATATCAGCTTGCCGAATTTGGTGGCCAACTATTCAGTGGCCCTGGATGGACATCCCTGCTCACATCAGTAGTTTCATTTTGCTACTTCTTTAGGGCTTGAATGACCATTACATTGTAGATCAAGGTCTCACCCACACTTCTGCTTCTCCTGCCACTTTCCCCTGGGAAAACCTGCCGCTTACCACTGAATTGGAACAAATGTTTTTTGGAATATCAGTTTTTCCATGGATTGTCATTTGCTCCAATTCAGCAGTAAATAGTGGGGGTTTTCCCAGGGACAAACAAACAAAAAAACCAGTCAGACCCATGCCTAGAAAGCACAAGGCAAGTGGAAAACCTCTCAGATTCATGCTTTCTAGGCACAGGACAAGCAGAAGTGTGAATGAGCCCCAAGATAGATGCGCATCAAGATGTACATGGAAACACAGAACCACAGAATTGTAGAGTTGGAAGGGACCCTGAGGATCATCTAGTCCAACCTCCTACAATGCAGGAATATGCAGCTGTCCCATATGGGGATCGAAGCTGCAACATTGGCTATTGGTGAAGGCTGCTTACATATGTAGGTCTTCCTTTCTACACCGGAGTGGAGCAGATATTTCACATCTTATTTATGCCCAATTCATCAGCATCTGGGATTGTTGGACAGGGGGTTCAGACATCTGAAAGTTTGCATGCAAGTTTTGCATTGCATCCCCACAAGGCTGTGCTTAGACATTTTTAGAGAGTTTCAAAAAATGCAAAAGGAGGCGAAATAAATATACTGTTCTGGGAGGCATCAAGAAGATTTAAAACGCTCCCATTATCTTTCTGTGAAACATTGCCCTCTGCTCTCCTGCTAGCTGTTGATTGTGTTATGTGAGCTGCTACAGTGACAGTTCTAGCACACAGCACTAAAGCATAACTCATATCCTTGCTGTGATGACAGCAATTAAAGGCAGCTTCTAGGGCTGTGACACATTTCACTATGAATGGGGGGGAGGGGAAACATCTGAACTGAATGGGGCCAACTTGGTTCAAATTTCATTTGTTATTATACAAAGGATGCGAGTACCGGTAATTAATGGATACAAAAGGATACAGCAG
This sequence comes from Podarcis gaigeae, assembly GCF_964106915.1. Lineage (NCBI taxonomy): Eukaryota > Metazoa > Chordata > Lepidosauria > Squamata > Lacertidae > Podarcis > Podarcis gaigeae. Next base: position 52,071,676 of record NC_139678.1, on the reverse strand, counting down.
AAAGGAAAGAGAGAGACAGAAACCAATGTAATTTTTCTTAGTGAATAAGGAAATCAAGGTAACTTTAATAAATTAAAAATAAATGAATTTAGCAAATTAGTAATGGAGTCGGTTTAAATAACAAAATTCTTGCAGGAACCTCCCTTCTTAGGTGCACCTTTTATTAGGAAATTCAATCTAAATTGAATTATTTGCATATGTTAGTAGAAGAGACACTGGATATTATCTGGTGAGTTGGCTTGACACTACACTGAAATGCATACCTAGGCTGCAATCCTATAGTCCCCGGGAGAATGTGTCAGTCCCCACAAGATGAATAGGATCTATCCCCTGATGCTGAAATAGAGCTCCAACATTAGAGAGGAAAAGCTGCCTTTGCTACTAGCTCCTCTGAAGCCCTGGATGTTGGAGTTTTGATGTCCAAAGGGCCCAACAGAGCGTGTGCCAGAGGCATGCTGAGACCTGGTTGAGACATGAAGGATTCTAAGCCCTCCTGGCTCCCTGTCATACCCCCAAATTTGGGGGGAAATTTAAAGATGCTTTTTAAGTGTGTCTAAATCTTTCCGTGAGCCCTCTCATTGTTTCCAATAGGAGGGAATATGTTTTTTAAAAAATGTAATTTAAAACAAACAGGCCATGGAACACATGAAGGAATGCAAGATTGTTCCGCTGTCTTCACTCTGCCTATTCTGCCCCTGCAAGGCCCGCAGAAGGTGGCTAAACCACCTTTATGTCCTTTCTCACCTCCCTTAGGATTATAGCCTTTATGAACTATAAGCTTAGCTGCAGCATCTTTTTAAATGAACTGCCAGCTGTGCTCATCACTTCCTCCTTGGCAATTGGTGAGAGAGCAATTTCGCTAGCTTCTCTGAGCAAAGGCAGAACTTCTTAAGGATCACATAGTGTTATTGGGTGTGTGTTTTAAAAGTCTCCTTTGTCCCTTAGTTATTGACCTTGTAGACTTCTGACCTCCCTTTCTCTCAATCTCATTTGTCCAACTCTCTACATATATCCCCAAACACAGAACAATTGCGGTGGCAATTTATCTCTCTCCCAACCTTTTTAAGTGAAAGCCATATGTTACTCCAATAGGGAATCAGCTGATAGAAAAAGAAGGGGCATAGAAGCAGGAAGAATGAACATGTGTGCTTTTAAAAGATGCAACAATGACTAGAAAAGACAAAGAAATAAGGGGACGTCATTTTCTTCAATAATCCTATATACTAAAAGCAACTCATTTTCAATGTGTCAATATTTATGAAGTCAACATGACATCATTCATGTACAAGAAGAAGGTATTAGAGACTTTGGGAGAAATGCAAAGTTTGCAGGAGTACAAAAAATGGGAAACCCTTTATTTATTTATTTATTTATTTATTTATTTATTTATTTATTTATAAAAACTATTGGGGAGGGAACTCAAAACAGTGCAATGAAGGCTGGGCATATTCAGGGGTCATAACATGCAAAGTATATATTGGGGCTAAATAGAAAACTGGGGAAATGTGGGGGGGATGGAATGGAGTATCCTGGGAAAGGTGGCTGGCTAGAATCATGAGCAGGAGAACATACGGCAACATTTTATTGCACATCCCGCTTGTTTAATTTCTTTGCAGAAATTATTTTGTATGTTTAATAAATTCATCTACTGTCCTCATCAGAACTGGTTCTACGGCAGTTGTGTTCCTAACTGAAAAAAGAATAATCTCTGATAGATAATGTTCAACAGAGGGAAGATTATTTGAAATGACTTGTTACTCAGAGGACAAGGGAACAGAACCCCTCCCCGTAATCTTGCCTTTTAAGAATAAGAGGGATTCCCATTAAAAAAAATCTTAAGGACAGAACTAGATATTGTGAAAGACACAAAGCTGATGTTTTGTGCCTTTCATAATATCTAGTTTTGTCCTTAAGTTATTTTTTTAAAAAATGGGAATCCCTCACCAATTGTTTGGTGTCTTTTGAGTGACAAGAATAGCTTCATAACACACAGTGCTGCCCCCTATGCACTGGTTGCCCCCCCCCCAAAAAAAAACCCTCAGGAAAAAGGATAAAATCTCTATAAATGGTTGTGGTGATTTGGAGGTTTAATCTGAAACCAAGCTGGATTTGAGTTTGTTGTTATCTCTGTTATCTCTCCCTCTTTCATTATAGATGTCGACTTATTTTCTGGATATAAGTTCTGTATTATTTTGTTAATACTACAGTGGTACCTCAGGTTACATACGCTTCAGGTTACATACGCTTCAGGTTACAGACTCTGCTAACCCAGAAATAGTACCTCGGGTTAAGAACTTTGCTTCAGGATGAGAAAAGAAATCACGCGGCAGCCATGCAGCAGCAGCAGCGGGAGGCCCCATTAGCTAAAGTGGTACCTCAGGTTAAGAACAGTCTCAGCTTAAGAGCAGACCTCCGGAATGAATTAAGTTCTTAACCCGAGGTACCAACTTTTCGTTCACTTGGCTAGATGGTACAGATGGGGACAGTCATGTTCTGTCTTCTGGGAGTAGATACATTTTCTATGAAAAGCTAGCTGCCAACTTTATCTGCCTGGAATAACTCATGCCTCACACTTAGTTTAGAAAGCCTAGCCTCTCCAGGGAAACTCAAAATGGAGGTATCAGCATTGATGCTGGAGATCTGAATGCCATTGACACATTCATCTCAATCCTCTCATCTGAGCCTCTGTTTAGAGCATCGCTTTCTAGACTACTTTTGTAACAGGAGATAGAAGAGGCTTCTCTTAAATGATTGATCATAGGGATGGATGAACTTATTTTATATTCAGTGCCAGTTTATTTTTATTTTTTATTTTTTAAGAGAACTGGATTCATTTATCCTATTTGTTGACGAAGGTTATTGGAAAAATCATACAAAATTCACCTATTTTTAAAAAACAAACCAAAGTATATAGAAGGCAATCCCAAAACTTCCTCTTTCTTCTTTTAACATACTTAGAACACCTCTGTGGTCAAACAGTTAAACAAACAAACAATTTTACAATGATTCCAGGACGCAACTCGATACCATAACAGGCATAATACTTCTTGGAGAATTCTTCTTGGAGAATTATATGGAGAAAAAGATGGGTGCCCCATGCACCTATAGGAGCAGCCATCTTTCCCCCCATACAATGTCCTTTGAAGGTTACTGTGAAGATCAGCTGGATCTGCTGGATCTGCTCAATAGCATCTCTATTGAACGGTATAAAATATTTTGATCAAAATAAACAAACTGAAAGTTAATTTTCTGGATAATATTTCCGGTTAACTTAAAACAAGCAAAGGGTTAGATACTGGGACTTCAAAATGATAGCAACTAAGTAGGTCATACTGCTCAAGACCGCACTGAATTCCATCCCTCTGCTAGCTTACATAAATACTGAAATAGGATGAACTTAGCCCATCAGGTTTTAAGAACCGAATAAAAATCTTTTGGGGGTGAAAGGTGAAAAATCCAGCACCTTTTCTTCCCACTAATAAAGGTGGAACAGGCCCCATCAGTACAGCCCTCCTGCATGCATCTTACTGCAGTTCCCATTCATTCAAGTGGGGAAGAATTTCTCTCTGATGGATGTTGTGCTACAGTTTGGAGCTGCTTCCCACTCAGCTGTCTTGAAGACACTCCGAATCTGTCTACCATGGCAGCTGCTTGTCTCACGGTGGAGTTGCCTCGGTGTTGTTTCAGTAAAACTAATGAGCCAAGAACCTTATATAAACCCAGTGAGCCATCCTTACGATGAGCGATAGATGAGGTGATGGCACAATACAATCATTTTATTTTATGTAAGCCAGCAGGAAGGAATCCAAGAGGAGTCTTACAACTTAGTCATGCCTGTGGTTTTTATGATCTGGCGAGTGTTGTCCTGATACTGAACCAGTCCTAGTAGGAATCAGTGTGGCCTTTCTGAGCTAGTTAGGAGCTCACCTCTGGGCTTTCACTGGAGAATAGCAAAGAGGACAGAGCCAGCATTATTATTTTTCAGCCATGCTGTTGCGAGGGCATGCAAAGCTTTAAAACAAATCCTAACGAGCTTGTTCCCGGAAGCGCGCTGACAAAAATAGTGCTTCTCTCTGATCATCTTGCTTGCTCCTAGCCTAGCTCTCAGGACTTATGTTTAAAGCTCGCTGTGTAATGGCTGCCGCTCTGAAGTCCCCGATGACGCAAACCTGGCTTTCTCTGCATATCTTCCGCATCGGAAACTGGGGCACACAACTCGAAGACAGTTAACCTGCTCCTTACAGGTTTGAAGCAGAATCTCTGCCTCGTCGCAGATGTGTGGGTGGCTGTGAGGAAGGCCGAGTACAGGACAAACAATATTGCTGTCAGCCTTGAGATATAATTGGATACGATCGCCTGCGCTAACTACGCACGGGCAGTTTCTTGGCATTCTTGGTATTATTATCCGATCCTGGAGGCCATCTGCTAAGTTGACAGAGACCATCTGTTTCAGGGGTGCAATTAACCACCTGCTAGCTCTTGCCTCGGAGGAGGAGTAATTGGCCTAGGCAAGGGGCAGCACCTCATCTTGACAACCACAGGTTTCCAGGCTGGAAAGAGCTCCCTGGTACTCAGGGAGTCCATAAGGAAGAGCAGCTAGCCAACTAGGGAGGTTGGCAGGTTGGACCAGACACTATCTCTCAATGTGACCTGGTTCACAGGGGTATAAAAGGAGGAGGGGAACTATTTATGGATGTATTTTATTCTAAGTTTTATTATGGCCTTTATATCCCAGGACCATATAACACCGGTCCTAACATATCTACATTAGCTCCCAGCATAATTCAAAATGTTGGTGCTGACCTTTAAAGGCCTAAATGGCCTTGGCCCTGTATACCTGAAGGAGCGTCTCCATTCCCAGACACTGAGGTCCAGCACTGAGGACCTTCTGGCGGTTCCCTCACTGAGAGAAGTGAGGTTACTGGGAACCAGGCTGAAGGCCTTCTCGGTAGTTGTGCCTGCCCTGTGGAACTCCCTCCCATCAAATGTCAAGGAAATAAACAACTATCTGACTTTTAGAAGACATTTGAAGGCAGTCCTGCATTGGGTTTTTAATTTGTTGGGCGGCATATAAATTATATTACTACTACCACTGCTGCTACTATTACTACTACTACTATTAAAGTTATGCATGGCATGGAGAAAGCATATTTCCTCCTCCTCCTCAGGCCTCTAGAACCCAATGAAATGGAATGGTGGCAGAACCAGGACAGACAAAAGGAAGCATTTTTTTCCACACAGCACATAGTCAAATTATGGAATTTGCTCCCACAGGATGTGGTGATGGCCACCAACCTGGGCAGCTCTACAGCATATTAGACTCATGAAATATAAGGCTATCAATGCCTACAAGTCATGGTGGCTATATATTACCTCCAGTATCAGAGGCAGTATATCAATGAATACCAGTTCCTGAGAGTTGCTTAAGTTCATTCACTGTCTCATGTGATTCTATTTGGCCATTGTCTATCCTTTATAATTAATTTCTTAGTAAATGTGTGTAAGCCAAACCAGCCTGTCACATTATTGTTATTACCAAATTCTCCTTAGTGCATGTGTTTCTATTTATTTCCATTTCACACACTGCTTGTTACTGGGTTACGGTGCTCTCACATGCACAAGAACTCACATTTTGTCATTTATCATCATCAACATCATCACCATACAATCATGCCCTGTTGTTAAGAATCCATTATTGTGTCTGGCATGTGATGCTTGCAGCAAACCACATAGTTGAGGCAACCTTGAGGCAAAGTTGGGGGCAATTGTAGAGGTGGAGCAGTTTCCTCTCTCAAGCTTACTCTGTCCTCCCTGCCCCCCAAGCAGAAGCAGCTTAGGCAAGTGGAGTGGGTGAAAATTGGCTTCGGATTGGGTGAAAATTGACCCACAATATGGAAGTTTCCCATGCCCAAGCCAGCCTACTCTGCAAAACAAAGTTTGCTGCTCTGTAGGCAGTATAACCTACAGGCACTGAATCTGTGCCCACAAATGAGTAAATCCCTTTTAGTATTTAGCAAAAACAAAACAAAAACACACTCTGGATCTCTTTGTCTGAAATTTGACAGGCATCTTACTCAGGAAACCTCACTCTGCTACAGTGGTACCTCTAGTTACGAAATTAATTCGTTCCGGAGGTCCATTCTTAAGCCGAAACCGTTCTTAACCTGAGGCGCACTTTCGCTAATGGGGCTTCCCGCTGCGGCCGCAGTGCCGGCGAGCAACTTCCACTCGCATCCCGGGGCAAAGTTCACAACTAAGGGCATCTACTTCCGGGTTAGCGGAGCTTGTTACCTGAAGCATTTGTAAAGAAGACGGTACGTAACCCAAGGTTCCACTCTATTTGCAGACCAATTGCCCACAAAAATCTAGGGATGATAAAGTGGTTCCTTCTTCACGCACCCTAAAACTCTACATGCTGTCCTTGCAGGAAAACCATTGCAGATAACCTTCTGAACTTTTGCAGGATCCATATAATCAGAAGGGCCTCCCATGTCTGCAAATTTATCCAAAGTTATGTCAAAAAAATAAAGACATAGTAAATGTTTCCACTTAAGGAACAAACAAATCAAAATTAAAGTGTCCAGCAACACACACACACAAAAACCCCTAGATGTATTTGCCTATCATTTGCAGCATTTATCCTCTTTGGAGAAACTATAGTGCCTACAAATTTTATCCACTTCTGTCAAAAGGGAAGCTTTTATAGTGGTTGGGGTAAATTAAATCTTGTTTTTCCTAACAAAAACTCAGACCCAAAGCCTAATTGGGCAGGTCCTGAATCACTTCAGAATGAGGCAGTTACTTTTCCAAAGCATGACATCAACTCCAGACTGAATCTTGTGGCCAAAGGTTTCAAGAACAACCTTGCAATTATTACTATATAGTAAAATGCATTCAGGACTCTAAAGTCCTTGAACAATGTCCACATTTGGGTTCAGCATCATCGGCACACAGCATATTCACTCCCTCCCAGAGAATACAATTTGTTTGAATAATAGCTTAGATAATTCATAAGATACCTTGTCAAATGTTTTCATCTTCTCACACTGTACTGTTCCATATGGCTCCCCCACATTTGCCAGACTCGGTTTAATTTCCCCCACGATGCTGTGCCTAGAGAATTTATCACAGTTTCTCAAGGTGAGAGTCAGCATTGCCTCAGGTAGCTCCTCCTCCTTTACTGGAAACAGTAGAGCTTCCTCCCAGACAATCTGGGGCTTCTTCTTCTTCAACACGGTTTGAGCTTCTGAGGTGCTGGACTTGGTCACCAAAGTGCCTAGGATATAGCAATCACAGCCATTGTTCTGGTCTCCTGCTGCAGTTCCATATGTAGCTGCAGAACCAGGGAAAGAAAGATAAACTGTACTTAAAATGAATACCAAAGTACTTTCAGGAGAAAAATTGCCGTTTTTCTCTTTCAGCATTTTGATTTAATAAAAACGATTCAAACCCATCCTTGTGCAAGGATAAAGGGTCTCTCCCCCCCCCCCCCCGTCCACCCTTATTCCCAGTAATTGGTGGTATTTGCATCTCTGAGATCTTATGATGGTTTGGAAACTTCAATGGCAGTGAAAAAAAGGAGTAAGAGAGCGTGGTCCAGCGAACTGTTCGATTTGAAATCTGAATTTAAATCCCAGGTTTGCTTTCAGCTCATTGGCCCATTCAGATGTAATAATCCTGCTAGAATGAACCATGGTTTAGTGGGCTGCAAATGACCTATGTGCCTGCCTGTGCACTCCCTCCACAGTTTCCCAGGACCCCTGAACCAGGAAATTGTGGCTGAAGGGCTTTAAGATCCTGGTTTGTAGGGAGCCCTTAATCTCAGTTCAAAAACCAGAGAGAAAACTGTGATTTAAGAAACCTTTTGCTCAAGCAGCATGTGTAAGGGGAAGAAGGGAGAGGCAAGGAGAGAGCACAGGGGCACACACACTTATTATTGGTCCACCAAACTGCAGTTTCTTTGTACAAGGCTCAAAATGTCTTGGCTTCTGTTTGCCATCTGTAAAACAAGATCTTCAGTTACGTGCCTCATGGGGGTTTTATATATGCAATGAGATGGTAACAAAATGTGGGATCCTAAATTTGTTATGGATCTGTTTACTACTCATATCTGTAAGGAGAGCTTGTTGTATGATTTTGCTTTCAAATGAAAAGTTGCCACAACTGATAAAATGCAAAGATATGGGCTCCTTACCTTCAAGAAAAGCAACACATAGTGCATCTTTCTGTTGGTTGTAGCCAAGAGAATAGCGAAGTTCTGGGACTTGGTTGCAGCCACCAGCTTTCTCGGGGTTCAGACACTCAGTGACACATACATCTTTCACTCCACCTGGAACACACACGGGTCTTTTAATAAGAGGATGCCTCTTGTTGCAGTCAAATTTGGCTACATTTGCTTTTCCTCTTGGATTACATCCTATCAAATTGACTTGGCATTCCACCGTTGTTTTGTGTTTCTAGCCATACCATTGGAACTATCTTTTATTGATAGCAAGTTCTTTATCTTGGCTCTATTCAAGATTTTTAGGCTGTATGGAAATTTAAAATATGTGATTCAGGTAAAAATATGCTATTTCAAGAATAGCAAAGCCAAGCACACAGAAGAAGCCTACTATAAGAGGGAAGGAGGGTGGGAGACCCAGCGACAAACTAGGTGAGGAGGCCCAGGGAGGCCTTGATTTATCCTACAGGAGTGGATCCACAGGTGCAGGTGGCCCCACCCCTAGGGAGGGCCTGTATCCCAGCCTGCCTGTGATTGGTCAGTGCACAAAGCAACAGGCCACACAAACTAGCCAGGCCTCCCACCCCAGCATGCTGCCAGATTGAGATGGGGGCCGGGGCCAGTCTGCAATGTTGCCTGACTGTCAAAGGTAAGCTGACTTGGCATGAATCGATGGCCCTTTTGTAGAAAGTGACATTTCAACAGATTTTTAATATATTTTTGCAAGGTTAGATTTATCATTTTCAATAAACATTAGTTAAAATGTCTAGATCTTGGTCCTCCTTCTTTCTAGATATATTTTATACCACTCACTTTGGAACCTTGGCCACAGATTTTAGATGGAAAAACCCCCCTCAAAGGACTTGCAATAACTTGATTCAAGGTTTTAACCTTCTTTCCCCCTTTGGACACCTGACCTGCATGCCATTTTACAAGCTGCTCTTTCAAGAAATGGACAAAAGCCTCTCTTGCTCACTGTACTACTAAACTTAGGGTTTGCACTTTGTTTGCTGCCTGGGGATGATAGGATCTGCTGTTAAAAACATCTGGGTGGTACAAGGTTTGGGGAAGACTCTTTTGGACTTTTGTGACTAGAGCCCACTTCATCAGATGCCTCACATGAGATCAAACTATGTACAGCCTTGAAGGAACAGACAAAACTGGTGAAATCCGTATGAACGTTGGTTGAAAGCTTTGAAACCCAAGGAGAAGCTGCTCAGGAATGTAGGAAGATAAGAAGCTGCCCAATATTGACTCTTTGGCCCATTGAGCTCAGTAGCTCTCCAAAGTTTCAGATGGCAGATGTTTCCATCTGTAATTGGAGATGCTGTAGACAGGACCTGGGACCTTCTCCATGCAAAAGAGGTGCTCAGTGAAAGAGCCATGGCTCTTCCGCTCTTCAAGATGTGGTGGATTTAATCCCCCTGTTTTAGCATAAAATGGAATATTGGATTGTATGGACTACAGCTCCGTAGCTTGATGGTTTGATTCATCAAAGCAATGCTTATGCTCTAAATTGTTTGAAATGCTTTTAACCAGGCTCTCCTGGGATCCAGGATGCAGGACTTCAACATCCTCCCCTCTTCCATAGTCTATTCCCAAAGCAACTGTTCCTGTTGAGCATCAGACCATGATGCTCTGGAGAGTGTTTGTTTCTCCTCTTTCCCTCTCTGCTATCACAGACCTTGCACACAAACATTAAAAAATTTATATTCATTAAAAACCTGAATCCTTGTAGAGGAATAAATTGTTAAAGGAAATCACATTAAATACATGTATTTATTTTACATATGCAAATCATTGGGCTCAGTGGAGAACTATTTGGAATCTGATTTCTTGTTTTTAACATTAATTGGGCGAGGAATATTCAGAGATTCACTACAGTTCTTACTACGTACTGAGCTGTCAACAACAGTTACACATTTAAAGCTCTGGTCCTAGAGTTCTCCCAAGGCAGATATGTACAATTCATCCTATCCTATCCTTTCCCTAAAACACTTCTTGTTATTATTTCATCACTGGGTCAGTAGTAGCTGAAGCAGTGGCATTATGCCCTGAAGAAGCTGGGGAAACCAAGTGCCGAATGATTTCTGAGGTTAAAAATAAATTTCTCTATAAACATGCCTGCTGGAAAATCCCCAGGAAAACAGAATGATTGGAGCTGTCACAAGAAAAAGATGTGCTCTTAAAAGGATGGTTGTGGACAGGGAAAAATCAATAGGGCTGCTGAACATTGCTAGAGGTGAATACAGAGAATTTGCTCCAAGTTACAATAATCTAAATTATAGGATTGATTTGTACACTTTTTGCACTGGAGCTCTAAACTTATATTGAACTTGCACTAAAAAAAGAAAACCCCCAACCCTCCCACTTAATCTTAAAGACTTAAAGACTACACTACTGTAATTTGCCAATTAGTCATTTGTACTGGGACCTGAAATCAGAAAGAGGAAACAGTGTAGTCACTAATCTGAACTGGAAGCAACCACATGTAGTTTGGCAAGGTGTTCACCATTTTGAGGGAGAATGAATAACTCTTCATTGACACGTATGTTCATTCTTTTCTCATCCAGAGCTGTAGGCTTCCCCTTGCTTGGCTCTTTCATCCTCTTTAAGGTATAATCTGCACAGTTAACAATTTCCGACGTGGTCACTACTGGCTTCGGATCATAGATATGTGGAAACTTGAGGATTGTCCTGGGCTGTACAGCTTCTGCCGTCTTCTCAACATTGAACTGAAATGAAAGAACCCCATCAATTATACTGATTGCATTAATTCAGAATTTCTAACATGGTGTTTCTTCAACAGAGGGCAGGCTTATGAAGGCTGACACTGTACTGACAGAATTCACAATGGTTCATAAATCAAAGGGTTGTTTTTAAATAAATTCACCCATGACTATTGCTTCCATAGTCCTATTTTTTCCTGGTTTTCTTATTCTTTTTAGATGCTTTCCTCCCACTCTTCATCCTTCTCTCTGTTATGGATTGAATGGTCCTTTTTCTGTTATGGATTGTTCTGTTATGGATTCTGTTATGGATTGTTATGGTCCTTTTGTTCACATTTTTATGTGAATCTACCTAATTCACACTCCCTGAAACAAAACAGAAACAGAAACACAGCTATCCTTTGAAATTCACACTTTTACAGATTTCACAATTGTTTTCCAACCAGAAATGTTTATGTTAAGTGCATACAAAAATGCACACCTTAGCGAATATAACATATAAAAATGCATTATGCTTGTTCAACTTGCCTAAACAAATGTGTATATTACGAAAAATGAAGATGAATACTTCTTTATGCCCTGTGTCCTGGAGAAAATAATCCCTGGAGCTGGGGTATTTGATTGCCAAGCTGAATGCTGAATGAGGGTACTCTAGCTCCCTATGGCACTGCACTGTGTCATGCCAGAATAACAGCATAGTATTACCATTTGTTGCCATGCAGTGGTGTAGCGTGGGTTGCCGGTGCCCAGGGCGAACAAGCCACCATGCTGCTGCTGTAGTGTCTCTCTCCCCCCTCAATAACCCAGGGCCACATTGTGCTGCCTGTCTGCCCACGCAGAGGGGAGCCCTGTCAGCTGTCACAACCCTTGGCAGAATCTTCCTGATGCCCATAGGGAGGAGAGCTGGGCCAGGCTGCACTGGGGTTGCCCCTTGCCCACCTCACTCTGTCCGTGCCTGCACACTGTGGGCCTGTGCTCCTCTGCCGCCAGAACAGGGATCCCCGCGGAAGCCTGGGCCTGCATAGGGGCATCTGGTGGTGCCCTCTCATAATTTTGTGCCATGGCCCCCTCCCACACTACACCACTGTTGCCATGCAGCCTCTCTTGCATGGCTCACAGCTTGAGAGCACCTCAGAGTTAGTAATAATAGGACAATAACTCCATTTCCCCTGGACACCTAACACTGGATTGCATAAGGACATTTTCTATATGCTGTACAGAAGAGGTGAGGGATCTGTGGCTCTCCGGATGTGGGATTTTATCTCCCATCAGCCCATGACAGCAGAGCCAATGGACAGGAATGATGGGAGTTTTAGTCCAGCAGCATCGGGCAGGCCGCAGGTTCTCCATCCCTGTTGTACACCTTTGTTTTTTCTATTATCCCATTATTCAATCCCATGAACCGTAACTTGTGAAGTGGGCCACCTAGTCTAAGGCAGATTGCTCCGTTCCTGCCATCCCTTCCCCCTTTTGATTAGCTTCAAAGCGGACCAATGTCTGGTTGCTATAGTTAAAAACATCTAACATTTAAGGAAATGTGGTTTTGGATTTTTTTCTTTTTTAAGTGCCTTCCTCCTTGTTTTAAGCTACGGGAAGTAGGGGGCTGATAGATGTACAAGCTTTATCCCTTGTATATGCATGGTTGTGTCCACACAAATAACATTTCCAATGTTCAGACGGATGCTTTTGGCTACAGCACAAGTCAGGCTGTGTGATTGTGTTGTAGTATATTTTATATCAGGCATGTAGCTGTGGGCTCGCCTTGCAGTGGAGAGCACGAGACATGAGCTATTGTTGCTGCCATCATTTTGTGCCAAAAGCCAGACACTCCACCAGGCAATCCATCATTGCATAACAACCGACAGCCCCCAAGGGAGCCATACACAAGTGCTGTGGGGACCAATCCGCCTCTTCTCCAGCTGCATCTGCTTTTGTTTATTGTGAATACTACAAGTTCTGCTTCTCAAATTGTGACAGCTGATGATTTAAAAGAGTCTTCCATCCCCTTGCAAATGGAAATGCAACCACCACATCTTCAATAAGATGATATGTACAGGTTTGAAATATGAGAAGCCCTGAAAGCACAACCTTTCTGCTTTCTTTTCTGGACGAGAGAGAGAGAGAGAGAGAGAGAGAGAGAGAGAGAGAGAGAGAGAGAGAGACTGGATTGGTTGCTAGGGTTGAACAAACACCAACTGACTCAGAATAGTAGATTTCCATTGTAAGCCAGCCCATCTCAAAACACCAAACCATATGCAAAATATATTTTTGTTAGGTAGATTTCTTAGAACTGGAGAAGCTGAATTTATTATTTTGGATTTCTTTTGCAATGCATGACATTTCTTGCAGCGTAGAAAGGCTATAATACAATTATGTGTGAAAAACATACTCTAGCTTCCCCTCCATGACTGTGTCACAATCCCCGATATTGACAAGATTCAGCATCTGTGTTCCAAACATTGTTCTCTTCCCACTGATGGAAAACTATAATAGTGTATATGTGCTAAGGAACTGATAAAAATGGATACAGATAGAATACACTTCCCACACAAACAAATCCATCCGAGGCTTAGGTTTGAAACACATAGGCACTTGTTCTGAAGCAGACGCTTGGAAAAGGAAGGATTGTTCGTGGCAAGAGAAGCCTGGTTATTTTTGAAAACAGAAGGAGGAAAAAAAATCAGAATTACGCAGGCAAGTTATCTAAGGATATCTTCCACCTTCAAAGACAGACTGCCTCTTTATCATGTAATTACAGTGCCAATTCACACATTCATGTTCCTCGCTTGTCGGTGGCAGCATTCAGCATTGACTGCAGCAGCTAGACTAGTGACTGGGAGTGGCCGCTGGGACCATATAACACCAGTCCTAAAGGATCTTCACTGGCTCCCAGTACGTTTCTGAGCACAATTCAAAGTGTTTGTGCTGACCTTTAAAGCCCTAAACAGCCTCAGCCCAGTATACCTGAAGGAGCATCTCCACCCTCATTGTTCACTGAGGTCCTCCTCTGAGGGTCTTCTGCTGGTTCCCTCACTGTGAGAAGTGAAGTTACAGGGAATCAGGCAGAAGGCCTTCTTGGTAGTGGCACCCTCCCTGTGGAACACCCTCCCTTCAGATGTCAAGGAAATAAACAAGACATCTGAAAGCAGCCCTGTTTAGGGAAGTTTTTAAGGATTGATGCTTTTATTATGTTTTTTGATGATGATGATGATGATTAACTTGAACGGGTGAAACACCCACTGTAGCCCTACCATTACAGAGAGACATTTCACAAGACAAAGGAGGAAAAGTGAGTCAATATGGGATTTGCGAGTGTATCATTTAGGACTAGATGTATGTGTGCCAGACTGTGTGAAGTAACGACCTCTGATTTGATCTGGCTGGGAATAAGCTTTAATGAAGTTGGTGCACAGGCTTCTGAGTAAACACTTAAAAGATTTCCAGAGAGATGTTAGTCTGCTGCAGCAAAAACAACAAAGACTATTTAATTTTGTTATGGCATAAGCTTTTGCAGACTAGAGCATAGGTAATCAGATACATGATCCTCAGTAATCAGGTATTTTCAATGCATGGGTGCAGAGAGGAAAAGAAAGGTTTGTGACAACACAACTAGAGCTTAAATCCTATCATTTTTGCTCATGCTGGCAAGGGCTTTGGATACTGTAATTTAATAATATCTGGCTTCCCTAATTTAAAACCCAGTTTTATTGTCACTGGCTGTACTTCTTGGATTCCATTGCCATTTAACTGCAGACTTTATCTTCTTTTTCTTTACACCTATGTGCAGAATGTGCATTGCAACTGTGGCTCCCACTTCATGCATCTCATGAAGTGGGCTCTAGTTTATGAGATGCAACAATAAGATTTGCTCATCTCTGAAATGCAAAAGATCATTAACTTCAAGCACAACAGAAGGATTAGAAGTCCTTATGATTAGGGTTGCCATATTTCAAACAGTGAAAATCTGGACAGAAAGGTTTGTTTCATTTTTAGTTTTGCCCAAAGTTGTTTTTTGACCATTTTGAGCTATTTTTATGGAAAATTGGCACTCCCAGACACTTTTGACAATTTCTACCCAAACACTGCTGCCGAATGCAGTGTTCCATATATGTCTAGGCAATCTGGATGTATGGCAACCCGAAAATAAGTGCTGGCTTTGGTATTTGTCTGGTTCCATTTAAAAGTGGTATTTGCTTATGGACTTTTAAAAATGAAAACTGCATCAAAATTTGCCATGAGGATGAGTGATACAGTGGTACCTCGGTTTAAAAACAGCCCTGTTTACGAACTATTCATTTTATGAACTCCGGAAAACCGGAAGTAGTGCCCCAGTTTGCGAATTTTACCTCAATCTAAGAACAGAAGCTGAACGATGGAAGGGCACCGGCGGCGGGAGGCCTCATTAGGGAAAGCATGCCTCAGTTTAAGAACAGTTTCGGTTTAAGAACGGATTTCTGGAACGGATTAAGTTCGTAAACCGAGGTACCACTGTAGTAGGGTTATGCAGTCGTACCTTGGTTGCCGAACTTAATCCATTCTGGGAGTCCTTTCGACTCCCAAAACGGTTCAAAAACCAAGGCACGTTTTCCAATTGGCTGCAGGAGCTTCCTGCACTCAAGCGGAAGCTGTGGAAGCCGCATCAGACATTCGGCTTCTGAAAAACGTTCGCAAACCGGAACATTCACTTCTGGGTTTGTGGTGTTTGGGAGCTAAAATGTCTGAGTACCAACACACACCCTTCCTCCGCCCCTGACCGCAGGGCATGCTGACATCACTTGCGCATGTCGGGAGGCGTGCACACAGCTGCTGCAGGATTTTGTGGGGGCCTGGACCCCTCCTTGAAAATTTGGCTTCCCCTAGATGGTACCCCTGCTCCAAGAGTTCTGGCGTAAGTCTTTTCCAGCCAAACCACTGCAAACTTTTTTTAAAAACTGAGGGTACTAAGGACTGAACCAGGGACTTCTAACATGTGCTCCATCACTGAGTTATATTCCTCCCCTTAAAAAAAAAAATCTGATTTTTCCATGTACTTTTCTTAACTCCTCCACCCACACCCTGCAATCCACTCACAGAAGGCTTGTATAAGCTAGAGGAAAGAGCAGGGACATGGTATACAGGACTGCAATTAGTAAGATCAGATGACACAGTGTGGTGCAGCCATAACAAAGCCCTATTGACATACCCTCTCCACTATGGATATCACTGGGTAGTCCTGGGCTTATAACAAGGAGAGAATCATAGGTGTGCTTGAACAAAGGCTGTGAGTGCTCTGCCTCTCTCCTGGAACGTAAGGGATGAGCCTAGTATGGATGTATATTTCATTATGGCTAAGCTTATACCAATGTATTTCTGTCGCTCTAACTGCACTGGTTTGTGGCCAGTTTGCATCACCGCAATCTTTATCAATCTGATGTGGGGGAAAGTCAGCAGAAAGACTGAAAAGTGCTGACAATTTTGCCAACAAAGGCAATATATCATTTAAAGCAAAGAACAAACAAACAAAACATTTACATCTCAGAACAGGAATTAATAGCCACTTTGAGGGCAAGTTCCATCATTTATAAGAAACAAAGAGTTCTCAACTCAGGTTTCAGCCAGATTAGCCAAATATATATTGCTATTGTCGTTAAGACTGTTGTCAACTTATCCAGCAATAATATAATAGCCTGTGCAATAGGCCATGGATACCCATTTTCCAGATCAGCAACTGAGGCCAAAAGAGAATGATTTACCCATACCTACGCATTCAACAAGTCCATAACTGGGATGGAATCTGAACCCTTTCCTTCAAGGCCAGTTACCAAAATTATGTCAGATGGGCCACCCTCATTTCTGGTTACAACTGATAAACTGTAATCACTTTGCTTCCACTCATTTAGGCAAACACTGAGATCACTCAATAAGCTAAACATGCATTAGAAGTTAAGTTCACTACAGTGTAACAGGACTCTCCATAGCTGTCATGACATATGTCATAATTAGATTTCGACTGCCAGCTGGATAGGGATGCCTTATTTTAAAATTTCACAAACATATTTCCGTATGAATCTGTATATACAGAAGGCTTTTTGTGTGCAGCAGAAGCGTATGTGCATACATGCATGGAAATGGAAAGATCAGTGGGCATTAGGAAACATTCAAGCATGATTACTGTTATTTTGGTTCTTTTTTCGCTTGGCGTCCAGGCTCTTTATGCAAATCAGCCTGGTCTAGCCACCCAGACATTGTGGGATCCCTGTAGGTTTGCCACCCCTGCTTTCTCTCTCTCTTTCATAAAACAAAAGCGGGCTGTTGCTTTGGTAATCCCACACGCCACCTGAGACCCCTCCCTCCCCCCCCCCGCCGCCTTCTGTCTTCCTCCCTGCACAGAAGTAGAGCTGCCCCCTGAAACCCTGCAAACACAGAAGCTTGCTATCAATCACAGTGCATCACAAACTGGGCACCCCAGCTCAGAGCGCGCTGTTCTGAAGCCGCTGCATCAATGGGAGAAGAGTAGGGCAAAATCAATATGGTGCTTTACCTGCTGGACTGTCTGTAGTACGCTGGGCTTGGCATTTTCTGGGTCCTGATCTTGCTCCTTGTCTGAGGCTCCCTTCCCAGGTTGCTTACATTTGCACAGGCAGGTGAGACCGCATAAGGCAAGGAGGCCAGTAGCAGTCCCCAAGGTAGCTCCCAGAGCAATCACTGGGACAGACAAAACCATCGTCTCAGGCTAGGAAGCCACAACTTTACTCAGCCAGCACAAGCATCATCCACCTCCTTGCAGAATTTCTCCCAGTCTCAGCCTCTTTGGAAGAGCGCAATAGATCCCCTCCAGCAGCAGTGGACAGAGAAAAGTGATTCACAAGGAACTAGGGGGTTGCTCCTGCAGGGCTAGATGATCAGATAACCTCTCCATCCCTCCCGTGGGTATTTCTGGCTCAGTGCTCCAGGGGAAGCAAAGAGGAGTGGAGGAAGTTGCAGTTCCATCGCCTGCAGTCCCTTTCAGACTGCGAGCAGGCAGCTTTCATTGAAGCTCGTTCTCCAGCACCACTGGGGAAAGTCTGATGTACGATAGAGTCAGACGTCAGCAAGAAGGGGGTGGGCCGTGCTGGCCAACTCGCAGAAAGTGCATCCAAGCCAGGGACGGGAGACCCTTTAAAAGGGGCTTGCTGCAAAGTAGCTTGATGGGGTGGGGGGAGAGAAAACACATTGCAATTATTGTCCACACCACACACACACCTTGTTCAAAATCGTATGACTGCTAAAAATAAGAAGCATAAAGTGCATCTGACTGACACTTGAGACAGATAGCCTTGGAAAAAAGATACAACAGGTGCTTTCGCATGCATTTCTAGCAGAACTCAGTTTCAGCTAATCCAGATCAAAACCGGCATGATTACAATGTGGGGGGTGGCAGTGAATGTGATGTATAAGTAAGAATCTATAGAGTTCAATTGGCTGATCCAGTGGGGAAGCACTCTTCCGCAATGCCAATCTCCACCCCAAAAAGATTACATTAGGTAACTGGAGAAGTGTACGAACATCCTCAGGCCAACCGCCCTGAGTGTTTGTTTAATGTCCTGGTCAATAATCCCTCCGTGTTTTTTCCAGGATTTTTTCTTTCCAAAGAGGGAATGCAACACACAATCAAAATGTGTTTTTGCTGTAACATTGCTAATTTGGGAGTGTGTGGGGTGAATCCTGCCCCCTCAGTGCTGCTGCATATGCTGGGCTCATTTCTCAGCCAACACCCGATGGGCTTTAGTCTGAAGGAGGCTGCTTCAGTTGTGCATAAGGTTTCCAACACGTGACAGGACGTATGTGATTAAGTTTTGTCAGGCTTATTTTAGCTTCATTCTCACAAACAGCAGGTGTGGTAGTAAGCTTTGTGTTTGGACTGTACCACTTCAGAGAGAAAGTGAGACTCATATGACACAGTACTCCCCCTCCTGCCCTATGCACATAAAAGAGCCATTCCCATAGAAAATAAACATGTCAGAAATGTTTCAACTGGCATTTAGTTTTAAGACATGCAGGGATTTATTGATCAATTTATTGGCTATAAGCAGAAGCATTCAGTGACGCGAACCTCCACTCGTAGTCTGAACCATCTGGGATGAGAGTCCTGGAAGACCTGCTCCCTGATTTGCGGGCCTTTTTCCACCTGGCCTGAGAGAGCAGGGCCCTAACTGACTCCAGCTACTCCTGGGCCAGAGTATTGTTTAGGGGGTTTTCTTGGGGTGGTGAGTTGTTGCTATTACTGATATAATTTTTTGTATCTTTATTTTAGATCTTACTACAATTTCTGTGGAAATTGTTCATTCTGGTTGGGTACTTTTGGATGTTTTATTTATTGTTTATGACTACTGTGGTTATGTTTGTAATGATGTAATTTTTTATATGCTGTAAGCTGCCTTAAGCATGATTTTAATTTTGGAAAGGCAGCATGCAAATAAAATGATTGATTGATTGATTGATTGATTGATTGATTGATTTAAAGGATATAACCCTCAGACCCTGTTACAACAGCTGTTTCTGAGAGTAAAGGTAAAGGGACCCCTGATTGTTAGGTCCAGTCGTGGACGACTCTGCGGTTGTGGCACTCATCTGGCTTTACTGGCCAAGGGAGCCAGCATACAGCTTCCAGGTCATGTGGCCAGTATGACTAATCCGCTTCTGGCAAACCAGAGCAGCGCACGGAAACACTGTTTACCTTCCTACCAGAGCGGTACCTATTTATCTATTTGCACTTCGTGTTATGTACTGAAGTTCTCACCCTGGGCCAGCAGGGGGATACTGTAGATAGTTTTCACTCAGATCCACATATGCGAATAAGGAATTGAAAGTGATGTTGAGTGATTGGATAGTTACAGAAAGTTGTTACTGTTGCGTTGTAGTGGAGCTCTATATAAGCAGGCTGGCTGAACCCTTCAGTTCAGTTCTGTTCTGGCCTTTGAATAAACAAGAGCTGTTTGAAGAATCATTGTGTTGTATGATATGTTCACCCACAACCTAACATTTCGTGCTTTCAAACTGCTAGGTTGGCAGGAGCAGGGACCGAGCAACGGGAGCTCACCCCGTCACAGGGATTCGAACCGCCGACTTTCTGATTGGCAAGCCCTAGACTCTGTGGTTTAACCCACCCACCACCCGCGTTACATCAGCTGTTTCTGAGAAGTAGGCCCTTATTTACCCAGGCATGACAAGCTGCAACTGGCAAAATTCCCCCTTCTACTCAAGCTTTCATAGTGTACAAAGAGCCTTATACTTCTTTGCTCACAGACCCCCAAATATCCTCTGGTTGTCTTTCAGAATAAGCCCAGCCTATAAACTGCCTTTTAATGTTACTGTTTTCATAATAATTTTGGATTGACATTTAAAATCAATGCTTCATTATCTTTTTATATAAGCTGCCTTCTGAGGTCTACTTCCAAAATGGCAACTTTGCAATACAGTACATATATGTCAGGCAATGAAACAATCTACTATATATTATGGAAAGTGGTTTGTCAGCTTGTCTGTCCATCTGTTCTCTGTGGGTTCAGCCACCTCTTGAGATATCAATGCCAAACTTGGCACAAGGGTTTCCAAGCTGGGGGCAGCAGTCGCTGTTGATGTTTGGCCACTGACCACCGTTTTGAATCAAATGGCGAACTCATGGCTTGGCATGACTTTGCCTGTTTTCTTGGCATGGGTTCAGCCACTTCTTGAAATAACATCACAAAACCTGGCACAAGACTTCCCAAGGTGATGGAAGGGCACCATTTTGAATCAAGATGCTGGAATGAAACACAAATTTGGTGCGACTTCTTTGGCATGACTTGCCATGACTTTGCCTGTTTTTTGTGGGGATGATATATTATTTGTGGGGATGATATATTATTTGTGGAGAGGATATATTATTTAATGATATCCTTCCTGACTTGTGCTAGCAAGTTCCATATTCTAGCAGAGTTCCAAACATCCCCCTTTTTAAATTATGCAGCGATCAGCTTGTTGCTGACTCATCTGAGTCTTACTATTAAAGATTCCTTCCTGGTAAAATTCCTTCTAATCCTTCTTAAAAAGAATAAACACAAGAATCTGATTAACGGTTAATATAAAAGTAGTTTACTCACAGATTCATTCATGTTCACAGATATATCCCTGAAGGCAGGCTTAGGTTACATAACAATTAGAACTATTCCATAAAGAAGTTAGTCCCCAGTGACTGCGACTAAGCAGTCACTTCTTCAAACACACAGCAACAGACAAAACACACACTGATCAGAACATGGAGGCCGTGTGCACCTTCATGCTAGTACAGCAGACCACACCTTCTTCAAGTCACACGTAGTAGAAGTCTGTATCAGCTCAAGAGGAAACAGGAAGTCTTCTCCTGAGTGGTACAAAAAAAACACCCCGTAACATGTCCACTGCAGGAATGTTGTACATGACTGCAGTTTTACATCCCACATTTTTCAGCATAGATCCTGCCAACACTTGAGATATTGTTGCCAAACCTGGCATGAGTTGGGGGTGGCAGTCTTCATTGACCTTTCGATGCTGGGCACCATTTTGATTCAAGATGGTGGATCAAAATGTGCCTTTGGCATAACTGCCTGATTTTTGGCATGATGGGTTGAAAAACCACAAATTGCACTACAGTGGTACCTCGGGTTAAGTACTTAATTCGTTCTGGAGATCCGTTCTTAACCTGAAACTGTTCTTAACCTGAAGCACTACTTTAGCTAATGGGGCCTCCTGCTGCCACCACGCCACCAGAGCACAATTTCTGTTCTCATCCTGAAGCAAAGTTCTTAACCTGAGGTACTATTTCTGGGTTAGCGCAGTCTGTAACCTGAAGTGTATGTAACCTGAAGCGTATGTAACCTGAGGTACCACTGTACTTAAAAATCACAGTATCTTTGGGTTTCTACAAAGTCCCAGGCAGCACCAGGCAGTCTCTACTAGTCAATCACTAATACAGAGAGCCAGCCATCCTATTTGCTTCCACTTGGTCGGCTTCCTCTGGAGGGCACCAGTTTGAGGAAGGCTACAGTAGACAGCCTGAGGGAGCTGCCTGTTGTAGGGATGTGGCATGGGCTACAATATAAGGAATCAGGAGAGTAATCTCTCTCAAGTGTCATAGCAAAAAAGACAATGAAGTGAATGCAATAAAGTGAATAGACCCAGTGAATTGACTCCGTAAACAGATAGAAATCAGGTGTGGGGCTCTATGTACAGAAGCGGAGTGTATCTATGGACAGAGAGCTGAAACAAAGGTCAAGGCAGTGAGTGAGGAGATGGGACTGGAAGCAGAGCAAATAAATGAGATCACAGATAATAGCTAAGGAGGAAATGGTAAAGTAAAATGGATGAAGCAGCCTGCTGTGCAGGGAGGGGGGTGTTACTGATTTCTTTAGCAGAAAAAAGAATCAGGGCAAGGCTGGGGGAGCTGTGCACCCTAATGTCAGGGACCGTGCTGAGGAGGGATGCGCTGAGGAGGAATGGGGGGAGCCTCCCCTCCTCCTGCTCCTGCTCCTGCTCCTGCTCCTGAATCTTCCTAGGAGCAGGAGGGCAGTATAGCTTTGGAACAGTGGTTTGCAGAGGGACATAGTTCAGAAGGCAGAAGCTGGGAAATACTGGATGGGGAACAGCTAGGAGAAGAAACACTGAAAAAGAGAGGGTTAACAAATTCACAGTCTCTAGACCAGGGGCCAGCAAACTTTTTCAGCGGGGGTCTGGTCCACTGTCCCTCAGACCTTGTGGGGGGCCAGACTATATTTTTTTGGGGGGGAATGATGCAAGAGCACCACGAGCCCTAGGTGGCTGCTTACCTGTGTTTTGCAAGTGGCAGGGGCTGGCGGCAGTGGCAGGACAATGAGCGGCACGCAGAACGGCTTTGGAGAGGGGCTGCTTAAAATGGCGGCTACTCAAGCGCTGCTGCTGCTGGCACCAACAAAGCCCAGCTCCCTTCCTCCTCTAGGCAGGGCAGGGAGAAGCAGGAGGAGGGAGGGAGGAGGTGCCGCCGCTGTGTGAGAGAGAGGAAGGGAGAGGGAAATAATGTGTGTGCTGGTGATCCACGTGACAATTCATGGACTGTCCGTGGGCTGGATCCAGAAGGCAATCAGGCCTGATCTGGCCCGTGGGCCTTAGTTTGCCTACCCATGCTCTTGACAGCATTCCTCCACTCAGCCCAAGGTCAAGAAGATCTCAGAAAGTGTCAGAACAGAAAGCACAGAGGGTACAAGCTCAATTTTCAAGATGTAGGAGTCACATAGATTAATAGGGATGGAAGGGGGTGTGATCCTTTATTGGGAGCACTGCCATTTCTAGGAGATGTGTTCTTTGTTCTCTCCCTGTGATTATTAAAGTAACTCGTAAGGTGTCCCTTTCTTTGATCTTCTTAACTACTGCCATGGGGGGAGGGGAGGAAGTTGATTCCCCGAAGCCTGACCCCTGACTTCTATAATAGGAGATGCAGTCCAACAACATTTGGAGAGCCATAGGGACCACAACCCTGATGTAGGTGTTACTACTGATTGGGGCTGGCCCACCCATGAGGCAGAGGGAGGCAGTTACCTCAGACATTCCAGTTTCACCTGAGCTGCCAAATGGGGAGCGACGTCCCTGCTACAGACCACTCAGCAATGCTGCCTCATTTGGATCCCAAACGGTGCCCCTCCCTTTCCAGAGCTAATATTTTTTAAAAAAACTTGCTGCACCATCCTGCCTTTGTCACTTCACCCTGCCAATCGGCATAGGGCCTGTGTTCCCCCTTTGTCGCTGGAAAGCATGTCAAGTTACTTCAAAGTAGCTGCATCCTGCATAGATCATTTTCAGATCGCTGAAGCACCCAGTCCAGCAAGAAGATTCTCTGCCCTGGAACTTATTCCTACAAAATCAGCAATAAAATCGGTGATGGGGAGAAAAAAGATTGCATATGACTGATACAAAAGTCATATGAACACCTTGGCTCTTTCTGGAAATCATTCATTGGCCTTATTTCCTATTCATGTACAACACTAGAAGACATGAATATATTAATACCCTTTTATGCAGAGCCTGGCTAAAAAAAAGAGCTGATTGCTTTCCTTCTCAAACTTGCCCTTCAGCTTCTATTTCTAGAATGACTAGAATTTTATATGAAAATTTCACCCTGAAAACAAGATTCTGCTGCTGCAGAAAGAATTGCACTGGCTGTCAGTTGACTACTAGGCTAAGTTCAAAGTGCTGGCGCTTGTATGCAAAGCCTTTTACATCTTAGGACCAGGTTAATGGTATTAACCATTGGTATTAATGATGTTTTACCCTTATATGAGCTCTTCATGAGAGGGCACCCTGCTTCTGCATGTACTGTTATGTATTCAGTGGTCTGTGTTTGCCTGAGCTGGAATCTGGACTAAGGATTCTGAGCCCCTGATTTGATACATGATATCCAATCACAGAACATTTCAGGATTTGGGCCTCGGCCATTGGCCCTTAAACTCTGAGTCATGATTCGCTGCTTGGAAATATAGACAGCCACTCACGTTGGAAGTGGGAGTGGCCCAAGCCTTCAGAAATGTATATAAACAGTTGCTTTGCCCCTGTTCTCCAGTTCTGTTACTTCAATAAAGGTTCTTGTTGTTATCACTGTGTTTTGCCGCAAGGGAACCCACCTACACTTCATGTACTTCCCTCCTCTGCTCTCCTCATATGTGCCCCCCACCATTCCCAAATCTGCTCCAGCCGTTTGGGGAAACCTTCAGAACAGATCTGGGACAGGGGCACAGGAGGAGCAGATGGCGGGAAAATCCCATTGCTCACACAGTAGCTGTTTCACTCATGCAATCAATTAATTGAATACCAGCTCATCACGTCAAGAGATTCGCCCTACACAGTGTAGGAATCTAAACAAAAAAAATTCCTTCCAGTAGCACCTTAAAGACCAACTAAGTCAGTTCTTGGTGTAGGAATCTGACATTTAATGTGGCAGCATCTACTTTTTGGAGTATGTATCAGGCAGGCAACACCTCTATGGCCTTCTCAGCACATTACTTTTCAAACAAACCTTTCAAGTGGAGGTTTTAATCCTCATCTCTATCTGTATGAGACCTGAAATTGTTTTTACATATGTTTATATTGTTGGCAATTCTACTGCAAAATAGGGATCTTTTAGGGGAAACGACTCATAAATGAAATAATAAATAAATAAGCAAGACACTTCAAATTTGTAGCTGTCGTGAAGTAGTGATTCTGCGAGTAAGTATTGCTGGGTGGGGCCCCTCAGCCAGGAGGCAACAATTAGTCCCCAAAGTGGGAGCAGGTGATGGGGCTGGCTGGTTGCCAGCATCCCCCAGCCCCTATAAATCTTTGAGTTAACCTGCCAAGGGGGGGAGAGAATATGCCATAGATTAGACAGATAGGGGAAGGGGGCATTTCCCCATAGTTTCCTTATTTGTTCCAGTTTCAAAGGATGTGGGGGGTTTGGGGTGATATTTTTCCTCCAAGAAAGAAATGAATGGGTGAACAACTTGGCAGGACAAAATGAAGGAGCTGGTGAAGTACTCTGTGGGCATGAGTCACCACCAAGCATCTTGGTGCCCCTTGAGAGTCATTCCCTTCCTAACTCTTTAAGGATACTAAATCTTGTTTAGAGGTCTGCTGCAGGACTCTGAGTCATGGAAAACTTGCTTTACGGTGCGGAATCTTAATGCAAACCATTTCCTACTAAAAATAAAAATTAAGGGGCCCGCGTGTTGCTTCCCAAGGTCAGTGGTGAAATGTCTTCATTCTTCACAGTTCGTTGTCATCTCCCAAGATTGCCATTGCTGCCACTTGGCTGTTATTGATATACTTAAATCTCTTGAAATGTCATTCTGTTGAATCCTTCCTTTCACTGTGTCTTCCCTAAAGATCTGATTTACAACACAAGAAGAAATATTTCAGAAGGGAAGCAAGGGTGCTGGAAGCTGTTTTGCCTAGTGTGGGGGAGGGAGGGGGATTTTTGATCAAAACTTTCCCAACTATTTCAGGGGCAGGAGGTGATATGAAAAATACCGCCCACAACATTACAGTTTTATGGCAGGTAAAAATGACTCTCCCCATGTGTCCTGTGAGCAGTTGGTCTGCCAATGGCAGTCATGAGAGAAGTGCCCCTTGGAAAGAACTATGCAAAACTGCATGCAAGTAGGCCCAGGAGCATTTCTGCTAGGCACTTTTAAAGTTGATTTTGGGGCAGGAAGAACTAAAAGGGATTGTTCCCTCTGACTACAAGCTTCACCTGCCAATCACCTCTCCTTCTCCCTTCCTCCTGCTCTTGTGTTTGTTCTCCCATCACCCTACTCTGAGATCATGGCATTACAGTAAGCTTAAAGACATTCTTTTTGCTTTCAAACTACACTGATGTCTGGATTGCTGAGGCACCACAAAGCATTTCAGGGGTCCCCAATTCAACTTGTCCCACCTTGCACAGCTCCTGTGTCACTCTGCCAAGACCCAAATCCTTCTGATGAGCTTGCTCAGCTGTGCAATTCGAGATTTGTCCTAATTCAATGCATGCCCTAATACACTTATATTTTCCCTCTCCCACATTCAGAATCCTCAATTCCCCCCACCTCAAATATGGATCAGCATTTTTATAAATCTATGAGGATAGCTTGTCTGGAGATTATGCTCATGATTGTATGCAATACTGCTTATCCGTTATATAGCTGAAAGGGAGGGAAGATCTCCCAAGCTAGTCATCTTGATTGATGGCTCAATGTCTTCTGTTCTTCTAGAACATTAACTACTGATTGCCATGGCTCTAAAAACAATGTGAGGGGGCTTCCTTGAAAACACAGTATTTCCGTTCCAGCCACACATCAGTGCTCAATGGCTCATTCATATATAACCCCAGTTTATTCCAGCATTAAAAATCGGCTTGGGAAATAAGACAATTGATTGTCTCTTGGAATGACAACACTAAATCAAAAGTGCCATCAAAGTTCCTCTACAAGACTCCGTCAGAATCAAAATGAAGTTCTCAGTAGGATTAACGTGACTGAAAATGGCACCTGTAAAAGCATCATAAGCCTTTGTCTACAGAAATGCCATCTGCTGAGTTCCAAGATGGAAAATATGGAGGCCATGTTCACAGCATATATTTAAAGCATTATGATATCATGGCTTAGGGGAGCTGTATTCCCCTCACAACTCCCAAACTTCCAGGTGAAGAGGGATTAATTGTTAAACTACTCTTTGTGAGGGGAGTAAAACTCTCAGCATCCTTAACAAACGACAGCTCCCAGAATTCTTTGGAGGAAGCCATGATTATTTAAAGTGACATCACAGTGCTTTAAAAGTATGGCATGAGTGTGACCTAATTCTGAAAAGCTCTGAAGAAGTGATTCCCAGGCCAGGGAGTTCATGCCATAAGTGTCTGAAAAGAGCATCAACTGGCCAGAGAAAACTGTTGGAGCATCTTCTTCCTCAGCTTCCCTGGGGCTCCTTAAGACCTGTGTGCCCTGAGGGAAGGCAGAATTGGAGATGATCTGGGTAAGGAGCACATGCCATCAGCTTGTGCAGCAACCACCTGTGGCCTCACAGAATTCTGCTGTTCCATGTTTTGTAACCATTTGCTTGCTTCAGTATTTTTACAATTTATAATTCAGAGATGGGTGAAATGAGAGGAAATACATTTGTATAATGGGTTCTTCCATTTTATCATTTTATCTTCCATTTTATCACTTGTTCCTTCTAGTTTTGCCACAATTTCATCTCTCAGTCTTGCCAGTTCTTTGTCATCTTATCATTTCTGATCCCATTTTCCATTTCATTCATCTCTGGTTTAATTTCATTCCTCATTTCATCCATCTCTGATCTGAAAGATTTTATTTGTTCAGCAAATATCTGCTGAAGGATGCCAACAGTAAGCGGTGAGTCCAAAACTGCCTTTCTTTCCTTTATAGTGTTTTTTTCTGGTACTTGCCATACTGAAATGAAAAGAACAGACTTTCTCCTCTTTTTTGCCCCATTTTGTCTTTTGACATTGCTAAAAGTTTTCTTTCTTACATCCCCATTACCACCCTAAGACAGTCACAGCTATATATCTTCTTATGAAAAGAGCACAAATAGATTTAGTTCATTTATAGCAAACAACTCCTTTTCCCATGGAGGAAATTTCAGTTGGCAATGATACTTTCAGTTTCTAGAGAGCGCTTTCATCAAAAAGCGATTAAAAAGTAATCCACTAATTCTTAACACAGAGAACTCCCTTGTCCTTTTAAATCTTTCTTATGTCAAAGCATAGATCAAGCTTTTTGTTCTGAATCCAACACTTTAAATATTGACTTTTCTTCTTACACCCAAAAAGTAGCTGATTCGCCAAATGTGGATTTTCACTGACAGATGCAGGACTGATGGGATTTGTACTGCACCAACATTGGCTACCCCTGCCCCAGGGACTAGCAGCTGAGCCTCAGCAACAATGCTTACCTCCCCGCAACCCCACAGATAATGGTGAGCAAGTTATATGTATTTGCTATCATGTCCTGGATTCAGTTGTCAGGGAAATTGCATTTCCAAAGCCTAATTCTATGTGTGATGGCAGGTGCAAGTTATGGGCTATAGACCCACATGCACAGGCTTTTCGCGTAGTCATTACACACTCCAGTAACCAGACAAATAGGCCTTCTGCAGTTCCCCAAAGAGCCAGAAAGGGATGGAGGGAAGTGCACCATGGAAAGTTGAGGGCAAGCAAATCTATTTTTGCACCACCGGTACTGTATTTAATTGTAGTAGATTGAATCTGAATGACTAATTCTGACATTTTAAGAATCCTGTCATTCAGACCTTGGATCTAGCTGAGACAGAAGCACAGGCTTATAAATATTGACCACCCAACAGAAAGCTATCATACTATAGATATTACAAATATAATTAAAGTGTCAGTAGATGAAGTACTGGGTGCAATTGAATGCTGCACTGTTGCAAGCATTTCCGCTTACCTGACAGAACACTCTCCCCCTCCTCCCTCCGTGTGAAGTTGTGGGGGTTATTCTGACACACCCCAAACCAATTGGTTTCACAAGAGATTCACAAACACAGTTTTCCTTTTCCAGAGAGCTTCATAGTTCTGACCAAGTCTTAAAATGTAACTACGGTACATTCTTTTATTAAAAGAGCCTCTTGTAGAAGCACCGTTGCCCTGACAAAGTGTACGCCAGTTTCCCATCTTCCTAATTTGTTCACTCAATTTCATTAAGAATTTGTTCATGCTTATTAATCTCATAGGACACAAAACAGTTTATATTTCTGTTACAGAAAGGCTGTTCCCTGCAATCTTCTATATTCCCAGGGTTCTCTGGTTTGTTTCTGCTCTTTCCCCTACCTTGCTATTTGACCCATCTGGTTGGCCGTTCTGAGAACAAGACGCTGGACTAGAAAGGCCTTTGCTCTGAACCAACAAGGCTCTTGTACAACATATACAACAATTGCTATTCATGTAGACAATTTTGCAATTAAAAAAATCTCATATCTACTACCTGAGATCTTTTTGAGATTGAAGTTGGGAGCTCCTTCAGACAAAAGATGGGATTTACTCCTGAGTTACGCCCTCTCAAGCTCTCTTCTACAAGACTACACATTTGAATGGCTTTCTGGTCCATACCTGGCTTAAAGCTAAAGAGCTGTAAGAAGGATTGACCACCAACTGTTTGTATATGGGTAGCAGATAACCTCCATGTTACGCACTATGGTCAGATTATCGCATTTCTATTTATAGCAATTATTTTGAAACTTGTATCTATACATTAGCAAATGCAGGTCTGATGCAAATCTGTGTCTTCTGCTGCATTTTTTTATTCCTTTGTTTGGTGATGGGTTTCCTTTTTCCAGCCAAATTCCCAGCAGTGGTATCAGCAGCAGTCCAACCTGTCAGCACCATGCTTGCCCCAACTGGCCGATTGATATCAGAATTAGGAAAGCAGGAGCGCCAACTATAAATAGAGCCTACCAGCTGTGTACCTTTGACCATAGACTCTGTCTGTCTCTCTCTCTGTGTGTGTCTGTTCTGGCATCAGGACTTGGCATCCGTAGGCACTGCTAAGCCTGAAAACTCCGCAGGGAGCCCACTGTCACTGCCTCTGGAGCCTAAATTCCTTGCTTCTCCTCCTCCTCCTTGCTCTTCTGCTAGTCCATCTGTCACCTGGGAGCAGAGAAAGAAACAACAGCCTCTCGCCCTCACCCTCTAGGTGACTATGCAGATTGGGCCCAAAGACAGAGGGCAAGGAGTGAACAGTGGCAACAGCAGTACATGACCCACCAGACAGTCCGTTCCTAATGAAGCACTTGCCACTGCTAAGAACTGATGCTTGTGGACTGCATATTCTTTGTGTTATACTGCCACCAACAGGTGATAAACACTTAACAGGGTTGTTTTTTTTTACCATGCCTAAAAAGAAACACATAGGATGTACGGTAACTATTTCATGCAGCTGATTAAGATGAACTTTCACATTGCCACGAGACTCTTTGTTCTTTTTCCTGCAATAGGTCAGCGTGGTTTGATGCCAGGATTTCCACACTATTCTCTTATCTGCCATCAGTGACCATTCTCATGTTTTTCATTCTCATGGTTATTGCATTGTTATTCATTGAATTATTTACTACTGAAGGAGACGAGGGCAGCAGTAGAAAGAGCTAACCTCCTGTCCAATGGGATGATGTCATCAGGAAAGGCCGGCTGGTGAGTTAGCGTAAAGCACTTGGAAAAGCCAGACCTGCCTCACTTTTGTTACCAATGCTACTATACTTACATGATTCCATTATGGCCTTTCACTTTACTTCTGTTACAACTTTTTATTTTTGTAGCATCCTCCACAAACTAGTAGCAAATTCATTCTTTAAGTGCTGATTTTTATGTAATCCCAATGGCACTATCCACGGACAAGAGAGGTATCAGCAAGCTTGAAAGAACCTCAAGGTTTCCAGAAGTGTGAACATGTATCTAGAAAAGGAGTGGGTAAATCCATTTTTGTTTTTGAACTCAGCTCAAAATGCTTAAATCCCTGTGCAGTTTGGAATTGGAATACCCAATGACACACCTTCACCCTGCCCATGCACTGAAGTGATCTTCAGAAGCCCACCTCCAGGTGCCAACAATGCCTTGAGATGAGGTGTACCAATCACTCTCTATGTGGGCAAGTTCCATTTCTCTCTGGTAATTTCTTGTTCCTTGGCAGAGGTCAATTTCAGAGTTGCACAGGAAACGTTCAGCCTATCCACCACATTTCTAGGGTAGGCTTGGTCCTACCAATCCCAATTGTTAGCACTGTCCCCCTCCAACTAAGAAGTGAAAAGCTATTCACTGGTATCCATTAAGGATGGGAAAGAAGTTCAATTCAGTTTCCATTTGAAGTTGAACCTACCCAATTCACACTTCCCTGAGCAACATGTGAACCAAAACATAGCCATCCTTTGAAATTTACCCTTCTCTGAATTTTTGCACTGCAGACAAGTATTGTGTACAAAAATGTATATACTAGAAGAAAGTGTGCATAAAATGCATATACAAGTAAAAAAATAAATAGCGCACCAATGTGTATATCACAGACAATTGCTTTGCAAAAATGAGTGTATTAGGTAAAATTGCACACAAACTTGCTTATATTAGAGATTCTCACTAAAATGCTGGTGAATTTTCATGAGAACTTAGAAAAAAGAATATGCAGACTGATGTGGAAATGCAGAGAACTGAACTTAAGACTGGGGGAAAAGAAACGGAAAATGACCGATTTACCCACCCCTAGTATCTATATAAGAAACCAACATTTCCCTCCCCCTTCTCCCTCTGAGTTTTCAGTTTTCCTTCCTCGCTCTCTTTTTTCTTGTGGCTTCAGGCAGCTTCAAGCCCCAACCATGACCATTCTGAAGCTTGCTCTAGCAGCAGGTTTGGGACGTCAAGACAAATCCTGGAAATTTGGCACCCGCTCTGTTCAGCTGTTTGTTTGTTTTTGCAATGTTTATTACACCACACCCCTGCCCACACATTTTAGTAAGGAGAAACAGGCCTTTAAAATGTCAATGTCATGTTGCAAACGGTCACTCTTCCTGTGCTGTCGGCTACAGAATCAGATCCATGTTTCCCAGTCCTTTACCCCCACCCTGCACCCCAAGAAACCAACCCCTGCAATTCATATGTCAAGGGTCTACCCAAAAAAATCAAACCACGTTTAATCTATGCTCCCTGGGAAGATTACAGAAGCAGGAAAATGGGGAGCATTTTCATCATGGTGCAATCTACCACCAAATGTTGATGTTAACCAGGCAGAGAAAAAGCATGTGCTATTTACTCCCTAAATGAGGTGAGCATATACTCTCAAAGCCAAGGGCAAGCAGGTTGCATGGCTATTTGTTGCATTCTGAGGCATTCATTTTCAGCAAGGAGAATGTTTCTTCAAACCACTTCCATCTTACTCAGAATGTGGGTGTCCCCCTTCACCCTAAGTAGTGAACACTGTGGTATGACTCTAAAGTGAATACTGTGTATGGTTGTGTTCAATTTTATCTAGTTTAATGATTCTAAAATGTGAATATGGCTTTGTTTACGTGACT
Organism: Podarcis gaigeae; assembly: GCF_964106915.1. NCBI lineage: Eukaryota > Metazoa > Chordata > Lepidosauria > Squamata > Lacertidae > Podarcis > Podarcis gaigeae. Next base: position 52,039,183 of record NC_139678.1, on the reverse strand, counting down.
GTATATGTTCTATAATCATAGAATTGCAGAGCTGGAATGGACCGCGAGGGCCCATGTAGTCCAATGCAGGAATCTTTTGCCCAACGTGGGGCTCGAACCCACAACCCTGAGATTAAGAGCCTCATGCTTTACCGACTGAGCTATTGCAGGAAGCCTGTTTGTACCCTTTCCCTTGTAGCCAGCAGCAGATGGACTGGTTAAGCAGAGCTGCCCTCCTGATACTGCCCTTAATACAGCTCCCCTGACTGGAGCTGGGGCTGGCGGGGTGGCAATGAGGTTAGAGCTGGACAGACACACCACTGGTGCTCCCACTGGTGCATCTCCATAGCTCTGCCCCTGCTGCTGCTCTGTCCCATCCCAGGGCCACTAAAGTATGTTATTGTGATGGTGATGTTGAGAGGACAACAGCCGCTATCTGCTTGCACATGTGGAGCAAGGGGAGATAGTCTTGGCACACCTACAGCTTCTCAACTGGTACCATGAAGGGGCAAAGGAAGGGGGTGCAGTGGGTGCGGGCCACCCCGGGTGTCACCACTGAGGGGGGGTGACAAAATGGTTCCTATGCTGCTGGTACCATGGAAGGCTTAAAACAGAAATCATGAGATTCTTCTGGTCTCCAGAATCAAAAGGTTACTGCAAAGTGGGCTTGTGGCCTTCTACAGGGCACACAATTCCCTGGATGTCCATGTGCTGCCAGCACAGAGAAGCAGTCAGTTAAGTCATAATGATGAGCCATGCCCCCAGCACACTCTGTTCATCAGCATACACACAACACACAAGGCAATGCCACTGATTCCTGACTTGAAAGAGCTTGAAAAACAGGGATATAGGCACTTTCCACGAATAAAGCCACTGGACTTACAAGGAGAATGATGGGCATTTTCCACTGGGAAAGGCCTGTGCACCTAAATAAGGAAGACAAGGCAAGTGCACTGGAATGTGAGCAGATCAAAGCAATCTGAATGCGAACAATGGGCTTTTTAAGCTTTACTTAACATCTTTTGTTACATAGTTCAAGGTGCCACCAACAGATGGCTAGTAAAAATGGTAATTGAAGAGATGCAGCACAGAATAACTTCTCCTTGCCTGCTTCAATTGCTCCTTGGTGTTTTGGCAAATCCGGCATACAGTTCAGCATTCTGCACTTGAGAGTATTTATGTCATTACTGGGAGAAACTGATCAGCCTTTAAAAAGAAACAAAGCACAACACCAGCAAGAGGCAAAGACAATCTGGCATCAGAATTTCCACCCTCTTTCTTACTGGCAGTTCAGGACGAAGGCAATCCTCCCGCATGCTGTTCTTCATGATGGCAAAACTGCAATGACAGGTAAAGTTTGTTTCATCTGTCCATGGTCATGGAAACTCTGCTGAAGGATTAAAATAGCCTAGGCTTGAGGCAGGGCACATAGCATTAATATTGCTTGCTGCATTTATGAATGTAAGTGCTAATTGTGGGTTAGTTCTAAAGTCATTAGTCTGGAAGCGTGGGCAATATTTTGACAAACCATTGCTGAATTGAGCTCATGACTGGGCTTAGTAGTGAAGCTAAACTGTGGTCTGCTTACAGCCAGTATGGTGCAGTGATTAAGTATTGGATCAGTACCTGGGATACCAGGGTTCAAATCTCTGCTCTTGCCATGAAACTCACTGGGTGACATGAGCCCTTTCAGCCTAACTACTTCACAGGGTTGCAGTCAGGGTAGAGAGCCATGTACACCACCTTGAGCTCCTTGGAAGAAAGATGGGATCTAAATGCAATAAATAAGCACAAAGGCCATTGCCCTGGGGGTCCACTTTTGGCCCACCTGTTTTTATAGCCAAGTGAGCTGTAAGAAGGGCACTGCAGGGGCTGGCATACTAGCTGCTCCCCCTGCAAATGAGACAGGAATGGGAAATTGCAGCTGTCCTTTTGCCCATCTTTCTGCATTAACACACATTTAGATGCAAAGGCCTTTCAAGCACAAGGTCACTGATCCTAGCACATTGCCCTCAGCCTTTAGCCCTCTTCAGGCATTCAGGGAATGGGAGAAAGACAAGCACACCAACAGTTGGGAAAACCCTGAAAGAAGGCTCCCTGCTTCTGGAAGTCCCCCTCAAACTCATGGAGGGCAATGGGATGGCCTGTATGGAGCTTGCACCCTTGTCCCTGCAGTTTCCTCCCTCATGTATTGCTTTTTCCAGTTCTCCAAGGTTCGAAGAGGGCTTTTATCGGTCTGGAAAGCAATATGGGGTATTTTCTTTGTGTCAGGATATGGGGGTGAGGTTCAGGTTATTCTTCCTCACAACATAATCGTCAAGTTGACTTGGGGCCTATTTTTGTATTGCTATACATAACCCAAACTTCTCATTACAGGCTTTATGCCCAGTGTGGGGAGATACTTGAGCCATATGGGCCCCAGGCTCATTCCCCTGTTGAGGCATTTGCAGCCTCGGTTACCTGACACTCCTGTGTCAGTCTGCGCATCATGTCACTATAACTAGATTACTGGTGTATTTCCATTTAACCAAACTTCTGAGGAACACAGATGACTCACATATCCCTCAAGGCAACAATTGCACAATAGGAACAAATCATTATTTCTTCCCCACTTTTTTTCAACACAAAATCTTGCCATCTCCCACCCAGATACCCTAGCAACAGTACTTAACTCATTGAGTAGTCCAGCTTAAACCCGGAATATTGAGAAACAACGTCACTGTAAAATTCTATACGTAGAAAGCTCCCAGTGGAATTGAAAGCTGGAACCTCTGTCTTCCCACAAAAAGTGCCAAGAAGTGGAGAGCTGATGTCGCTGCCGTCACGAAAGACAATTCTGTCATAGTTGCACTCAGTGGCTTCCTCCAGGTCAAAAAAGCCCATCGTTAGGGAGATCTGAAGGAACCACAGTAAGGGCACCAATTTCTATGTGTAGCATTTTATCTAAATTCAACAACATTGTATGCACTAAAGCCAGTGAGCATTTGGATTTGAAATACATATATAACATGCATACCCATAAATTAACAAGGCAGATCTGGAGCAAGCTAGATTTCATCACTGAATGCAGGAGTAAACAACGCATTGGCTACCCCTGATCTAACACAATCTTTTCTGAAGAGAGATGGAGATCAGGTCTTTAGGGGGAAAGTAATGAGCTGTATAAAGTTGTTGCCCTAGCCAGGGAAGCCCACCCCCCTCCTCCTGCCCCTTACCCTGCTTCCTGCTGGAGCACTGATAATCCATAGGCATCTTTTGTTTGGAGGATATTTTCTTGGGAAGTTTGGAGAAGTGACCACTCCATGAATGCTCGTGAAAGTCCCTCCACATATCACTGTGATGAAAAGAATGGGGGGGGGGGGTCAATGGAATAAAACGGGAAAAAATCAGTATGTTTAAAAATAATGTTCACTCTAATTAAAGGACACTCATACGGATGCAAGAGTTCACCCAAGCCAGTCTGGTGTAATGGCAAGAGTGTTGAGGTTGGATATGGGAAATCTCATTCATGAAGCTGATGGAGAACCTTGAAGCTCTCTCTTAGCGTAGCCTTTCTTACAGGCTTGTTGTTAGGTGGAGGGTAGGCAGGATACAAAATCAACAAGAACATAAGACACCAAGAGAAGAGGAAGAGAAATCAGCATTAGGAAAGTTGGTGAAAACTCTGCCAGGTCTTGACTGGTCCCACCATGACTGGTAGGTGGCAGCAGTCTCCACCAATGAACATGTTGAGAAGCAGGAAGAGGATAACTGTGGTCTGCCACTGCTATCCCTCCATTGGGCCATGGAGTTGATTTTCTTCATCTTTCCTAATCTGAATCCAGTGGGGAAGGCCTGTGGTTTAGCTGTAGAACATCAGCTTTGCATGCAGAAGGTCCCAGGTTCTCCATCCCAGGCAACTCCAAACAGGCCTCTACTGACCCTGGAGAGCAACTGCCCATCAGCATACACAATAATGAGCTAGGTGGACCAATAGTCTGACTCTGCAGAAGGCAGCCTTCCTATGTGCTTCTCCCTTTGTTTGATTTATCTATTTATTTATCTCACAAGATTTATCTCACATACTTGATTGTAATGTAACCTCAAAGCGGCTTACAAAAAGAATAGAATTACCCACAACAGAATGGTTAGAACCAACTATACTAAATGTTCAAAAATACTTAAAACCAACGATAAGTTATAAACCAGATTAAAGCACATGTCAGCACTCTGCATGTCTGGATAGGCTTGCAAGTGCTATTAAGAGTACAGGGAAGGCACCTGCCTGGTGAAAATAGGCAAGAATTTCCAAAGGGTGGGTGCTTGCAAATGTGGAATGAGGATTACGTGGCACCTGCAACAGGACCAGGTCTGCAAATTGAAGTGGTTGAGTGGGAATTTAAATAATAATAATAATAATAATAATAATAATAATAATAATAATAATAATAATAGATTTTAGTGGGCATTATTTATTTTTATTTATTACCATTATTATTATTAATTAAGTTTGTATACCCGTATATCTCAGGGCGTATTTGGGGTAAGGTATGTCTGAGCAAACATGTTTCAGATGGGCTCAGACATGCAAAGATGAGCAATTAGTTTGAGGTCCATAGACTTCTAAGTGGGTTGTTGTGAGAGCAAATGGATTTAGAGAATTTGGGTAATTCAGATCCAGGGAAAGACAGCGTAAAATGAAAATACCCTTGGAAAACTGTTCCACCAGTGCTTGTTTTTATTTTGCATGTACTGTATGTGTTTCTTTCCTAGCACTGATGCTTTCAGCAAGTAGTGAGAGCTGGAGCCATGCATACCATGTGCATAGGAGGCTGTGAAACCCTTTGATGCAACAGCCTCATCACTCACAAACTCCACAAGCATCATGCTTCCAGAAGACACCACTGCCGGCAACTGCCCCTCTCCACATAACTTGTCAACAAGAAGACGGGCATTTCTGTTGTTTCCATCATAAATTCGGATGTAGTCGGAGGCACAGTTTGGAGAGCACTGGAGATCCAAAACATGAAACTTCAGGAAGACCTAAAGCAGAAAAAGAAAGCCAAATACATTTTAGCTTGGCTGGACCCTGATTCCCAGGATTCTTGGGATGAGGAGATGTGCTTCAAACGTATGGTTGTGTACATAGCCTGGTGTCACGTACTTGAAACTAACCTGAAGATTAATGTTGTGTCAGTAAATTCAGAGCATAAACAGACTGCAAATCCCAAAAGTATACAAGTATCAAGAAGGAAGAAGAAGAAGAAGAAGAAGAAGAAGAAGAAGAAGAAGAAGAAGAGTAGTTTGGATGTGATATCCCACTTTATCACTACCTGAAGGAGTCTCAAAGCGGCTAACATTCTCCTTTCCCTTCCTCCCCCACAAAAAAACATTCTGTGAGGTGAGTGGGGCTGAGAGACTTCAGAGAAGTGTGAATAGCCCAAGGTCACCCAGCAGCTGCATGTGGAGGAGCGGAGACGCAAACCCAGTTCCCCAGATTATGAGTCTATCACTCTTAACCACTACACCACACTAGAAAGGTCCATTCCCTGCCCTCCTCTTATCTGTTGTATAATCCTGATACATTAAACAATGATTTGAGCATCCTTACCTTTCCTTCTGGGATTTGGATCAGCCATAGACATGTGACATTTTTGGGGTATGAATATGGGTAATTATTAGAGGAGAAGTTGCCCCTTCGATTACGAAGCACAGTGCTACAACAGTCTAAAGAACAGAACAGAACAAAATAAGGGGGAAATGAGATGTGCAAAGGGAAAATTCCAACACAACTTTCTGTTTATCTATCCATGCACTCTGTGAGGGAGAACTCAGTGTCCATTAAATATGTCACTGTTCAACCTAGTAAAGGTTACTCCTGCTGAATGAAGAAATTAAAATATGCCTATTAACAATATCACACACACACCAGACAGCAAATGATTGTGATTCATGACTTCAGCTCATTACATTATGACCAACATACAGTGCAGTATACAGTATTATCAAAATGTTCCTCATTATGATGAGCGGGGTGCGTGTATAGAAAAAGGAGGGCTTGTGTTTTAGGACTGCTGGGGTGTGCAGGGGAGTAAACTCTGTACATTAAGCATACAGAGGCACATTAAACACCCCCTTACCTATAGGTTCCCAATTGGCAAGGCAATCCAGTGATAAAGGGTTGGCCTTGCCTTCAGTGCAGCAGCATCCCCATGCAGGTGCCGACTGCAAAGAGAAGATCCAAATGATGGTAGATGACCAAATACTGCACATTCACACACATACTGCATGGGATAGCACCTTGGGGAAGGCTCTCCTTCCCAGCATAGGGAGCTTGCAAAGAGGGCCAAGTGTTGACCAATTGGGATGGAATAATATGTTCTTGAGGGGGGGGTGGCTACTAGCCATGATGGCTATGCTCTACCTCCCTAGCTGGAGGCAGCGATGCTTCCGAATGTGTGTTTTTGGAAAGCATGGAAGGGAAGAGTGCTCTTGTGGACTTCCTCACTCCAATTTTTTTGTTTTTTTTGTTTTTTTAGTGTATTCATAGAGGTGCCCTTTCAAGTGCAGAGGAAATGATTCACTGTTTTCAAAGCATGGCATTGGGAAGAGAAAGTATGTTAAGGTGAGGTGATGCCCATCTAGGTCATGAAATCTGGCAGCACTAACTGATCTCAAATGTTATAAAAAATTAACAACATCAGATGGGAAACTACCCATGTAGCATTCTGAACACTTACTACATCTGTAGAGCTTGTTGATTTTTTTCACATCTAGGTCGCTGAGTCCTATTCTCTGACCAATTGGTACAGATGCATTTGGGATGGGGACAATGGTTGCTTTCCCGGGAGCACTAGAAAAATCATATCTGCAGAAGACAGGAATGGATGTGCTCATCAAACTCTGTCGGGTCATTGTTTTATAATGCAACATCTAAAATAATATTTGCATGGAAACCATCCTAGGAAATGAAGAATAAAAACTTCACAGACATTGGGTTGTTCATAGATACATGCAAAAGATTTGGGGTTCAGCAACAATAATGTACCAATGTGGCAATGAAACACTTTTGTTCAGTCCCATGACTTTTCATTTGTATGGTTCCTCAGGGTTCTATACTGTCCTTTTTAACATCTACATGAAGACATTTGAGAGAGGTCATCTGCAGTTTGGGGTACAGCTTCTTCTCTGTCTCTCCCTATCCAGCAATCCCAAAGATGCTGTAAATGTTGTAGATCAATTCTGGCTGTTAGTGGGATGAAGTGGGTGGGATGAAGACTAACAAACTGAAACAAAATCCAGGCAAGGCAGAGGTTCGTGTGATAAGCAGGAAGGGTTTCAGTTTGGATGTTCAACCTGTATTGGAAGAAGTTGCACTCCCTTGCAGCTTCAGCGTGTTCTTGCACATTGCTCCAAGGAGAAGACAGAGATGAAATTATATAAAAGAGGATCCTTACACTACAGTTAAGAGCAGTTTTGTCTGAAAATAGAAGGTGCCCTGAAACACAACTTACGGGCCATAATGCATCACTGAACCATAGTCATACGGAAGACCCAGATTATTAGAGTCCACTTTCTCAAAATTCCCCTGTTCTCCTGTAAAATAAGAGAGTAAATGAAGCAGGCACTCAAAGGAGAGTTAGAATACAGGGGGAGAAAGAGAGAGAAGAATGATTTTCACAGGTACTTGTGAAAATAAAGTTATTTACTTAGCAACAGTTTCACTGCTGAAGCCCTTGAGAATTTCTGAGTCCCTTTAAGAACAAATGCTTGGATTTGCTTGTTTCCTCACTTCCATTTTTAACATTCTGTTGGAAGCCGCCCAGAGTGACTGGGGGAGAAATAAATTATTATTATTATTATTATTATTATTATTATTATTATTATTACAATGTTTTTTTTTTCCTTTCGTAAGCTTGAGTGTAGGGGCTGACTAACTACTGATATTTGTAAGCTGCTCTTGGGAGATCCTGCTTATATCTCTCTCTCTCTCTCTCTCTATATATATATATATCCTGATATATATCCTGATAAGCAGGATCAAAATACTTAAAGTTGTTTGTTGTTTATTTTTACATGGTTTAAATGCACCCTCTGCTCAGAATAGTTGAAGATATATGCACAATATACAATATAGAAATGTTTTTGTTTAAATAATCCTCTACAGCAAGCAAGGATTAAAACTGTTCCTTGAATGCTGGTAGACATACCTGCGGTGACATACTCCAAGTGGATTTTAACATACTTGTCTCGGTCATTCCGGGCCTGTTCATGTATGAAACCCAGGGCATGGTTGATTTCATGCTGAATTAATCCTTTATATATGCAGCCATTTTTCGCCAAGCCCAACTGCTGTTTGCCTCCAATCTTTCCAAAGTAAGACCAGCACCTGAGAACATGGAAAGCAAAAACCTGTGCCATCACATAAAGCTGTGGCATAGTTTCATTTAGTACATTTATAACTCAGTGAGCACAAAGTGTCATGCTCTCTCATATTTTACCCTGTGTGTATTAAGTAGAGCCCTGTTCCTGTGCATGTCCATTCAGAAGTAAGCTCTACTGAGTTAAATGGGAAGTAGGTGGGTATGAATGCAGTCTCTTAAGCCTCACCGAATTCAATGGAGTTATCCAATTATATATTAATGTTGATATCTTAAGTTGTGAACATCACATATGATTAGTTAAGTAAAGGGACCCCTGACCATTAGGTCCAATCGTGACCGACTCTGGGGTTGCGGAGCTCATTTCGCTTTATTGGCCGAGGGAGCCGGCGTACAGCTTCTGGATCATGTGGCCAGCATGACTAAGCCGCTTCTGACGAACCAGAGCAGCACATGGAAACGCCGTTTACCTTCCCACCGGAGTGGTACCTATTTATCTACTTGCACTTTGACGTGCTTTCGAACTGCTAGGTTGGCAGGTTTCACACATCTAATTTCCAGAAAAGATGGGTGTCCAGGAGCACTCTAGAAGACAGCCCATTTTTACTGTCTCCAAAAATATAGACGTCATCTCTCATCTAGTTCTCTACTATATATTTTTGAAAGTGCTTTGTCTGCCTGTCTGTCTGTTCTCCATAGGTTTGGTTGCCTCTCAAGATATCATTACAAAACTCAGCACAAAGGTCCTGAGGTGGGGGGTGAGGACTCTGTCACTGTTTGCATGCTGGGCGCCACTTTGAATCAAGGTGGTGGACCCAAATGCAACTTTGGTGTGACTTTTTTGGAATAAGACTAGCCGCCTCTTGAGATATCGTCAAGAAACTCGATACAAGGATACCCAATGTAGGGGCAGTGGACTTCATTGATGCTTGGATGCTGGGTGCCATTTTGAATCCAGACGGCAGACTGAAAAATGACTTTGGAGTGACTTCACCTGATTTTTAGCATGACAGGTCCAAGCTCACAAAAAGTATCATCCATTTAAAAATCACAGTATTTTGTGGTTTCTACAGATTCATAGGCATTGCCAGACACTCCCTCCTAGTAATATATGGACCACCTTAAAACATAAAGTAAGGAATTCAGCACTGTGCTATGGCAATAGTTCTGTCAGTGCAAGCATTTCAGGCTGCCAGACGCAATGTTCCCTCATCTCCTTTGCCTGTTTTGGGGCAAGGTCAGGGTTTCAACCACCTATAAAGCATCCTGTTTTGGTGAAGGCTGCCCTACTAACACTAGCTTTTACACGCTGTTCGACTCCAACTCCCATGTACTCCAGGCAGCATGGCCAATGGTCAGGGATTATGGGAGTTGGAGTCTGCCAATATCTAGAATGCAACAAGTTGTGGGAAAAGCTTCAGCAGAGGAGAAGAAACAGAATGACAACATAATTCCAAGCAATAGTAGTATTATTAGATATCATCAGGAGAGATAAAACTTACCTATCTGCAGGGAAAATATTTATGTAGTCATGTTCTGTTGAACGCCTGATAAACTGAATACATGTCAGTGTGACAAATTCTTGCATTGCTTCAGCTATCACAGCCCTCTCCTCCACAGCTAAAAAAAATGCAAGGGAGCGAAAGGAATGCATTGAAAGTTCCCATATTATGTGTGTGGAGTTCAAACAGAATATGTTTTGCCAACATGGGGAAGTTCCCTGCACTCCTGGGTATACCATTATGAAATAGTTCATGTGGAACAGAGCTCCTGGGAAATTGTGAATGGATTTCTTTCATGTAAACCTTCTTCAAAAATTATCTACCTAACTATGGCTACTCTCTGCATATGGTATAAAAGTGAAATAGTGTCCAACATTCCAGAGAAACATGAATGCTGGAAGCGAGTGGATGCCAGCACTGTCTCTATTGCTTACAGTACACAGTACACAGACCACTTCAGCGCTTGTTATGTCTGTTGTGTAGATGCTTTTTATTATGGGTTTTGGGGTTTTTTTGCAATTGTACAAAGATATCAAAGTATAAAATGGGTATAGCAGACTTGGTTATGTCATATACAACCCAACACATTTGCTGTCTGATTCATGTAATTGATGCTGCAACCCTTTGCCTACCAAAGCCTGAGCCACAAGAAACTTTAGGGTGCAAATCCAGCTCAATTCCGGAAGCTATATGCCGGCTCTCTCCGCCAATAAAGCGAGATGAGCGCCTCAACCCTAGAGTCGGCCACGACTGGACCTAATGGTCAGGGGTCCCTTTACCTTGTATGGTGTTGGAGGAGACTCTTGAGAGTCCCATGGACTGCAAGAAGACCAAACCTATCCATTCTTAAGGAAATCAGCCCTGAGTGCTCACTGGAAGGACAGATTGTGACACTGAGGCTCCAATACTTTGTCCACCTCATGAGAAGAGAAGACTTCCTGGAAAAGACCCTGATGTTGGGAAAGACTGAGGGCACAAGAAGGGGACGACAGAGGACGAGATGGTTGGACAGTGTTCTCGAAGCCACAAACATGAGTCTGACCAAACTGTGGGAGGCAGTGGAAGACAGGAGTTCCTGGCGTGTTCTGGTCCATGGGGTCACGAAGAGTTGGACACGACTAAATGACTAAACAACATCACCAACAACCATGGCTCACTGATTGCTATGGAAAAGAGCTATCTGGGGTTTTTGGAGGGTTTTTTTTAAATATATATAAAATGGATATTCATTATATAAAAATTTCATTATTAGCAAGAATGAACGCTGGAGAAGGCCTGTTGTAAAGCTTTAAATAACATACAAAACTCTGTAGAGACACTAATTGGAATCTTGACCAGCCCATCTTCTGATCTAGGCCAAACACATCTCTGATGGCATTTCATGGCACTTCGCTGTGTTCTTCGTCTGTAAACAATATCATCCTGATGCATAAATGTTTCTCCTGCAAGGATATTATTATTATTATTATTATTATTATTATTATTATTATTAGTAGTAGTAGTAGTATGATACCCAGCCTTCAGCGTAAGGTTCCAAAATGGGTGACATAAATGTAACAATGCAATTTTAAAATCAGGTAAACCAACTTACAGTCAGAAGAATAGGTAGATCCTAAATATCTCCCTCTCAGATGTCAAACACCAGTGTAAAGCAGTGTGGAAAGTTGCCTGGATGCCAGGTCTAACCAGAGATGAACAGCAGGTCTACCCGTTTAGAAATAATGGAGGGCTAGACCAGGAATGCAAGTTTCTCAGAGCCCTGCTCATTTGAACAGCGGGCAGGAAGAAATATTGCCTTGTAAAACAAAACAAAAACCCAAACCCCAGAAAACAAACAACCAATCCTGTTTTCCTTCCAGTTTATGAACTGAGAATGTTCATGAAGTACCAAAGACTAAATGACCACCCATCAATAAATATGTTGTTTATTTAGCACGCTAACCAAGTTCATCAATATGTTGCAAGATTTAATAGTGATGAAGACCTCATAGAAAGTAAAGTTAATCTCAAATGTAGAAAGCAGGAGGTGCTGAACAATGCATTCTTTTATTAAGGTCAGCAACTTTGAGATCAGACGGCTACTATAAAGGCACCCAGGGTCAAAATCCACTTAGCATTTCCCTCCATGAGCTCAAATGAAGTGAATGGGAGGAGCTGAGTGACAACATTACTCCTGTTGTTGAGGAGCTCCCATTGTTTTCAATGGAAGTCATGCTGTGGGGCTTCCCAGAAGACCTTCCTCCCCTAAGAGTGGAATCATAGACACCCAGATCTGAATGCTATTTTCTCAATTACATAAGACAGAAATACTCTACAACAATCTATAGAACAGCATGGCATAAGCACAACATTGAGAGCATGACATCTCATAAAACAGGCATAAATCAAGCTCACCTGTGGCCTTGTCTTCCTGGATTCCCTGAAAAAGAATGGGACATCTTTTTAGGGTGCAGTATACTTAATCATTGAAATGTAAAATCACAACAGAAAATGCAGGAAGCGAGTTCTTTGAGAGAGAGGTCTAGACAGCATCTTCAGCAGCATCAAGGACACACCTGGACAGGTTTACCTGGTGTAAACCTAGGAAAGGACAGTAATAAGGTTGATAGTGCTAGAAGATTCATCTTTGGGTTGCTTTATGTGTTCTTGTAGGTTTTCAGCAGCTTCACTTGTTGAGCCCTAGCTATGTGCAACTTGGATGAGCTTTTTTATATGGAAAAAGGCTGGCTTTAATCTGCGCAGAACAGCTAGATAACACGATGTATTTTCACAGAAACAAACAAGCTGTGGGAATTCCCAGAAGAGCTATCCGAGTATCATTTCATGCTACTTTATCATTGGGAGGAGGGGAAAGGATAAACAAATGTTGCAATATGAGAAAAGCTAATTGTTGGGTGACTAACACAAAATGCACTCGTCTATAAATAGGTGAGGACTTTTTTTTTTAATAGTTTGAGTATTGGAACTATGAAGCTACCCTTTGAGCTTGCATGCATAAAGAGCAACGTCTCTGAACACTTCCCCACTTGGAGGGTGTCAGGGAACTGCCATTGGAGCCAGGAGTGGAGGTAAGGCTCCCCAGCGATGCCAGAGAAGGGCCCAGCAGGGAGAGAGGGAACTCTTCCACTGGGGAAGGAAATCAGCGTGACACCAGGAAGAAAGGGGAGCAGGGGAGGGCTTCGGAGAGATGGCTCCAGGACTCTTCTACAGAGACCAGCGGGGAGAGCACAGGTCCTCCGCTGGCCATGCCCACCCTGCGCAGAAGACTTCCACGCAGGGAGGCTAGGCGGAGACTTGGCGTCAATGAACTTTTATACTGGAAGAAGTTCAGGAAACGCCCACTGACGGATTCTGCCAGTGACTGACACAGCCGCGGAGTAAGGGCTGTGCAGCCAGGGAAAGGTTTAACCAGGCAACTTTGCCAAGAGTAGCGGCAACTTACGCATGAGCAACCCCAATTCCCATTACAGAGGGGAAGGCGATTGCCCCTTGGATCCCCACTTGCTGACAAGAGGGAGCTGTCCACTGCCAACACAGCAGTCTCACAATGATTCAGTCTGCTATACATGGGCAGGCAGATGAAGGCTTTCAGATGAAGGCTTCCAGGTCTACTTCTACTGAAAACAACAAAGTGTCTTGAGGCACTCAGACAAAGAGACTGGAAGATCTATTGAAATGACTTGTTATGAGTTTTCTATTGGATTTCTGTGAATGTGTTTTGTATCAGTGCGGGTTGCCTGAGGCATTGGACCTAATAACAGACATGGCAACTTGCCAAGAACCTCTTTCTTCGGGAGACTGGATGATTGTGATCAATTGCCAGTATTTTTATTGGCCAAGAGAGCGGGTGGGATCTCTCTCCACCATTCTCAGTTGAGGAATGTTGGGATCCAGATATCTGTTAAGTTGCAGCTTGAGGCACACTCAGGGCCCAAACTACATATGAAGTTTACAATAATTTGTTATTGAATGCAGACATTTTTGTCAGCATGGGAGAGGGGCTTAATCTGGTTTGGGGGCCTGGCATGACACGGGGAGGAGTAGGGGACGCTTTCATCTTTTGCCCCCATGCTAGGGTCCTTATCTGGCTCAGGACCCCTATACTAACAATTTAGGAAATAGAAAGCTTGTACTCTTGGGGAAACTCCATGATTTATATCATGTGTAGCATGGCCCCGAGAGGAGGACGGGGAAAACAGAGTTTTGGGAGCTCTGAAGCATCTTAAGGCCCATTGTAGATCTGATGTGGAAGCACTAGATGTCAAGGCATCCGTTGGAGCTTTATGCTGGGAGCTTCCATCTATGCTTCACCCGTATAATTGTAAATAAATGCAAATATTACAAAATGCTGTAACCCTCCTGTGACCTCCTTTCCAAGGAAACTAGAACTGTACAAGCACCACTTTTATGGAAATGCTTGCCACATGGAAAATGTAGGCACACAAAACAGCCTGTTGTCAGATCCAGAGGTAACATGAGATCATACGAAAGCTATGTCAAGAGATGAATGTTTTCACTTGATACTGCTCATGCAGGGACTTTGTTCAATTCAACCCATTGCCTGGAACCGCCTCCCCTTCACCATGCAACAGGTTTGCTTCTTTTCTGCTTTCAGTCTTGTTTCAAGTCCTAGTAGTATGACAGCTTTTCTTCAGTGATCCTTGCCTTATTGTAGTTCTTTTCTTTCATTGCCCCCAGTCTCAATGCCACATCTGTGTACATCTACTCAGAACCTAAGATAATTGTCTGAGCCCTTTCCCAGGTGCTGACTAGAGAGGGCCTTTTCAGTGTTGCCAAACTAGTTATCAAACATCTCCCTAGAAAGGCTCACCTGGTGCCCTTTTTGTGGCCTTTCTGATTTCCCCAGGCATTTGAGTCTTCAGTATTTTTAGTACTTTTTAAAATAACTGGTGTACTGTTACTCTGCTGCTAGGTTTATACTGCTCCTGGTTTCATTCTGTTTAAGCTTCTATTTCCAAGATGTTATTTTTTGTATTTTATGGGTTTTGCTTGTAAACCAGAACTGTTATAATTGGGCAGTAATCATGTCCCCTTGGTGGGCTTAACAGCACCTATTGTTGCTGGATAACAGTAATGACAGATTCCCCCAACCCATGAGGATCCTGATTACACTTACACATATTTCAGTTTAAGACTGGTAGGAAATGTCTTTAAAACTTACTTGAACTATACTAAGCATTCATTCCACTGTCCTATACTACGGCTGTCTATACATTACCGTATTAAAATACAAGCCCAGGGGCCCAGAGTGATGACAAAAGAATCAACACCCTTATTATTATGGTAGCTATAAAGCTGTGCACCTCAGTATAAAACCCTGCAAACAACACTCAAAAGACACAGAGAACCATACTTTCACAGCTGCACATTATAAAACAGCTGGGCAGACAATCTCAAATAGTTAGGCATGAAAAACAAAAACCAGGTCACCGCATCGAACACAGCATGGGTCACTCTTCCCAGCTGAGGGTTGGAGTGGAATTTGGAAGTTTGGTCTTGGAGTGCAGCCGGATGAGTCTGTGGAATGCAATTCTTAACCTTCTCTTTTGACTCCACTTGACTGGGAGCTAGATTGGATGCTGAAATGAATTGCTGGAGGTCCGTGAGTCACTTATTCAATTTCTGGAAACATTAGAAACTTGTCCAACCCGATGAATGGTTAGTTAACTGCTCTCATAGCTCTTTGTAAACAAACATCTCCATAAACGACTTTTCTTGTGCAACCTTCTTCCCATCTAGTTTTATATAATGGGCAGTTTTCAGGAATGAGTTTAATTATCTGGCAAAGCAATTCCCGTTCCAAAGCTGTAGTCTACCATCCACATCCACTTTAATTCTCCCCTTCCCCCGCCATCCACCCCTGGCTCTTCTGGCCATATTAAATTTGGACCAAAGTACTTGTATTATCTACTGCTCTTGCTTAGATCCTTCAACACAGCCTTTTAAGATGTCTTTAAAATCTAAAGTAGAGACGGGATGGATCCTGATGGGGGTTACAGAACAGGCCACTCAGCAGAGTGGGAAATTCTGTACCAGCGAGTTTAATGTTCCTGTTGTCATGAACTGGCAAGACGATGGTTAGTAGGTAGAAGATCCTGCCGAGAGGTGTAGCCAGGACTGAAACACACCGGGGGCAAGTAGGGGATGAGGAAGGAAGAACTCACAGGGTGATGGAGAATGGCGAAGGGATGGGGATCCATGCACAGGAACCAGAGCAGCAGGACCCATCACCAGAGCCAGAGGGGCTCTGAGGTGTAGGGAGCAGCAGGCAGGGTTCTCCAGGAGGCTGAGGCAGGCAAGGGCCCACAGCCCAGTCCCTAGCTGGCCAGGTGGGGCTCACTAGCTCTGGGAGGAGGTGTGTGGTTCCGGAGTAGGCGAAGAACAGGTGAGGGTCTCATGTCTCATCAAGCCCAGAAGCTGCAATCAGCAGGCAAAGTACATAAGGGAAGCAGAGCTGAGCTGCTGTGTCTGCTCAACTGTCCATGTTGAGGGAACTTGCTTTGGATGCTCCTGGGCCTCTCAGGACTGTGCTTTGGGTTTGACTCTGGTCTATATCCTGACTGCTGGACTACAGATTTGGCTACTTGGATTGATCCTGAACTGTGTTTCCTGACTTTTGGACTTTGCTTGTGTGGATTGACCTTTGAACTTTGAGCTCTGGATTTAGCATACTGACTTGCTGCCAGGTAGGCCAGAGGTTCAGGACACCTGTGCACCTACTGTACTGAGGAGCAATAGTAAGGTGAGAATCATAGAATCATAGAGTTGGAAGAGACCACAAGGGCCATCGAGTCCAACCCCCTGCCAAGCAGGAAACACCATCAGAGCACTCCTGACATATGGTTGTCAAGCCTCTGCTTAAAGACCTCCAAAGAAGGAGACTCCACCACACTCCTTGGCAGCAAATTCCACTGTCAAACAGCTCTTACTGTCAGGAAGTTCTTCCTAATGTTTAGGTGGAATCTTCTTTCTTGTAGTTTGGATCCATTGCTCCGTGTCCGCTTCTCTGGAGCAACAGAAAACAACCTTTCTCCCTCTTGTATGTGACATCCTTTTATATATTTGAACATGGCTATCATATCACCCCTTAAGGAGAAGGAGCAGGCAGGTTACCAGTATTTTCCCACCTGTTTGCTAAGTTGCACTTTCCACTGTTTCACAAAGGGGAGCTGCTCCAGCCACTTGATCGTTTTGGTTACCCTTTCCTGCACCTTTCCCAGATCTGCAGTATCATTTTACAGGTGCTGCAATATGATGTGCTGTACACCATAGATCTGAAAGGGGTTCCAAAGTTCCACAAATCCTTTCTGTCTGAGGTTGAGGAATCTTCTACACTTCAAGCCAGCCAATGTTACATTTTATATGAATTATTTCTTTTGCTATTTTAGCACTCAAATATAAGTAGGTGTCTTACCTATATTCTTTTTGGTGCCTGAAAAAAACTTTTTTGTTTAGGCAAGCCTGCACAGACATGCAGGATGTGGACATATATTCTGGTTTTGGGGTTGTTTTTGATTTTTTAAAAGTTGGATTAATGGATAATTTTATTGTTTTATCCTTTCAGTAAACTGCTTAAAATTTTATAACAATCCAGTATGCAAATCCTGTGAAATAAAGTAAATGGCCTTTAATGTCTTGGCAGAAAGAAGGCTTATGGAGGATGCTCAACGGACTGCAAGAGACCTAGAAGTCTCTTTGTGGTTACCTACACATGCACGTTTCACAAGATCTTGGAACCAATCATGCAGGATTCCAAGGTCTCAAGGCCATAAGCACATAGGTGCCCCCTCACCAACATCCTTAGTAATGTGGACACCTTTGGCAAGACTGGGCGAGCTGATGTACACCCACATAGCCCCTTTAATCACACCACACTCACTGCTTCATGCTCATTGTGAACAATACTGGTTCCTATTTTGCCAGTATTGAAATACACCCCATTGACTCCCTGTGGGTTTCTGATCTTGGAGAGCTGGTCTCAACTTTTAAAGTCCTACACAACCTAAGATCCAAACATCTGCTGAGCCAGCTTTCCTGCATCAATCTGCCTGCCTACTGAGATTGTCATCTTGTTTAACTAGACAGGCTTTTAGTCTCCTGTTCATGTTGACTCCCTCATGTTGCTTCACAAATGCTCCTCTCTTGATTTCTTCCCCTATGTAACAGCAACTCAAAGCAGTCTGTGGTTGCCCTCTAGTGGCACATTGTGTGAGCTGTACTATATGTTCAGTTTTGAAAAGCTTAGTTTCCATTTCCAAATACAGTACAGTGGTACCTTGGTTTACGAACTTAATCCGTTCTGGGAGTCCGTTCTTAAACCAAAACTGTTATTAAACCGAGGAGCACTTTTCCTAATGAGGCCTCCCGCCGCTGGTGCCCTTCCACCGTTCGGATTCCGTTCTTAGACCGAGGTAAAGTTCTCAAACCAAGACACTATTTACTGTTTTGCGGAGTTTGTAAACCAAATCATTCTTAAACTGGACTGTTCTTAAACCAAGGTACCACTGTACTAGGTTCGGAAGAGTTGCTAATCACAGTCCCAAAACACAAAAGAAATACCGTGTTAATGGTCGTCACATGAGGCATATTTCAGAGATCCACACATCACAGAAGTTCACATGAATATGTGCATCTTTCCACATTCTAAAGCTTTCTTACAGAACATTTCCTAAAATGTGAAGTTGGCATCCTTCCCTATGTGCTGAATACTGGGTGGCAGACCACATGCTCTGCATGCCCAGGCTGACTATTGAGACACCTTCAGGTAAGACTGGGAAGAGACTCCTGCCTGAAACCCTGGACAGCCGCTACCAGTCAGTGTGCAGGCCACAGGTAGCCAATGCAGTGCCCTGAGAGGCTGTTGCACTCCAGTTCCCATTAGCCTCAGGCAGCATGACCAGGCAGCAAGGTCAAGGAGGATGGGAGTTGCAGTCCAGCAAAACCTGGAGGGCATCATGGCTTCCCCTGCAACTGTCTCTGTAGATTCCTGTTTGCAGGGTGTTGGACGACATGACCCCTGGGGTCCCTGCAAGTCTACAATTCTATGATTCCTATAGACTTTATAAAGTTCATTAAACAAAAACTCCAAGTACAGCGGCATTCCCAGCAAGGACATTCCCTGCCTCTGAAGTTGCTGCACACAGGGCCCTTCTTCCCTCAAAGTTGGCAACTCCCCGCATCTTCTAGGATGTTCTTGCCCACTAGAAGATGGCGACCACTACCCCAGGCCCCCCTGCCGGACTCACGCGCTCGTTCCTCTTCCGGCGTGGGTTGCCATGGCGCCAGTCCCCTCCTTCGCCCTCCTTCCCTTCTCCAGTGTTTACATCCAGAGCTGGAGTAGGAGGAGGAGCTGGAAGCTCAGTGCCGGGGGAAAGGCTCTGGCAGCCGCGGTGACCTTGCGCCGCTGCCGCTCCTCCTCTCGAGTAAGCCGCGGGGAGAGCCAGGGAGCGCCGCCATGAAGGTGAGCGGGGCGCGCGCCTCGTCCTCCCGAAGGCGCACGGGGCGGGCTCCCTCCTCTCCCTGGAGCCAGGGCGGGTGGCGAAGAGGGCAGTTTGGGGGGCAAAGGGTCGGGGCAGCGGCTGGTTTCCCCAAGCAAAGAGTCCCCCCCACTCCCTCCCACCACCACATAGGGAATTCCCATCCCCGTTCCAAAAACAAACCCAAGTTAACCTGTGCGTTATCCTTGGAAAGGAAGGATGCTCAGAGGTGGTACAGTCACTCCCCACTCCCAAGCTCATGGGACTCCCATCAAGGGTATACCTCGGGGCACTGAGAACGACCATCTCATCCAGTCATGGTGATATTAAAACGTACACACAACACATTGCCCGAACTTGGAGGTTTTATTCACAGAAGTGGGCTATCTATTTATCTATCTGCCAGGGATTCTTTAGCTGAAATCCCTGCACTGCTGGGGGTTGGACTAGATGACCCCTAGTATCCCTTCCAAATCTACAGTTCTATGATTCTTTGAAATATTCCTGAACTCTGGGCATAGTCCAGGTTTCTTTTTGAATTCTTGTGATAATAAATTTAACTGGGTTTGTTTGTTTTTTCTGTTCTCCGCCTCACTGAGTGAACTGTAAGATGGTGTAAATTGAGTTTGACCCAGTTCAGTTTGACCCAGGCGGCTGCGATTCTGTTGCATTGAGTTAATTGATTACAACATGAGCGACCCAGAATGAAACCGACCTAGGCTGTAACAGAATCTTTGTGGCGCACTCATGGTAACCTCAATAATAAAACTGAGGACCTTGTTTCAAGGAGTTTGTAAAAGACTGCAGTGTCCATTGTTCATTGCCTGTACACCATGCGTTTGTTTCCCACTGTGTTTTTTGATAGCTGTTATGTGAGTTCATGGGGCTTGTTATGTACTGAATTGAATAGGATCCAAACTGCAGCAGTCTGATTGGTCCTAGAACAATAGGATCCAAAAGGCAGCAGTCTGATTGGTCCTAGAACAATAGAATTCAGATTGCAGCAGTCTGATTGGTCTTAGAACAATGCAGCAGTATGATTGGTTGGCAGGAACCACCCAATCATGCACCAGATAGAAGTGAATCCACAACCTGATTGGCTTACAGTAGAATTCCAGAATTAGCCAATCATGAGCAGCCCATTGTGTAAATAATGTATATAAAGCAGATACTTTGAGGGGACTCTCATTCATTCCTCCTCACCACTATGAGCTGAATAAAGAGCATGAAATCACTTTGCGACTCTGAGTATATTTCACTGGTGACGAAGGTGGGATCCCGCTGAGCTGACTGCCACACACAGCACCGCAGCACCGCCACCTGCCACACTGCTGCCGCGCACCGTGTATCCAGGCTTCAGCTCCGGGACCCAAGGAACTCAGAATGGCAACCGACAGCAGCTTCTCGCCGTTCAACCCAGCATCTGGAGACTGGGAAGCGTACACCTCCCGTTTCACCTTCCTCCTAGAAGCCAAAGGGGTCACCGATGCAGAAGACGCCAAGAGGAGGGCAATATTCTTCAGCGTCTGCGGAGAGGAGACGTTTGAAATCGCCAGGGCTCTCCTTGCACCTGAAGACGTTGCTACTGTTCCATACAAAACAATAATGGAACAGCTGAAGGGGCACTTTTCGCCACAGCCCTCAGTGGTGGCTCGTCGAAATGCCTTCTACGCAAAGCGGCAAGCCCCTGGGGAAACCATAACTGGGTTTGTGACCTCTCTCCGCCAAGCTGCCCGGATCTGCAACTTCTCAGAGCTGGAGAACATGCTTCGTGACCGCCTCATCGGTGGCCTGAAGGATGAGAAGCTGCAACGACGCCTCTACGCTAAGAAGAACCTAACGTTCCAGGTCGCTCTGGAGGAGGCCCTGGCAACGGAAGCTGCCGAGAGGTCGACGCAGGAGGCACGGCAGAGCCAGCCGTCCCAACCGAGGGTCCACCACGAAGACCTCACCGACGACTCAGGATCCGACAGGGAGGAGGTGCACCGAGTACAGCAGCGCACTCAAGCAGCCCACATACCACAGCTGCCTCGACGAGAAGGAGGGAACTGCGCAAGCTGTGGAGAAAGTCACGAGAGGAGGACCTGCCGTTTCCGCAACGCAGAGTGCAGGCAGTGCAGAAAATTGGGACACATTGCCCGGGTGTGTCAGGCTCGTCCCACCCGACGCCAGGCATCAGATGACCAATCCAAGAGCCCCAGGTCCCGGGGCCCAACGCACCAAGGCAACTCGACAGAGCTCAAGAACTTCCAGGTATACCAGTTGCCCCACCCCAACGTAGAGAAAATTTATGTAGAGGTACAGATAGAGGGGGCCCCATGCCAATGGAGCTTGACACGGGTTCAACTCTATCCATAATCTCGGCAAGGACCTTAAGGAAACTGTGTCCTACTGGGGGTCCCAAACTCAGGCCGGCCCCATTCACCCTCCGGGACTTCCAGAAACGTAAGGTCCCCACAATGGGGGTGGGGACCTTCAGGGTGCAATACCAAGGGCGGACGCGGCAACTGGACTTGCTTGTGGTCAAGGGCCCCTACATTAGCTTACTGGGATTGGCATGGTTTGGACCACTGGGGCTAGCCATCACCGGGGTGAACCACATGAGCTTACAAGTGGACGTGGACGCCATATGCAAGGAATTTCCGGGGGTTTTCGATGGGAAATTGGGACAGTATACAGGCCCCCCCATTGCTCTATAGCTTGACCCCACAGTACGACCGGTCAGGCTCAAGGCCCGCCGGGTCCCATTCGCCCTGAAACCCCGTATAGATGAGGAATTGGACCGACTCGTGGAGCAAGGAGTGCTGGAGCCGGTGCCTAATGCCCCCTGGGAAACCCCAGTCGTCACACCCGTCAAGCCTAATGGTTCGGTCCGCATCTGCGCAGACTACAAATGTACCATAAACAAGGCCCTCACGGCCCATGCATACCCAGTGCCAGTGGTCAGCCATGTCCTTGCCACCCTGGCTGGGTCGAAAATTTTTGGCAAGCTGGACTTGGCCCAAGCATATCAACAGCTGCCAGTAGATGAGGCTACAGCAGAGGCACAGACGATTGTGACGCACAGAGGAGCGTTCAGGGTAAAGCGGCTGCAATTCGGGGTCAGCGTGGCACCAGGCATATTCCAGAATCTAATGGACTCTCTCCTTAAAGGGATTCCTGGTGTCACCCCCTTCTTCGATGATGTGTTGATTGCAGGGCCCACACCAGAGGAGGTTGAGGATCGCCTCCGCACCGTTCTGCACCGTTTCCAGATGGCGGGTCTCAAGGTAAAGCGGGAAATATGTCTACTAGGAGTGCCTCAGGTGGACTTTCTGGGATTTATGGTGGACGCAGAAGGGGTCCACCCGACTGGGGACAAGGTACGGGCCATTTGTGATGCCCCAGCACCCAAGAACAAGACTGAACTTCAGGCCTTCTTGGGACTATTGAACTTTTACCATTCCTTCCTTCCCCACAAGGCGGTGGTAGCAGAGCCCCTACACAGACTCCTGGACAAGCGGGCCCCTTGGGTGTGGGGTGAGCGCCAGGAGGCCGCATTCCAGGCAGTCAAGGACTTGCTTGTCTCAAACTCGGTCTTGGCACACTTCGACGAGAGGCTGCCGGTGGTGCTAGCATGCGACGCCTCACCCTATGGCATTGGCGCTGTCCTGGGACACCAACTCCCGGATGGTAGAGAGGTACCGGTGGCATACTTTTCCCAGACACTCAACGATACCGAGCGGAACTACTCGCAAATCGACAAGGAGGGTCTGGCAATCGTGAAGGGAGTAAAAAAATTCCATGATTTCTTGTACGGGCGGCCCTTCACCGTGGTGACTGACCACAAGCCGTTGCTTGGCTTGTTTGCCCCCGAAAAGCAGACCCCGCAAGTGCTGTCTCCTCGCGTCCTCAGGTGGTCAATTTTCCTTGCCAGCTACCAGTATGCACTGATTCACCGCCCTGGGAAGGCGATGGGCCATGCGGACGCCCTCAGCAGGCTACCACTACCAGGAACAGGCCCCGACCCAGCACCTGCACAAGAGGTTATGAGCCTGGAGCTGCTTCCCGACCGCCCCATTCAGGCACAAGAAGTTGCACACCATTCCAAGAAAGATAGGGTCATCTCCCGGGTCCTAGACTAGGTGTGGAGGGGATGGCCCAGCAGCAGCCCCGGGCCAGAATTCGGCGGCTACACAACCCGCAAACATGAACTGTCAGCCCACAAGGGGTGCCTGTTATGGGGAAGCAGGGTCGTTGTTCCCCAGCCGCTCCGCAAAAGGGTCCTCACAGCCCTACACGAGACACACCCAGGGGTAGTAAGAATGAAAGCCCTTGCCAGGAGTTATGTGTGGTGGCCGGGGATCGACGGAGAAATAGAGGCCTGGGTCAAACACTGCCAGGCCTGCCAAGAATCCCGCCCAGATCCCCCAAGGGCCCCAGTCCAGTCCTGGGAGTCTGCCCGAGCACCATGGTCACGCCTGCATGTGGACTTCGCTGGCCCCTTCCAGGGGAAAACATTCTTTATAGTGGTGGACTCCTACACCAAATGGCTGGAAGTTGCACTGGTACCGTCCACTTCTACGTCCGCAGCCATCCGGGTACTGCGCAGGCTGTTTGCAACCCACGGGCTCCCTGACACTCTCGTCTCAGACAATGGGACTGCATTTAGGTCAGGAGAATTCCAAACCTTCACAGTGCAGAATGCCATCCGCCACATCCGTTCAGCGCCATTCCACCCGGCCACCAATGGCCAAGCAGAACGCATGGTGCGGACCACCAAGGACACCCTTCGCCGCATGACGCAAGGGGATTGGGAGTACCGCCTTGCCACATTCCTACTAGCACAGCACAGCACCCCCAGCTCAACGACTGGCCGGAGCCCCGCTGAACTACTAATGGGTCGGCGCCTTGCAATCAGATTGGACCGCCTTCACCCTGATAGAGCTCAGGATGAGGTAGGGGTGGGGGAAGGCAGGAACCCCCGGACCTTCAAGGCCCAGGACCCAGTGTACGCAAAGAATTTTGGGGCAGGCCCTGCATGGGTACCCGCCACAGTCACCAGGGTCACTGGCCCCGTGTCGTACGAGGTGCTAACAGATGGGGGGCAATGCTGGCGCCGCCACTGCGACCAGATACGGCGACGATTCCCGGGAGAAAACCAGGAGGAGGAGGACAGGTCAAAGGAGTCCCAAGGGAACAGTGGGGCAGTGAGGCCCATAGAGCAGCAGGGGCAAGCAGGAGAGGCAGAATCAGTAAATACAGAGAGGTCCCGTGAGGCCGAAAGGACACCGGAACCAGAACTACGACTGAGCGAGCAGGTTGCACCAGACCAAACAGCCCCATCACAGCCAGCATCCTTGGAACACAAGCCATAACCTGAACCCCAGACCAGGGAACACCCCAGGCCGCAACGCACACGTAGGCCGCCGGCATACCTTGAGGACTATGAATGCGACCTCCCGGGCAGGACTGGAACTTAGAGGGGAGGGGTGTTATGTACTGAATTGAATAGGATCCAAACTGCAGCAGTCTGATTGGTCCTAGAACAATAGGATCCAAAAGGCAGCAGTCTGATTGGTCCTAGAACAATAGGATTCAGAATGCAGCAGTCTGATTGGTCTTAGAACAATGCAGCAGTATGATTGGTTGGCAGGAACCACCCAATCATGCACCAGATAAAAGTGAATCCACAACCTGATTGGCTTACAGTAGAATTCCAGAATTAGCCAATCATGAGCAGCCCATTGTGTAAATAATGTATATAAAGCAGATACTTTGAGGGGACTCTCATTCATTCCTCCTCACCACTATGAGCTGAATAAAGAGCATGAAATCACTTTGCGACTCTGAGTATATTTCAGGGCTGGAGTGAACTTGGCCAATGCTGCCTGCTACATATCCCGTGGTGATGGTAATTTCATCCTTGGTTGAATTACTTTGTGGCAGCCTATGGAGAGCGGTGCCATACTTTCTAAAACAGACAGGTGTGCTCTTCAAATACTGTTGGACCCCAACTTCCATCAGCTCCCATCAACATGACAACTGGAATTGCACAACATCTGGAGGGACTACAGATTCTCTGTCCCTGTTCTACAATCACATACTTTCTATCACTTTTCTATATTCTATATTGGAAGGGGAAATCAGCAAGCTACTTTTTACAGCTATGTCCTTTTAAAAATCATTCTATCACTTCCCAGTGATCTATATTGCAGGGAAGATCAGTAATAGCGGACTAAGGGCTAACATTTCAGGTAGACCTATCTGTCATCTGTCAAGTAACTGCTGCTCAGCTTCCAAGTAACTCCCAAGTTCCTAGGTACACAATCCAGATTGGAAAAAACCCCACTGCTCTAGTTTTCTAGGTTGTTTCACAACTGACAAGAATTGGGATGGGAGTTGTAAAAGTCAGTGACATTGTAAATCACAGGTTTAGCGCAGGGATGGGGGCTCTCTTGAGGTTGTTGGAGTACAACATTTGTAAAACATAACAAAAGCTAAAACTATAGGTGTAATTATATATGCATATATAAGTTGTGATTTGTCTCAGTGGAGAAACTGACACTGGTTTTAATGGGGTGGATTGCATCCAACCAAGGAGAGGACTTTGAATTTGAGGTGATGGGAATGTTAAGTATCCAAGCTAGGACACAGAGAACCTTCTTACCTGACTTCTTAATGTTGTAGCAGGGAAACTGATGTGCATGTAATAAGCTCCCACAAACTAGGAATGTTTCCACAGTGTGAATATGTAGTGTACCAGAATTGTTCCATAAGACACATTACCTGAAAACTACTGCTGCATAAGAGCATCAGGCACAACAAACAAGGGTGATAAGCATGGAGCAGATTGCTTTCTGGTGTGTGATGATGGCTAGCTGAAGCGTAGCTGTTTTCTTCTTCCCGCCACCTCCATTGCTCTTCCTGTCTCTTTACCAGCATGGAGATTTTCTATCTCTGTATTCTGCAGCAAAGGGAGTAGGCATGCTGTTGCAGGGGTAACATCAGACTAATTAGGGCTATTTTAATTTTAATTGATTAATGTTGGAGTTCCAGTTATATTTTTACCTTGTTTTCAGGGTTATGAAACACCAGTAATTATCACTTGTAAAATGCTTTACATGTGTCACAAAGTTATATTTTAATTAAATGTCAGTTTCATTGTTTTGCGTCACATTCTATTTTCATTTGTCTAGTATGTAAAGAGTTCAAACTCTAGTGTTCAAATTCCCTCTGGGCTAAAACCTAGCAACAAAGTTCTCATTAGAAAACCTGGTTTTGTAAAATTAAGAACAAAACATCCATCAAGAGATTTGTAAACTCATTTGAGTACCAAAAACAAAAGAACAAAAAAACCCCCTCTGTGCGTAACAAATGACTTTCAGTCATCTCTGTGGAATATGAACTTGATTTTAGGCCAAGATGCAAATGTGTGTTTAGTTAGGACTCATCATTCTCAATTTGAAACTGCAGATCCTGCTTAATTAGGCATCCTTTCTGAGCAAGCTGAAAGCCCTCAATTTTGATAGAGGTATATGTTCACATATGCACACATTTTTCTTTGTTCACACACTTCAAAATACCATGAACATCTGTTATGGGGATGTTTGTAACTTTTTTCCTCACTTAAAAGTGCACACCTATAATGCTCCATCTCAAAGAACAGACTGGGTCTTTTCATACATTTCCATCCATTCTGTGCATTAAGCTTAGGGCTCATCCACATTTACCTTCTGCTCTGTACTTTCTAGGGACAGGTTCATGCTTTAAAGTGCTGTGTCCAAGTGCTTTCTTTTTGCCCCGGTGCTTTCTCCATGAAAGCCCACTCTTTAACACTGAATCAGAACGAATGACAATTTGGGTTTCTGTGGATTGCCATTTGCTCTGATTCAGTGGTTAAAAAGTAGATTTTTTGTGGGGAAAGCGGCAGTGCCTGGACATGGTGCTTTAAGGCACAGATCTGTGCCTAGAAAAGCATCACAAAACGAAGTCTGAATGAGAACCTAGTTATGCCACATCAATCACACACACCCTTTTTTGTGGCTCTGTGACACTTGCTGCTTAATCAGAATATTTGCCCATAATTTCAAATTAT
This sequence comes from Podarcis gaigeae, assembly GCF_964106915.1. NCBI lineage: Eukaryota > Metazoa > Chordata > Lepidosauria > Squamata > Lacertidae > Podarcis > Podarcis gaigeae. The sequence continues at coordinate 52,011,768 of NC_139678.1, read as the reverse complement.
GCACATATGTTTGCTTTGAAAACAAAAGTCACAGTGACTTTTGTTAACAGTGACTCCGTAAGTGACTGTAGAGGCCAATTCTGGATCCACATGTCCTTCCACAGTGGGGACATACGGTAGATTACCAGGCAGGAGTTGATTACGGTGAGGGTTTGCCAAACATGCCTTCCTCTTAGCATGTTTCTCCCTTTCGTCCTGAGTTTGAGCATCTTCAAAGTCCATGACACCTTTGGTGAAGGTTGTTCTCCAATTGGAGTGCTCACAGGCCAGTGTTTCCCAGTTTTCAGTGTTTATACTACTTTTTTTTTTTTTTAGATTTGCCTTGAGAGCATCTTCAAACCTCTTTTGTTGACCACCAGCATTACGCTTTCCATTTTTAAGTTTGGAATAGAGTAGTTGCTTTGGAAGAAGATAATCAGGCATCTGAATGACATGACCTGTCCAACAAAGTTGATGTTGAAGAATCATTGCTTCAACACTGGTGATCTTTGCTTCTTCCAGTACACTGGCATTAGTTCGCCTGTCTTCCCAAGTGATATGTAAACTTTTTTTTTTTTTTGGAGACACTATTGATGGAATCTTCCGAGGAGTTGGAGATGGTGTTTATAAGTGGTCCATGTTTCACAAGCATACAGTAAAGTTGATAGTACAGTAGCTTTGTAAACAATCATTTGGTTTCCCGGTGAATGTCCCGGTCCTCAAACACTTTGCACTTCATTCGGGAGAAACTGCACTCACAGAGCTCAGGTGATGCTGGATTTTGGCATCAATGTTGTGGAAATATAACTGCCCAGGTAGAAGGGATTGATCCCAGTGCAAATGCCACCACCACCTCCCATCCTATTCTGTGGGTTCCCCTAGTCTTCCAGAACAGATTTTCAGGGGCTGCAGGGGGTTGCACCAAGAACAAAGAATTAGCAAAATCCTCTCCTCTCCACTTACATTAGTGAAGACATCAAAAGCTGCAACTCCAAGTAAACAATTTGAAGCAAGTTGTGTATATTTGAAGTCCTTGTTGTTCCAACTTTGTGTAAACTGGGAGTGTAAACACCAAAATTCCTGATTCAAGTAAAGCATTGAAAATGGATGCAGCTGATGGTTTCTCAGAATCATAAAATTGTAGAGTTGGAAGGGACAACGAGGGTTATTTCAGGTACCTCACTTCAGTGTCTTGAGAATCATTAGGAAAATATGAAGAACTCCTCTTTGTTTGCTTGGGATTGGTTTGGAAATTACACACTATCCTTTGGCAGGAGGCGGAACACCTCTGCTTTGGTGAGGCTCATCTGACAACAACAAGAAGAAACTGAGCCTTTAGTAGCGTCAGCCCAGTATTGTGAGATGCTCTGCCAATAGAGATTCAGAAGGCACCTTCTATGCCAACTTTTAAATGCTTGCATAAACTTTTCCATTCTGCCTGGACAGACAATTAGGAATACATCCTTCCACAATGGTTAATTGATGTCTGATTTTAACTTTTTAATGTAATTTTTTAATTGTGTACTTTTATGTTCTATTGTTGCAAACCGCTTTGATTTTTTAAAAAATGAATTGCATTCAGTTACACTGATCCAGAGCTTTCACAGCCTCTTCTGGTTGAGTAGAACTGTGTGTCATCAGCAATACTGGTGACACCTTGGTTCAAAGCTCCTAATGACCACCCACTCCCAATAATTTCATATAGTTGTTAAATATCATTGGGGGGAAGATAGACCCTACAGAACCGCATAGCACAACTGTCAGGGACCTGAGGAACACCTACCTAATTGCTGCTTTCTGGACACAACCCTGAAGATATATATGAACAGAACCACCATAATGCAGTGCCTCTGATTCCCATTCCACTAAGCTGGTCCAGAAAAATGCCATGGTTAATGGTATCAAAAGCAAAATATATAGGCAATAACCACACACTGAAGGGTTGAAACTGAGACTAGCATAGTTCACTTTTCAGCCAAAGTTGAAATAGTGGATCCATTTTGACAGAGGATAGTTTAAAAGTCATCTTGTCATCCTGTGCCCCAGATATGAGGAGGAAGGCAAGATATTCTCAGGTTTTTATGGAGTGTAATTATTTTTCCTAAAGAAGTGATGAGAACAAGTTTAATCACTCTGGGAGAAAGGAAAGTTACCAGCATTGATATCCTACTATATCCGAATCTGAAATGGTTCACATACCATTTTTTATAGATTAGCTGTAGGTCTCCACAAATCTAGTTGCCAGGGCTGCTCTGTGACCCCTGCTCTGGCCAAGACAACTACAAGGACATCCTTTCACGAAGTTCCGGGATCCTCTGTAGGCTCTTCCAGACATCCTTTTAGTTACATATGTCTCTTTGTGGTTTGCAATGAAGCTTCTTCTATCTTACAGGGGCCTAGTTCAGAAGCACAGATGGTGGAAAGCAACGCAGAGGCAGCTGCTGAAGAACCACCTCCTTATTTGCAGGAAGAACCTTCTCAAGGTAGAGTGCTTAGACTGCCACTGTGAATTTCTTATAACTTTTCAAAGGGAAACAGGCCATAAGATTCAAGGTCCATTCTTGTGATCCAAGGGAGTGGTATGTGATGTAGAATGTATCATGCCATGATAGCACTGTTAATAATCCTAACTGACTTCTCAGATACGTATAAAACAGGACTGTAAACCAAACTCCTTTGGCATTCATTAACAATATAGTTCTAGTTTGGCCTAAGCTACTTATTGGGTGATGGCATCTTCCCCCTTTCCACAAAGTTGCATTATCTGTAACGTTAAGCAAGTGATTCCTTTTTAATTGGATGGACTTCTGTTGGTGATAGTGCACCAATTGAGAGGTTTGGAGGGTGGCAGTACAAGAACAGGCCTTTTGGATGGTGGGTTCCCGTCGGTGGAAAGCTCTCTGCAGAGAGACTTGCCTGATGCCATCATTACATGTCTTTAGGAACCAGGCAAAAACATTCCTCTTTACCCAGGCCTATGGCCATTAAATAATCTATGCCAGGCATAGGCAAACTCCGGCCCTCCAGATGTTTGGGACTACAATTCCCATAATCCCTGAGCACTGATCCTGTTAGCTAGGGATGATGGGAACCGTAGTCCCAAACATCTGGAGGGCCAGAGTTTGCCTATGCCTGATTTATGCCCTGTTAAAGCTGTTGTGGTGGTGGGGAGGCTGTTATTATGATTATTTTATTATTATGCTATCTATTATTATGCTTTTTATTATGTGTTTATTGTTGTGCTCCATAAAGTGTGTTCTTAACATTGTACACCACCCTGGGATCTTTTGATAAAGGGTGGTATAGAAATCAAATAAGTAGTAAAAATAATAACTGTGGAGGTAGGCCTGTCATCTCACTCCTTCATAGGTGCTCAAAATCACAATGGTGACAGTGTGGGGTTCCCCTCTCCCCCGTATGTTTAAGTGGTAAGTGAAGATTCCCATTACATTATGGATAGAATTGAATCAAGTGGTTGTAGTTATTCTGGATTAAAATAACTGTAGTGACAGAAAGGGAAGGTGATTTGAATTAAGGACAAGTGCTTATTTAAATGGTCATCCAAGAGTTGGATTTGAATCACATCTTTATTTTAAATCTGACATTTTTATTTTATTTCATTTTATTTTATTTCTGCTATGGAAAAGACCTCTTAATAGTAACTACATTTCAAATCCAGAGCTTTCAGACTCTATTCTACCAGCCCTCTTGGAAAGCTAGTTAAGCAGCCTGGAAATGAGATTGAAAAAGGGTGTCAGCGGGAGGTTCACAAATGCCAATCTTAATTAAAAACCTGGTTTCCAGTTAAATGACCCAGATTACGATGAGTACGAATCTCTCTCTCTGTGCCGCGTGAATGTTTCTTTAAGTAAACTTGACTACTGCTTTCTTTGGAAGAAGGTCCTCATATTCAAAGGACAGAAGATGCTAATTGGACCTTTTATCTCTACATTCACGGGGACATACAAAACTGCTTTCTGGTTCCTCTAGGCCAGAGGCAGCTGAAGTGGTACTATCTGTATGTTTTTGGACTACAGTTCCCAGCAGCCCCAGCCAGAATGACCAATGGTCGGGTATGGTGGGAATTGTAATCCACAGTATCTGGATGTCAGGGACTGGCTGGATGATGAAGAATGGTGGGAGACTCCAGCCAGAGAACCCCCTAGGGAAGCCACAGAAGAGGAAGGCTCAGAGCCAGGGGAGCAGTGGTAGGACATAGTCAGAGGATGAAGGGGGTGGAGCAGAATGGTTGGATGCTGAACAAGCAGCTGGCTTGAGTGAGAGAGAAGAAGAGGCAGAAAACTGCAGACATAAGACAGGCAGCTGAGGAAGAGGGAACCTGCTGGTATTTGCCATAGGTTTTTCTGTTGGTATTCTGTTTCCTTGAATAAAGAATCAACCTTACTGCTCATCTCTGTCTCTTTGATGACCTGTGGCTGAACCAGCCCTAACACTGTAGGATGCTTGTTACCCCTGATGTAGCCTATTGCTCCTAACCCATTACAGTCTACTCCATTTGGCAGCATCATGTGCTGTACCACTAATTCCTCTCCAGCTTTTTCTATCTCCTCATCCATTACTTTTTGGGGGGACAGGGTTGGGAATACTATTAAATTTTTAGAGAAAGCTTTTAGAGAAAGCCAGGTTGCTTTATTCATGCTTTACGGGGAAAACTGGTCTCTGTCGTGTTGGATTATGATTGCAATATAACATTTTTACCTTGGACTTTTAATTGCTTGTCTTAAAGGAAATGAACATATCTAATGCAAACTGTATAGTGATACCATATATATATATATATATATATATATATATATATATATATATATGGTATAGAGATGGTTATACTTGGTACAATACAATTTTTAACATGCTTTTTAACAGAAGGCCACAGAGCATTTTGCAGATATGAATAATGCAAAGCATCCATATAAGATAATGTAAATTTTGTTAATTAAAAAACGCATGAGAGTCGTCACAATGAACATTATTGATTCAATAGTGTCTTAGGATGTGTATAATTTGGGATTCAATGATAAAAGTGATCATGCTGCTCGGTTAAGTGAGTTGTGGGGGCATCAAAAAGTCCTGATTGTGTTAAATTAGTTTTGCTTTCATTTCTATGACCCGAGCGAAGGCAAGGCATCATTTAAACTACTGGTACCGTAGATTCCTTAAAGGTCTGTGAGTGAGAAAGCAGGGTTGAGAAGAGTGTCTTGAAATGTGTTCCTTATTTTGCTTAATTTTCTGCCTGATGAAGAGCTGTATAATACTCAAAATCTTGTTCATAACTTTGTGATGTCTTAGTTGATCCATTACTGGGACATTTAGGGTATTTTTCATCTTCTTCCTAATTTCAGCCTGATTACCTGTAATATGCAGTTTACTGAGAAAGTGCCACTGAGTCCAGTTGGATTTGTTCCCAAGTAAATGTGCATATAATGCTAGCTCTGGGGCTCTGTCAACCAGTATCATTCATGAGTTCTGCCCACAGACTTGCTTCTACAATGCTTTCCCTACATACCCTACAGAAATGCAAGCTGAAACTTCTCTTCTTCCATCTTTCACTCACTGATTCATCAAATAATTGAAATACTTAACACCAGAAAGCTGTGATCAGTTTTCCCCCTTATATTTTTTCTCCAGCAGGAAGCTAGTGCTAGAATTAACATTCCCCGTAGAAGTACATCTTTGGCTCGACTATCTGCAACTGACCCACACCCACCATTGTGGAAAAATGCAAGAAATTTAGAGAGATGCAATAAATTAGCTGGATAGCTCAGTTGGTTAGAGTGTGGTGCTGATAATGCCAAGGTTGCAGGTTCGATCCCCGTAAGGGACAGCTGCATATTCCTGCATTGTAGAGGGTTGGACTAGATGATCCGCAGGGTCCCTTCCAACTCTGATTCTAATGCACCAAAGCCAGAAGGATGCGTGCCATAGTCCTAGCTATATATGTTTATATAGCATCTGTGCCAGGATGAAATGGGGCCGGTCAGACTGTGCATATTGTTGGAGCAGAGCGGCGGGGGGCTGCTCTGTTTATTTCCAGCACACAGCAATAAGACTTACGATAGATCTTCTAGGCTGTGACACCAAAGCCATTAAAACAAAGTGGCCCGCAATGAGAATAGATCGCTGAAGTTCTTTTAATAGAAAAATGCCATTATGCACTATCTCTTTTGTGCCTTCCCTTTTTATTGCTGCTTGCTCCTCTTAACAGCCCTTCCCCTTGTAAAAATCAGAAGCTCTTGAAAGAAAGAAAGGGAAAAAAGGACATAAATAATAAAATACAGTAAATTGTATTGTTCCGACTGCGCTGTGCTTTGGTTTCCTGGGCTCTACGAATTCGACTGCTGTGTCTGCTCACCTTCCCCTAATGAGAGCACCAGGGACCTCGGGCTCCCTCTGGAGGCCTCGCTCTTCTGGTTTGTTCCAATATTTCGTGAAATCGCATCATGACGATGGCAGCTTTTCAGGCTGCAAAGCACGTGCCTGCTGCTTCTGGAGGGAGAGGAATTGGACGTGTATGACACATTCTCTGCAGTAAAATGAAAGGTTTTGCCCTACAGGGGTTACCTTTCCGTTTCAAAGCAATAAGACTGCAGTCTGCTCCTCTGCGCACGGAGGCCTTGAACTCCATTTAGATTTTCCTTTGTGTCTTTATGGTGTCATCACTCATCAGAATAGAGCTGCCCGGTCGTACAGCACCTTTCCCTATGCACATGAAGGCCGTTACTTTAATGAGCTCATCATTGGTAGCAAATAGCTTGAAGACCGTTCCCAACTAAAGCTAATCTGGGGAAAGTTTATCTGAGGCCAAAAGGGTCTTGGAACTTTGCATTCTGATGTGCTCCTGATAGCCTTTCCAGGAGGGCAGGTGAATTGCACAAGGAAGAAATTTTCTTGAGGAATAGCAGCGAGATCTGTGTCTAAATCAGAAACCAGGAATAATTTTGTTTCCCCGCCCACCTCCAGCCCACTTATTTTTCCTCCCATCATCATCATCATCCTGCTAAGAGTTAATATTCTAGCACCCTACATGGCCTTGATTTTAATCCCCCTTGAATCATATTGTGATAGGTGACCCTTATAGGCTGTCTGTTAGCTCATGGTGACAAATGACTCTATTACCTGCTGTCTTAACACACAGCACCCGTTGATTCTGAACACATCATGGAGAATGGAGAAAGAAAACCTCATCAAGGGGAGCAAGGGGGCTGAAATGAGGTCAGCCCCGATGGCAGGACATTTCAACAGATTAGGTCTGCAAAGGCAAGGCACAAGCTCAAAGGCAAGGCACCAGCGCACTCTTTGAACACCCAGTTTAAAGTAGGCCATTTTAGACATCTCTGCAGAGCCACATGGGGGCGCTACTTGCCTGATAATGTAGCAGCTTGCCAGCCAAGCCCAGTGCTTCCTATACTAATCCCTTTGTTGGATCATTATTACAGACTGAGGCTTATAGGGACGCTGTGTTACTAGAAGCTTTGCTTTATCTCTCTCTTTTTTAAAAAATATTTTTTATTAATTTTCCAACACAAATTAGAGACAAAACAACACACATACATAAACAAACAAAAACATATAAACATGTATAATTTCAAAAACTCTTTTTCCTAAACCTTATTTCTCGGACTTCCCCTTACCTCCCCTTTTCTGCATCCCTGTTTTAAATTTCTTCAGCAACTCTTCACACCCATTAATTAATCACTTATTTTCTTTTTACGCTTCTTCTCATACATAATCATTTACAGCTTTACAGCTTTGCTTTATCTCAGCCACATCAACGACAATGAGGAAAATGGTGTTCAGTCCTCCTAGTTTTTGAAGGTGCAGCAGTTTGCCTCAGCGTGTCTTTCCCCTTCCCAATCTCTGCTTTTCCATTGTTGCTGTTTAAAATATTGTACCAAAACTCTGATTGTTCACGTAGTGTGTTAATTTGACTATGATTGTCCAGGTTCTTGCAAACTAATCTGTCACTATCGGGTTTTGTTTTTTGGAACAAGTGGGGGGTTTTTATTACGTTTTGGATCAATTAACAACATGACAACATGCAGCCATGACAAAAGCTTTGCTTTGTTTTACATTTATCTTTCAGTATTCTTTATCCTTTACTTTGTACAAGCTATCATTATTTATTATTGTATTGGACAATGTTTTAGTTATTATGACATTGGACTTCTGTGAAAGTACTATATCTGGGAAAACTGCAGCCGGACAAAAGGTAGGGAATTACGCCTTACTCCAAATGAACAATAGGCACATGGTAGCATCAGCACCATCTTGAAAGGGTGGAATTCAGTGTCACACCAATGTAATGCAAACATTTCTGCTCGCCAGATGGTACAGTCACAACTCTCCTCCCCTTTCATGCTGTTCTGTGGGTTCCCCCAACCCTCTGGAGTGGATTTGAGGAAGGCCCCATTGCGCTCGAAGGAGCCCTTGTGCTGACTTTTGCTTGTGTACTGCGTTAGTAGAATCCGATCCCATGTTTCTGAAAATAAAGCCATGAAGGTTGAAATGGATGCCGTCCGGACAGTGGAAGGCGTTGTTTGCTTACTCCACCCCAAGCAGCCTTCACATCCACTGTGGGAAAGAAACTGTGCCCCTGTATCTTCTTTCCATGTATGGAGAAAAGCACTTGGGGCGGCACTTTTCGGGGAAACAATTTATTAAATATTGCCAAGGAGGTGGTGTCTTCCCAGCAGCCCTTAGATCACAAGACGCCTCTATTGCAGGCAAACTGAACTTACTGCAACACTTTTCTGGGAGACGGTTCCTTATGCAAATAGTGGCTGCTCTTATCCAATGTACTGTGCATTGTGTCTCAGGACATGGCGTCTCATGCATTTCACGGCTTGTTTACACAAGCAGAGAGGTAACAGTGGTTAATTCAGAGGACACTGACAGATGATCACTCTGTACCTTTGCTTGTGCAGGAAAGAAATCCATGGGTATGTTGTTAGCTTTTTTCCTATTTAGGCAAGTGCTCTTCTGCACAGTAGCTACTGATAATAAGGCTTCATAAAAAGTAGGTTAAGTTAAGTGTTAGATACTGGAAAGCAAGAAGGAAAGGTAAGTGTGTGATAACCTAAATTTGTGAGCAACTATTAGTCTCCTCCCCCTCGGCTTTATTCCTTGCCTACACATCTTCTTCCCGTTGAGAGAGCTAATGTTAACCATTATATATGGGTTTGCTGTTGCCAGTTAGTCTGATTGGATCAGGCTAACTGGATTAGGCTAACTGGTATCTTATAAATCAAGTTATTTCATTATCTGTCTCGGGAGATGGCCTGTTCATAAGATCTGAGCTGCTATATCCCATGTTCGCAAACGCTTGAAGGGGAATATAGCTAAATAACATTTTCCCCCAACTTGCTGGAAACGCATCACACTCATTAGAAAAATCCACAGGGAGTCAATATATATATTGACATCATGATATTGTCCTTCAGGAAAGGAAAGAGTTTATGTACCGTAGTCTATAAATCTGGCTTTAAGTGAAATGTCTTACATGCCACGCACTAAGTATTGTGGAGCGTAAGGCAACAGCATGGCGCTAGACTGAAAAGGAAGGACCAAGGACCCAATCTCTCTTCAGATAACACTTCCAGACTCTGACTATAGATGATGAATCAATTGTTTGCTCAATGGATGACGACTTCAGACTTTCTGTGCATGTTTGTAGGTCAGGGGACAATTTCTGTTCTCAGTTGTACCTTTGAAATTCCAGTGGACTCAAAGGATGGGTTTGTATGAGAGAGTGTAAGAGATGGGCAGAGCCGTACAATTATTTTTTCATTTATTTAATAAATCGTACATACAGTATTGCTTGGCAGGGCTCTTTTTTCTAGAAAAAGAGGTGCCGGAACTCAAACTTTTTAAGGGGGAAGCACCCACCCAAAGTGGTTGAGCTCCCCCCACGCCCCGTTTACTCACTCGACCCAACGCCACAGGGAAAATATAAAAATTGAGTGCTGTGCAGGGGGATGGCACCACAACTCTAAAGACCTGCCGTAACATGCCAGTGAGGTGCCGTAATGCAACAAAGAGGTGCTGGAACTCAGTTCCTATGAGAACCGTCTCAAAAAAAGCCCTGTTACTTGATGGCAGAAAACTTCACAGCATTTACAAGAAGACTAAAAGAATAGGATTTATTAGTAGAAACAGTTAAAACATTCAAAAAAAGTTTTGTTTTTTTATATAATTTTTATTAAATTTTCTGTTTTACAATTTATAGTAATCAATTTTACATCCTTAAAATATCAATGACTTTGCTTTTTCTCTTTCCATGGTTCATTTTGCATATCATAAACCCCTGCATATTTTACGAAATACTATACCATTCAGTATTCCATTATTGTATCCATCAAAACTTATTTATACTGTTGAATTTATCTTAATGCTGCCAACGTTTGCAGCCGCACACAGTTATTTCCCATATATTCAATAAATGTTTTCCAGTTTTCTCTAAACACACGTTCTTCTTGTTCTCTTATTCTACATATAGAATAACATACTGTATAGAACATACAACATTCAAAAGATTTAAACCAGCAATAAACAAATAACACACCAGCATTCTGAATATCCGGGTAGGCTTGTCTGAACAGAAATGTTTTTAGCAGGTGCCAAAAAGAGTACACTGACAATAGGTAGGGACATCCAAAGTGCAGGGGCTGCCACACTAAAAGATAGATTTCCTACAAATGCAGAATGGATATTATGAGACACCTGTAGGAGTGCCAGTTGCATGTGCTCCAGCTTGACATGCTTATGGGACCATTCCAGACAGCGGTGTAGCTAGTTGCTTGGGTGCCTGGGGTGGCAGGCGCGCCCTGCAGCTGGGGGTGGAGCGAGCCACCTATGGGGGCAGAGTGAGCCAAGGCAGGGCGCGCTGCGTGGAGCCTCTCTGCAACCTCCCCCTCAGCTGCAGCCTCCCCCTCAGCTGAGGTGGTGGGCAGATGCAAGCCCCACGCTGCTCGAAAAAGCAGCGCGGAGCTTGCAGGCAGTCCGCCCACCACCTCCCCCTCAGAAGAAACACGTGGCTCACGCATGCTGCAGGCCCCGTGGTGTGACGCCCAGTGCCCCCCGCCTCACCTAGCTACGCCTCTGCCTTCATGCTCACCTAAGTATGGATCTCCAAACACTACCCCATCAATTCCTCGAGCCCTCCCCCCATTGCTCTTGCTCCCTACCATAGGAGAAGAAGAAGAATTTGGATTTGCTATCCCGCTTTATCACTACCCTAAGGAGTCTCAAAGTGGCTCGCAATCTCCTTTCCCTTCCTCCCCCACAACAAACACTCTGTGAGGTGAGTGGGGCTGAGAGACTTCAGAGAAGTGTGATTAGCCCAAGGTCACCCAGCAGCTGCATGTGGAGGAGCGGAGACACAAACCAGGTTCCCCAGATTACGAGACTACCGCTCTAACCACTACACCACACTGGCTCTCGGCAGCTGGACTGTGGCGGGATGTATGCTGATGGTGGTGAAAGGAATGCAGCCTGCTTATGGAGAGGGGAAGAAATGGGTCCGGATGGTGGGTTTCTGGCTAACTGCAGAGATTCAAAAGCCGCTTTTTAGGGCAACGAGCCCCCAAAGGTGGCTTCCACCATGCAGTCATAAAACCCAGAGCAACCCGGACCCAGCAAAAAGTATTAACTCATGCCCACACTGCCCCCGGCAATACCAGAAAAGCAGCCCTCATGGAAACCTGTCCCAAGCAGCCTCAGCCCATTTCAACCCGATCAAGCCTCAGAAACATTCCAGGCGCCTGAAACCTAGCAGGAAAATCCCCGCCGCCTCGCTCTCTGCCCGGCTGGCCGCGCCGGGACTCTCCCGGTTCCTGCAGAGGGAAGTGGCTTTCCTCCATGGAGACTTACTGTGCCAAAGCGAGCAGGTGCGAAAGACAGAGAGGAGGAGGAGGCAACGTAGGCAGATTCATGGAGGAGAGGGCTGTCGAAGGCTACTAGCCATAAAGGCTGTGCTTTGCCTGCACAGTTGGAGGCTACAATGCTTCTGGTTTCTGGAAGTCACTCGAGGGGAAAGTGCTCCTGCAGTGGGTGTGGGGGTTATTTTTTGTCACCCCTTCAGTGATTACACCCGGGGCAGCCTGTACCCCCCTTCCTACGCCACTAATTCCAGGCACATGCTCCTCCATGTGGCTATTGCATCCCTCTGCTAGTATGGTATTAATACAGAAATGGTGCAATACATTCCCCACCCTCATATACTATAGGGAAAGAAGACTGGCTTTGCTACGGTAACTGAAATATGTAGGAGGATTGTTACTGAAAACTGAAAGCGGCTGGTTTTAAGTCTCCTTTCCTGTGTCACAAAGAATCATTAGTAAAATACCTGACTTCTGAAGTTCAGCCAGTAAATTGTGTATTCTGGCAGGCTTTCTACTGGTCCCAGAGACTAGCAGTTCTTCACAAATGCTACAATCAGGATGATCTTGCATATAATCAGGATCATTCACAGGGCTCATATGGATGCCCCTGAGTCTGCATTGTATCATGTTCTCAAAGTACATGTATGGCTCTACGAACCAAACAGCATGGATATTGATGCTTCATGTAACTGCAAATAACTCCTGCTTATGGAATGTCCTCAGTTTTTATACCTTAAGCCTTTACATGTTTACTCAGAAGTGAAGTCCCACTTTATTTTGGTGGGACATGCCCAAATGCCTTAGGCTTAGCCTTCCAAGTAAATGATCTTGCTGAGTACCCTTGCATATGCACAGAAATCTCTCATGTCTTACTCTGAGCAGTTATTATTATGCAGTGCATGTGAGCTATATGACCAAAGATTTTAGAAAATGCTCCTCAGTAACTACTCCATTTAGTTCAAAAGCAATGTTTTTTTATTGTTGTAGCAACTGATCTGAATGCATGCATGCATGCTTGCTTATTTATCTTCATATCTCACTTTTTAATTTGTGGTAGAAGAAGAAGAAGAGTTTGGATTTGCTATCCCGCTTTATCACTACCCGAAGGAGTCTCAAAGCGGCTAACATTCTCCTTTCCCTTCCTCCCCCACAACAAACACTCTGTGAGGTGAGTGGGGCTGAGAGACTTCAAAGAAGTGTGACTAGCCCAATGTCACCCAGCAGCTGCATGTGGAAGAGCGGAGACACGAACCCGGTTCACCAGATTACAAATCTACTGCTCTTAACCACTACACCACACTGGTACCCAGGACATGCTTGTCCAGGAACTGTATGCGTTTCGCAACGGGACATTTTATTTAAATCCCCACTGAGTTTAAATCCCTTTGCCCTCCCCTGCTGCAGATGGTGGCTAAATGGATTCAAGGGATCAGAGTGGCAGGTTTCAAGGTCCACATTTCACACTGACTCTTCACCTTTGCAGGAATCCATGGCCTTTTGCCCTTAAGGCCAGCCTTTGGTCTTCCTCTCCCGAATCTGCATAAGTATTAGGCCTGTGCTCTTGGGGACTAGGCCTGTGACACTAATTCAGCCACTTTCCCCATAGAAAAGCAGCTGTGACAACGTGCTGTGAGTAAGAATCTCCCTTTCCCAGCAGAATCTCTTCTTTACCAGAAATAAGACAGCTTTTTTGTGGGGAGACATTGTCTGGGCAGGTGTGGTGGTGTCTGTGCCTTCTGCCCTGGGAGGAGGTGTGTCTGAGAAAGCGCTCTGTGTCTGGCTTTTAAACAAATTATCTTCTCTAGCATAATCCAAGTTTCCCTTCCATATGCAATGAGGTGATATTTACAAATCCCTGGCACTGGAGGCAAAATGTGTAGTCACATGTAATGTGCAAAGAAAATGAGGTCAGGCACGGGAGAATTCTTCAGAAATACAACTGCAAATGATATTTTGGGCAACAGATTTGATCTGGATTAAGTTTATGTGCAAGTTTTAATTCTCTTAAAATTTAATCTGTTGTCAAAGCATCTCTGAAACATCTGCTTTAAAAATTGACAACATTACTATTGCTCTTATTTATTTCTCTGTTTAAAGTGTGAATGGGGAACTTGTAGCCTTCATGCAGCCTTTATTTCATGCAACCTGCAGAGATGTGATAGCACAGTGTGTGTGTGAGAGAGAGACAGACAGAGAGACAGAGAGACAGAGAGAGAGAGAGAGAGAGAGAGAGAGAGAGAGAGAGAGAAGGCCCTATATCATCCTATAGTGCTGCAAACTCCACCCATCTTTGGCACTGGCTTCAAGAGCCCTTCATGGGGCAGAAATTTACCCCAACTTTAATTGAAAGCATGTGGAGATTTGCAGCTGCCACCTGGCCCAGCCTGAATGGGAGCCCACCAAAAATGTCCTACGGCCTTTCTGGGCTAGAGAGGCAAGACTGGAAAGGGAAGAGAAGGTGAGGGAAGTAGGTTTCCCTTGTTTTCACTTACTACCTCCCAGGAGAAAGAAAAGAAAAAGAAATTCTGTCCCCTTCTCCCACCAGGTGCAAGTGAGGACAAAACTCAGGAAGCGAGATGCATTGGCAGTATGGGTAGCACTTGATATTGGAACATAAATTAATTTCAGGAGAAAGAAACCATTTAATGTGGGGCTGTCTTTCTGAAGCGGGCCCTCCCTTTTATTACATCACTCCGGGTCTTAACTGTCTCTGGAAGCTGGTTGGTGTGATTCTACATGAGACTTTTTTTTGGGGGGGGGAGCTATTTTCCTTAAGACTGCAAATAAATAGAAATAGATTGGGATTGCTGGAGGTAGGTAGCAAAATTAAACATCTCAAACAAAACAAAACAGAAATCCTCTCACCCAAAATAGCTGTTAAGTGTTGAGCACCCAGAAATCCCACCAGGGCATGGAAAGCAGCAAAGATGGCAGATCCTTCTGAGGTGCCAGGTAACTGCTCTTTGGGTGGAGCCTGTGAGTGCAATTGAGATAATTTCTTGGTATCCAAACATGGCTATAGATGCCTTGTGTTAAACATCCAATTATAAGATCAGTAAGTGCTTTCCAAATAGAAATATGCAGGATTTGTTCCAGCCGCCATCTGAAATGCAGTCACGTTGCATGTGAATTAGTGCAGCTGTTTAACAGCTGAATAGCAGTAACACCCCACCGAGTTTTATTCTTCATATTTCCATTTTACATAATGTAATCACTTGACTTAGAATGTTGCCTGGAGTCTAGAAGTAATGGTTCTGCTTGCTGTGGGGGGATGTTAATGACCACAAATGAACAGTACCTTGATTCCGCAGCTTCCTCCCACCCCTCTTTCGTCTTCCCTTGCTGCAGTGGCTGAAATTAGTCACCTTTGCCACAGCATGGTTCTTTCAGAGCAAACTTGGGCATTACAGGGAAGTGGTAAGCTTTTCTGGATTAGCTCCTCAGAAACTTCCATTTGTGGCATGCTGGCAGAGGTTGCATCTAATATCCACCTGTTGTGACAGCCCATCAGACATAGGGGCAAGCCACATGCATCCAGTGCTGAGCTTTATCAGGACAGCTGAAGAAGGGAATCATCTTTTGCTCCCTCGGAAGACTGTGTACCTTTCAGGGTGCTTTGCTGTGAAGTAACAGCCCAAGAGATAGATAGATAGATTCTTTATTGTCATTACACAAGTGCAACATTGCACAAGTGCAACGAAATTGGATGAGTAACAGCCCAAGAGCTTACTAAACAGGCCATTGGACTGATAAGGCCATGCCTTTGCAGGCCACATTGTAAGATGGATCATTGTTTGTTTGCTGAAATTGTATTCTCTCTGGAGGCGCATGTCTCCAGAGAGGGGACACCTCAAAGCCCACCCCCAATCTCAACAAGAGGTACTATTTTTCTGCTCTGTATAATTCCCAGTCTTGCATAGTTCATTTTTAAACATCTGCCTTTTCCTCTTCTTGTCCAGACAGTAAAAGAAGTTATGGCCTACCTGGTCTGCTTGGGGGAGCCAAAGAAAGCTCGTCCCTGATTCTAGTGCAAGATCATGTGAGTTCATAATATGGCTTGGAGGTGAGGATAGCACTTATTCTTGTGAGTGTTCCTCAGTTCAGAAGCTTTTTTGAGGGAGTGGGAATCAACATATGTTGCTAGCATTGGTGTTTTGTAATGTGACTCTATTTTGGTATAACTTTCCTTCTAACCCAAGCCCAGTCAACCATCTTCATCTCTGTAGTCCCAAAGACAGTTTAAGGTAATGCTGAGTTGTCTTCAGTCGACCATCATGAAGCACTCTTTCTACCACCAATGCACTTAATTTTGCTGATGTTCTCTGAAGCCCTCCATCTTTCATTAGAGAAGCTGCAGGTGCTGTATTCCTTTGGCTTTGGCTTTCCGCTTTGTTAATATCCTCTTTGTTCTCCAAAGCATCCCAAAGCAAATAAGGAAGAATGGCTTTTGCTTAGTGGATAATGCTGCACATTTCATTTCAAAAGCTTTCTATTGTCCCGTATCAATTCTTTTGAGGTCCTATACCAAGGATCTGTGGCTTTAAGGCTCAGTATAACAAAAGAATATCAGTTGATATCCGAACAAATGATCGCAATCATAAGAGAATTAGCACTGTGTGAGAATTAGAAGGTGTGCTGGAGACTGTAGAGGGAAGCACCTGTTCTGTTTCTGGGAGGAAAGTTAGGATCCAGGTCACTGCAAATGTGTTTCTTCCTAAAGATGCCAATTCTCTTATATATTACAGTAGCTATGCAGCTGGATCACAATAAAGTTCTGCCAGGGGGCATTTGTCAGAAAACAGTTCTGGACACTCCTCCTCCTGTGTCTTGTCTCTCAGCAAGTGGATCATGATTTGGGACATGATCTCCGCTGCTAGAATTCAGCTACCTTAAGTTTGGTTATTCATATTTTTATTAAATGGTGGATTCTCCGTTTATCTAGCAGGGTAGGTACATTGGCACATATACCTAGAAAGAAGCAAGAAAGAATGCACCTCAGAATATTGAACTGGACGGGGTCCATTAAGCCTTTTCTGTATCTAAAATCTGTAATTTCCTGTTTCATCTGTTCCCCCGCCCCCTGCACAACAGCAATGGATTTCCACTTAGAATTCCCTGTGGTTATACTGAAATTGGATTATGAAAGGGTGATGCCAAGTGTGTTATCCTCATTCGATTCAGGGCTGTGCCCCCAAACGATTTTCAGTGGCAAGCCTCTGTTACATAGCCATCATCATATATTCACCAGTTCCTGGCTTGTATCTCCTTGTCACACTGGGGTGTAACTGGAATGGGTGGGTGGTGGCATCAAGGCAGTGTTGTTTTTTGGAGAGAGTACAAGGTACCCTGACCAAGCTCTGAGAGGCAGCAGGGCAAGGAGAAGCCTTTCCACCACCCCACCAGGTCATCGGGACCTCTGGAGACACACGCCTGGAAAACTGGCCCTTTACACTTCCCTGTCCAGTGACATTAGCCACTGTGGGATGGGTGGGTTTGTGCCCAGTCCCTTTTTTCACTGAACCCCAGTGTGGGTTCAACAAGAGTCTGCACCCAGTCCCTTCCACGGTTGGCAACACATGCTCCTCTTTGTTGCCCCATCATCCCCATTGTGGAAAAGGACTTAACATGGGACCCATGATGTCTCAAAGAACACATGATGCCGTGTGAGCTCTTAAGCCTCTGCATCAGTCAGTTTTGTTTTGAAGTGGCAAGTTGGCTGGAGAGTTTTCAGCCGCAATAATTTTCCCCACTCTAATCCTCCCCTGGCTATCTTGCTTTTCTCTTTGCTGTTATGGCAGAGTAGCCTGTGGGTGGCGGCAGAGGCCAGAGTAGACAATTGCCAGGCAAACTGTTAAAGCTGTGCTTAAACCTATGATGACAGTTATGATTAGAATAATAGATTGGCATTTCCCCCCCTTAGATCGTTGAGCTTACATTTCTCACTTGCCTGAGTTTAAAGCATTAAAATGTGTCCTTCTGTTTCATAATTAATTCATCTCAAAGAGAAAAATATGAAGGTGGCAAATGAATTTCCCACCCCCTGCTTTCTCTCGCCTTGCGCTGGGTGTGAACCAATTTTCGTATTAAAGCTGTGGAGGTCTGAATTCTTATCAGAAAGAGACGGGCTCCTTTCTTTTCTTTGCAGGGTTGGATAGGGGCGTGAAACAGGAAGTGTGTGTCATGTGGTGGTGATGGGGGGGGACCTCTGTAGGATGTGCAGAAACACAGATCTTTCAGGTTTGACACAGCACTGAACGTCATAAGTCGCCCTATTCCCCACATTTCCTTTATGCTATCTGGTCCATAGGATTCCGCCCAGGCCACACACCTTCTCTCAAGCCACTCCCCCTTTCCCCAGGCCACACCTCTTCCTGACGCCGCTTCACAGCCTCCTTGAGTGCTTCCCAGGAATGTGCTCTTGAAATCTGTTGATGACTCTTGCCTGCCTGGATGAAGGATAGTGAGGGGAGTGTGAGTGCATATATAGCTAGCATACTGTGCAGAGGAAAAATCACAATTATTATTATTATTATTAATAATAATACCCTGCCCATCTGGCTGGGTTTCCTTGCAGCATCCCCCTTTGCCCACAACAGGCATGTGGCCCCTAGAAATTTGCACAGAGGGGAATGTGGCCCTTGGGATGCAAAGGGTCCCAACTCATAATTAGAGCCTGTTGGATCAAGCCCACCTAGCCCACCATCCTGTTCTCATGGTGTCCAGCCAGATGCTTGTGGGAAGCCTGCAAGCACCTCTTTATGCCGTCAATTTCACCTTCCCTGTTTGTCACACAGCTTTTCAATTAGGCTCCAACACAGCCCTGTGTTTCTAAATCATGAAGTGCCTCTTTGGCAAGCCTTTTTTCTAGTATCGTGCTGAGGAACCACTGGCAGGAACCAAGGTTATTCAGTGGCAGTTGCTAAGGCCTACAGGCCCCCTATGAGAATGGGATGCTGGACTAGATGGGCTCTTGGCCTGATCCAGCAAGCTTTTCTTATGTTCTTAATGAGTGCATATTGCCGTGGTGGTTGCGTGGCAGTGTGGTCAAGGCATCTGAGGGCAATGTTTCAACAGGTGTAGTTGGAGGGAGGGAAAATGTCTCCCAGAGCCTTTAGTGGACTGTGGAGGATTTCCCTGTTTAATAACCTTCCGCTCCTTATGCCTCTGTGTTTCTGCTTCTGTACTAAAGAAATGCGAAAGCAAACAGTTTCTCTGAGGGCATCTGCTCTTTCCTGTCCTCAAGGAGAACTAATCCCCTCTGCTTAGCATGGTCCATTTCCAGAGCAACAAGTTGTATAGTAACAAAGGATTATGCTACTAAGTAAAGAATGAGAGGGGAGGGACACTGCTGGAATAGATGGAAGTGTTAAGAGGTGCTGCTTAACTGAGAAAAGTTGAAGTTACCCTAAACCAGGGGTCAGCAATCTTTTCCAGCAGGGGGCCGGTCCACTGTCCCTCATACCTTGTGGGGGGCCAGACTTTGTTTTGAAAAAAAACAACAAATGAATTCCTATGCCCCACAAATAACCCAGAGATGCATTTTAAATAAAAGGAGACATTCTTCTCATGTAAAAACATGCTGATTCCCAGACCGTCCGCGGGCCAGATTGGGCCAGATCCGGCCCCTGGGCCTTAGTTTGCCTACCCATGCCCTAAACCTTAGGGGTGAGATACAAATAAGGTTTTTCTGTGTGTGCGGAACAAGGCCTGCTGACAAAATGGGCTTCCTGTCCCCACACCTTCCTCACACCCCCTAAATCTACTCTGGAGGGTTGGGGGAAACAGCAGAAAAGGTTTGGGGAGCTCACAGGGGAAGAGAATGGTAAAGCCTTGTTGCATCAATAGACCTCTCCCCATGTGCACATCCCCCACTTAAGAGAGGGAGGAAAACTTTTCTGTCCATCCCCTTTCTCCATGCCATGCATAATCTGGCAAACCTCTTACTTTGCTTTTTTCTCTAACCTGAAAAGCCCCCGAAGAAGCTCCCTTTCATTGCAAAGGCTTTCTTCTACCCCCTTGATAATTTTGGTCGCCCATTTCCAACTCTGCAATATCTTTTTGGAGGTGAAGCAACCAGAAGAGTACACAGTATTCCAATGCAGTCACACTATAGATTTGTATAATAGCATTATGATATCAGCAGTTTTATTTTCAATTCCTTTCCTAATGAACCCTAGCATGGATTTTGCTTTTTCACAATCTCTGCACACTGGGTCAACATCTTCATCGAGCTAATATTCCCCTGATTACTAGTTGCTCGGGGAGAGGGGAGAGGGAAGTTACATTTCATTGTGCCCTGACTGTGAGCTTCCTATGAGATCTGCTTTGAAGCCATGAGAGAAGAGGATTGGATCCTCAGTTCCCACAAGCAGAACTCCGCTCAAGAAATGCTCCCAAGACACAAAGGGGCCACACACACATTTCTCTTCTCTCTCTCTCTCTCTCTCTTGCAAGTTTGCTCATCACTTTGTTTCCTGTGTCGCCTGAAAATCTTCTCTGGAGAATTGGGGGAGTTTGGGGAAAGCACAGGTGCTAGATCTGGGGAGGGGGGCGAGGATAGGGGAAAGGGTAGATCTCTCCTCCTACTTTCCACTGGTGGGATTCCACACTCGATGGAGTCACTTCTGTTCATCATAGAATTGTAGAGTTGGAAGGGAGCCCTGAGGGTCATCTAGGCCAACCCCCTGCAATGCAGGAATCTCAACTAGATCATATATGGCAGGTGGTCATCCAACCTCTGCTTTAAAACTTCCAAGGAAAGAGAGTCCACCACCTCTCTCGGGAGTCTGTTCCACTGTTGAACAGCTTTTACTGGTAGAAAGTTCTTCCTGATGTTTAGCAGGTATCTCATTTCTTGTAACTTTTATTGGGAAGGATGTCTTCTGTCTGTGAAAGGGCAACTGAAATGCAGGGTCGAGAATTAGACTACATGGTCCCCTGTTCTGACTTAGTAAGAGTTAAGAGATCATGATGTTTTCTCTCTCTCGGAGGTTAGCCTTCCTCTTCAGTATGTGTCTTTATTCATATGCTTTAGGCGTCTGCATAGAATCATAGAATTGTAGAGCTGGAAGGGACCCTGATGATCATCTAGTCCAGGGTTTCCCAAACTTGGGTCTCCAGTTGTTTTGGGACTACAGTTCCCACCATCCCTGACCACTGGTCCTGCTACCTCGGCATGATGGGAGTTGTAGTCCAAAAACATCTGGAGACCCAAGTTTGGGAAACCCTGATCTGACCCAACCTCCTGCAATTCAGGAATAGGCAGCTGTCCCATACAGGAATTGAACCTGCAACCTTGGCATTATCAGCACCACGCTCCAACCAGCTGAGCTATCCAGGCATCTACATGCATCATTTGGACATAGGGACATAGAAAGCTGCCTTCTATTGTGTCAGATCACTGGTCTTTCTAGCTCAAGATTGTCTACACAGACTGGCAACAGCTGTCCAGGTTAGTTTCAGGCAGGAAACTCTCCTATCCCTGTCTGGAGATGCCAGGGATTAAAAATGGGACCTTCTGCATGGAAAGCAGATGCTCTTCCAATGAGCTATGGCCCTTACTCATTTGGCTACTACTTGGGTCCCCAGATGTGGTTGTCTACAATTCTTATCAAACCTGACCATGCTTCCTGGAAGTGTGGTCCAGGTTGTGGTCCAGTAACATCTGGGGATCCAAAGTTGAGGAAGACTGGCCTATATCATATCCAGAGCTGGTTGTGTGAACAAATTCATGTATGATTCGACCTCATGGGGGCATTGGCTGTGGGAAGGACTTTTGTCTGTTCTAACTCGGGAGTCTACCTTTTGTGTACATAGATTCAGGTAGGTAGCCGTGTTGGTCTGACGCAGTCGAAATATATATAATATATATATATTTTTTTAAGTCCCATGCACACACGAAAGCTTATACCAAGAACAAACTTAGTTGGTCTTTAAGGTGCTACTGGACAATTTATATATGTTGGCGTTCTGTGTGCCTCTGGATCTGGTGTCAGTTTTTGTGGGGAGGGCTAATTTCCAGATGTCTGGCAAGCGGGATGTGTCGTCACGCTTGTTCATGTTGTGAGGGTGTGCCTTTTGCACCAACCAAAAAATAGCCAATATCCTCAGAAACCCCAAGGATAAAATCCAGTTGGAAAACCAAGGGATCTATGAAATACCCTGCAAAGTCTGCCCAGCCACGTACATTGGACAAACAAACAGACGAATAAATGCACGTATCGCAGAACACAAGAATGCCGTCAAAAAAGAAGAAAAAACTTCCTCTCTTTTCCAACACATGAAAGAAACAGGACACGAAATTAATTTTGCAGATTCCAAATTGCTCTTTAACACGGAACATCACCACAAGAGAATAATCATGGAAGCCATCGAGATAGAGAAACACCCTCACAACATGAACAAGCGTGACGACACATCCCGCTTGCCAGACATCTGGAAATTAGCCCTCCCCACAAAAACTGACACCAGATCCAGAGGCACACAGAACGCCAACACCAATCAACCACACCAGACCCAAACCCAGACCCTCTCCACAGATGAATTACTGACACCATCCAGTAGCCAATCCATGGTGGCACCTCCGGATGCTGCACCCCCCTGCAATCCCTACACAGATCTGGCTGACACAAGCCACAAAACCACAGCTCGCCCCTACACACGAAGCCAAGCCAAAGCACAACTAAGTGCAATACAGCCATCTTCTCAGGAAAACTCTTCACAAAGTTCAAGAGGTCAAGACACAAAGACTTTAGCAACTAATCCACACCTAATGACCCACCTAAGTGGTACTCAGGATATCACTCAAGAAATCACTCAAGGTATCTCTCAAGTAATTAAGGAACAAAAGAAGAAAAGGCACACTAGCCTGGGAACTTCCTCTCTGCCCAGAACATTGGAGGCTAGACACCACACCCCCTCTACAGTATTTATAGGAACTCAAACATTGAGATCCCGCTCTGTTCCAGTAACAAGAAGCCGAAAGCACCAGCCTGAAGATGACGAGTGAGACCTCGTCGAAACGTCGCCTAGACACCCCAACTTTTACACGGGAAGACACCCGAGGACACCAAAACCTGCATTCCTGTACCCGTGAAAATCTACGAAAGCAAATATATATATATATATATATATATATTGTGTACATAGTTTGAAGAATAAAATTTCCTCCCCAAAACAGAAAGCAGTAAACAGAACTGCTTAGCTGATTGCAGAAGATAAGTGGATATGTAAAGTGACCCATTCAGGTTTTCTCCAGGAATGTAATAACCTCAAGTGAAGTACTGACTCCAGCAGACACTGAGGACGTTCTCACCTTATTTAACTCTGATTTTATTCATCATGGGAATGGGTTTCATATCTCTTTCAATCTGCCACTGACGGGTAGGAATAATTTTTCAGGCAGTGTAGATGAGTATGCTGTGGTAGAGTCCATTTGCCACCTTGACAGGCGCTTAGTGCCATCAGCCATGGAATAAGTTGGAAAAATGTTTTCCTTTACAGTCTGACTTGAACATGAGCATGATGTATGTTCAGATGTGGTGGTGGGGAGGTGGAAATGACAGAGGAAGGTCGCTGAGTTGTGTGAAGCTGAGCAGTGAATCCCTGCCGCTGATTTCTGTCCCTCTCATAGCACAAGCAGAAGCCTGAGACAATTAACTTCTTGTTTCTTGTGGATGGAGTGGAAAATGGGGTTCAAGCTAATACAGTGAAATTCAAATGAGACGAATGTAAAATTTTGCATTTAGGGGGACTTTTTAAATAAATAAAAACACACACAAGTGTAAGATCGGGGAAATCTGGCATGTGAAAATGGAACTCAAAATTGCAGCTGAGTGCAAACTGAACTTGAGTCCGCAGTTTGATGCAGCTGCAATAAAGGCTAATATGATTATGTGCTGCCTTAATAGAACCACAGTTTGCAAGTCACAAGGAGTATTCATGCCATTGTATTCTGCCATAATCAGACTTCCTCTAGATAGAGCATTGTGTCCAGTCTTGGGCACCACACTTTGAGAAGGATGTAGACAAATTGGTAATGCATTAGAAGGTTGGTCAAGGGTATGGGAAACCAATCCTATGAGGAAAAGGTTTCAATTAAGTGGGCACAGTTAGCCTGTAGAAGAGAAGACAAAGGGGAGGTGCTGTATGCTAGCACGCTTCAAACACCTGAAGGGTTATATTAATGAAGAGTAATAATAATAATAAATTTTATTTATATCCCGCCCTCCCCAGCCGAAGCCGGGCTCAGGCTGTACATCTCTCAACATCCATGACCCTGCTGACTGAGGCTGATGGTAATTGGGGTTCACCTGTCCTGTACTGAATGAGGTGCAGAGCCAGTGACTGTGGGAGAGAGGGCCTTTTCCATGGTGATGCTCCTGCTAGGAAATGCCCTTTTTGCCTTGTGCCTACTTTGGCACCAAAGAAAGCCCTTATTCATTTCCCCTGGCCATTCAGTCCGCTTTAGCTTTAATCTGTCCTTACTCTCAGATACTGCTTTCATATTGTATTTATGCTTCCATTGTTTTATTATTACTAGACTTTGCATAGGGCAGCTTATAAATTCTGTAATTAGATGCATTTGTCTCATATGGTTTTTAAGGACTGGTCCTGATATTGTGTGTGTGTGTAATCAGCTGCTGTTGTATTTTGCTGTAGCTTAATTAGTTTTTTAAGTTATATATTGTTTTAAAATAATGTGTCCAGTCTGGAGTATAAATGCTTTTAAATAGATGCACGTTTGTTTTCCTTGTATGTGTTTGTGTGCTCAGAGTTTCTCCACTTAGGATAAGTTGCTCTTCTTGAATCACATCATTAAAAGTTGATCTCTTTTTCTTTGCACAGTATTGTAATTTCCGGCTTCTGCATTTGGCCATACGCTCCCCTGCCTCCCCCACCTCCAGGCTTGCACTGCAAGTACTTCTCTCTGATTTTAAATCATTGAGACTAGAGAGCCTAGAGTTGACTACTGAATTCAGTAGGACTTACTGCCTTATCCTTAGGCTTCAGCCCTCTACCCATTTGCTTGTGACTAAGACTCTTTGAACTCAACAAGGCTTAATTCTGTGTTGACCTCTATATGACTGTACTGTTTTTGATGATTGCAGTGGAAGGAGAACCAGGATAATTAGGGCCTTTCTTGTGGTAGCACCTGCTATTTGGAACACTCTTCCACTGGAAATAAGGCATGTGCTGATTTTGTTGCCCAAGTATGTGGCTGGTTCCTGTTAATGTGTGGCATCATTATATTTTATATCAACTATGTATCTCTTTTGTTGTAGTTGTACATACAAGTATTACAATAAACTAGTTCTGGAAACCACACTGGAAAATTAATTGCCCAGGAACAAGAGGAGGCTCCTGGAGTGACAGGAAGCTACTGGGGCATAACCAGAAACATTAAAGAAAAGCCAATCTCAAAATGGCTTCCCTGAGTGTCAGAAGTTGCCACACACCCCTTTTATTTGATAATAGGAAATTCCTCCTTTCTTCTCTGTTATGCATTATCAGTAGAAATTGCCTGGTGCATGAAAAGTAGAGAAACTGCTTAAAATAGACTGAATTTCAGCTGGGGGAGAAGAAGAAAAAAAAGATTGCTGAGTTCCCTATATCATTCATTATTTCATCTTTAATTCAGTGATAACCTCATTTGAATAGCTGGAGGCTTATCACAGAATTTCCATTTGAGCCCTTCCAAAGCCAGGAGCTCTGCACAATTTAGGGTCCATTTTGTGTACTTGGCCACTCTTTGAAGGTTGCTCACAAATGGACTGCAGCTGTCAGTGGAAGCTAGGCTAGGCAGATGCATGGACCTAGTCCAAACAACACATGACTTAAAATGTTTGTGATCACTGCCAGGGGTTGCTGTTAACTGAACTCAGCCATTTAAAAAGAAAAATAATAATAATCTGTGCCTACATCTAAAAACATTTAGCTACCCACTGATGATTAGCATTTATAGCAGCGAGTACTGTAGCTGATCCTATGTATGGGTTGCTGTAGATGTAGGCATGTCTTGGTGCTGCTAGAGCAAGACCAGGGAAAGGTTGGTAGCTGTGGGGACTGGGACATGTCCAATGCAGAATGCAGGAGGTCCAACAGTAGGCGGAGCCAAAAGCCACTGACAGGCAGAGACAACTAATTCTCGTTCCCCCACCGCATCCTCACCCCTACTGAGACTAAAGAGGAGGAAGCCGACAGCCGTTGCCACCCTCTGAACCAGATGGAAGAAAGAAGGCAGGCAGGGAGCTGGCTGGCCAATGATGCTCCATTTTGTCCTAATAGGCCAGAATCCTCCAGTTGGCCGTCAGTTTCTAGGTGTAAATGTATGTTCATCAACAGAGAGGGAAAGAGGAGGCCCTTGCAGTTTAGGGAGATGTGACTTGAACTTTGGGAATCACTGGTATATCGTAACTTTCCTACCATAGCTGCTCTGAACCTCCCCTCTCCCACATTGTCGTTAATTATCCCACATCTCTCCTCACGAGCTTTTGGACCTTGTTACTGAGCTGGAGTGGTTCGTCTGGTCTGCATTGATTTCCCCCACTCCCTGCCCCTCCATCAATCATCCATCAATAAGAAGTGCTGTGTACGGCCGTGCGATACATTGCTAGACATCAAAGAGGTTCTTTCTCTCTTAACGCATTTAATACATTTGGGTATTTAATTTCAAGCTTGATGTTAAATTTAATAAGTTCAATAATTCTTTTGGAAAATGTTCCTGATGAAAAGGTTTTACAACGCTCCTCAAACAGATTTCCGCTCTCTTTCTGAAATGTTGTAATGCCTCTGCTTAGCTTGAGCATTAAAGCTGTAATGGCCTATGAGGCGGTGGCTGGCATCCTGCGACATTCCCAGTGCTTAACATTCAGAGTTCTTTTTTGAGGGCGAAATTCTATTTGTAAACAAATGAGTGACTTGTATATTAATGAGACGCTGAGCTCGGTAGTGCTTTTCCTTCTGACATGGGTAATGAATGTATTGTTAATGGGATGCTGATTCCCCGCCCGTCCCTCCTGCTTCTCCAAGGCCCTAAACGATCTTTTGAAATCACCTCAGGAATTCCTAAATCTTCAGTAAGCACAACAATTATTCATTGGATTACTGGTTTGTATACAATTCTTCAATATTATTGCATCTGAGATCAGGCCCAGGCATCTGGTATATGCACTGGCTCTTTTGATCCTAATATCCTGAAGCTGTTTTTCATTAAAGGGAGAAGGAAAATCTATTTGGCTTTCAAGAACTAAGCACGGCGGTAAAGCCCAAGTGTTCATTGGGGGTGGGGGGGATCCAACTCTCAAAGACAATTTCCATCCCTCCTTTATAGGGGTGTATGTCAGACCTGTCACTTTCTGGGCCTGAATGTTTTTGGACTGGTCAGGACTTGCAGTGTCTCTGATACCTGTGTGGTTGCCATTATCTCCAGCATTTCAAGTGCTGCCATATTTGGGTGCGGTTTGTACTGACCTCTCATGCATGTCCCGCTGGCCACCTTGACTCCCAGCTTTCTTTCCATTATAATCATTATTTCCTCTCTTCTCATACACTCACACCTCCCTAAGGACCCTGGCTGTCAAAGTTGGGAGAGTGGTTCTGTAACAAAAGAGCCAACTCTATCAGGTAGCCTGGTCTGTCCTGTTCCTTTCTGCCTGTAGCTACCGCCAACAGATGTGTCACTTAGGGCCAAGGTTGAGGGATTTCCACTTGGCTTACGGTGGTCTCCTTGGGAGTAGGGAAACAGCCAGCTGAATTAGAAAACTCTTGCTTGGCAAATTCAGTCTGCTCTCCCTAACACTTAACAACCAGTAGCATATTCCAAGCATGGGAGAACAACCAGCCATTGAGTTTGATCAGAAACCAGTATAGTGGTACCTCTGGTTAAGAACTTAATTCATTCTGGAGGTCTGTTCTTAACCTGAAGCTGTTCAGTGGGAGGCCCCATTAGCTAAAGTGTTGGGGAAGTGAGTGTAGAGTGGGAGAACATGTGATCCACCCCTTAAACCACTTTAAATGCAAGTGGTTGGATGCTGATATTTTCAAGGCCCACCTCTCTTGGAGAACAGAAGGAGGAACCTAAAGTGTCTCTCCTGCCCATATCCCTGCTCAGAAAAGAAGACTTTGAAAAATAGAGAGAGGCAATGGTTCATGTTTTCAAATGCGGATACCAAACTGATAATCTGCCCTCCCAGTGTTGTGCTGGCTGGCTGTTTCAATCTATATTCCTTTTACTACCTCAAATACCAGAGCAGAGGTGGATATCACAATAGTTGCAAAAAGTAGGAACACCTCAATTTTGTTCATTTCCTTGCTTTTTGGCATTTAAATTGCCTTCACATCTCTGCACCTAATGGGGGTTTCTTTTGCCATTGAATGTGATTGTTTGAATATGTGCAGAGCTGACAGTGGAGTCAGTGAAGTGAGGCTTCCCTTCCTGCAGTCAGAAATTGCAATCAGGGGTGATGGACTGGGTCAGAAATGAATCTGTATGTGTCACTGAACTGTCAGCTGTCAGCCCAAATTCCCGTCTTTCCATTAACCTATGCAATGCTGGGAACGTGGATATCTTTTTCTTCATCCCAGAAGCATCATTATAGAGCTGTTCAGTACAAACAAGCCACACACACACATATCTCATTTTTATCATCGACATCAGCCTGCTTACTCTGAAACTGGCCCTACTTTCCTAATTCAGTTCATTAAAGAGAGAGAGAGAAAGAAATTATCAGCATCTTATTTTATGCAGCAAATACATTTTTGCTCTTGTTTTAAGGATGCTGAGAATCTGGAACAAAGTATATGGAGGGCTAAAAGAAAATGTAAGGCATTCGTTTAAAGATTAAATTACTCCATACCGTTTTATGGCTTTCCTATTAAAACGATTCCGCCCTGGATCACTTTATTAAAACAAAAATAGCACAGCATTTAAGCTTTCGGTTTCAGGCATCTAACATTTCCACTTGCATCCCCCCTCCCCGCTTGGACTTCTTTGAAAGCAGCAAAGAAGCAGAATGGTACAAGATTCTGTTTAGTGCAGGGGTGGGCAGTGTTTTGTCCCAAGGGCCACAGTGATACATAGTGGTGGGCAGAGGGTTGGGGGCCACATGCCCAGGAGTAGGGACTGTGCCTCCTCCCCATCTTTTTAGGGATGGGTACATGGGAGCCCATTTGTCTCATTTCCACGTGGATCTTTTTAAGAGTAATTTTAGACAACCTTTAAAAATCCACATGGAAAACATGTAAATTAAATACATTTTTAAATGCAAACTAAGCCACAGATCTATGTTCTATTCCAAAGTACTGGTTCAAGGGTTATGACCCAGGGTTCAGTAGCTCCGAAATTTTCAGAGTGAACAAAATCCTCCACCATCCCCACATCCTTCTCCACAACCTCTCCGCTGCTCATTCATTGGTTCACACACATGGATAGCACCTCCTGCTCACATATACATAGATACACATGTGCACACATGCACACTATTCCCCACTATTTGTCTTTCACAAGCTGTCACAGCATACCGTCAATCCTCAGCTGCATCAGGGTTTCTCAGGAGTGCAAACTTTAGCATAAAAAACATAAGCATACTCACCAACGGCACCAACTGCAGCACTAGCAACCCTGCTGTGTCTTGCGCTCGCAATAACTAGCTGTAGTGCACCATGGGTTAGCATGCCATGTTCCTGAAGGATATTCTTTATTTGTAAGGACTATTAAATACCTTGTCACTACTCTGTACACCAACCCAGGGTGCATATTTTGATCTGGATAAATGTATCTGAGCTCAGTGACATGCACATTAATAGTGCTATATAAATAACAACAATAATGAATTAAAATGTGCTGGGCTGCCCAGCCTGAAAGCTTTGTACCTGAAGGAGCAATCTATATTTGATCACATTAATCTTACATATTTGGAAACATTAGGTGTTTAGAGGGATATAGGTGGCTTTGAGTGTGAAATAAATGCAATTCTAAAGATGTTTTCTTCAGTGCAATTCCATTAGCACACATCCTTTGGCTCATGAAGCCCTTTCTTGGATGGAGCCTAGATTATTTTTTCTGTCTGAGTTCCTGGCTAAAATCAATGAGATCAAGCCCCATAAAAGTCTTTTCAACTTACAAGTTGGGTTAGCAAATAATGGAAGGAACCTATAACTGCAGAAGACAAATGTTTGCATTATGAACTCTGAATTGGTAGCTCAGAGAAGGCAGCCAGCTAGCTCCAAGGGTGGTAACTGGTGGTCCTCAAAAGGTTGCAGTGGCAGGCAGTGTTCCCAGCACAGCAGCTACTATAAATTAAGATGCAGTAGTCACATGGTTTTCTAGCCAGCTTCATGCTGAGCTCAGCATGGAAGAGGGAAATGGAGAGAATCCTATGTAGTTGCTGAGCAACTATGCAAAAACAGTTGCTTCCATGCCCTTCCTATTATTTCCTCTTTTCCAACTTAAACTGTGATTTTACTGACAGCAAGCATGAACTCGCCTGGGAAGTTATGCTTAATGTTTCATTAAAATGGCTGTTGAGTTGGCAACCTCATTAGGGGCATTGCCCCTCCCCACACCACCCACTCCAAGAGCACCATTGCTTTGTACTAAGGTGAGGTGGAGTGAGTTGTGAAATGTCAAGAAGCGAAGAAGATGTTCCATTGATTCAGTATTTGGCTCCGGATTGGCCAGGCTAACTGAAAGCCATGGATCATGCAGAAGTCAGTTTCATTCTGTGCACAGATCATAAAGAGATGAGACACTGATATTTATGTTAGTGCAGGATTACTTGTACATCATTGCAAAATGCAGGTGATGTACTATTTCATTTCTTTCTCTTTGTAGAAGGTTGTTTCCAGACACCCTGTTTATGGAACATTCATCCTGATTTGTTTGCACAAAGTTTGCAGGGAGGTTATACAATGTCGGCTGTGTATTGAGTGTTCATTCCGATGTGTTTGTGGGGAGGTTGTGTGGTGTTGTGTCAAGCAATTGTTAGCCAACACTTTCCACTGCACTTTTCCATACTGCTACAAGTCTGGGGTAGGCTTTTGAAGTGGGGTTGTTACACTAAAGTGCCACATCCACTTCAACTGTGAAAATTAAATTTGCCAGTATGCACGTGAATCCCGCCTGGAAAAATAGCAACAGCTTGGGAGTACCTAAAAGACATGTCTGCGGCAGCAGAGAACAAAGGCTGGTGTGCCATTTTTGAGGCTAACAGGTTTGTTGTGGTGTGAGCATTCATAAACACCACCACTCCATCCATCTGGAAAACAGACTGTAACCTATGAAAGCTCCTGATGCAATAAATCAGTCAGTCACCAGGGTGCTACAGCCTTTTAATTTTTTTTTTTTTGGTCTTTTGTTGCTAGATTATATTTCATTAAAAGGCATTTGACTGTCAAGCCTGACCCACAGATTTATCATCCTTCATCAGCCCATGTTTTTGCTATTCCAAGCAGGTTTGTTACTGTTTGCAAAGTTGGGAGTGTACAAACATTGACTGATGCATATAGAAACCAAGTAACTGCAGTGCTGCAATGTTACATTTTAATTGGACTATTGTATAGCTTAGGGGATGAGCCACAAGAGAGTAGCCAATTACTCTGTATATCTGTCTGAAAGCCTTTCCATTATAGAATGCTGATTGAGATTATATAGCTCTATATTGTTCCATGTTATTGATTTCTACACCCTCTCCCTCCCACACACGTGAATGGTCTCGTTAATTGACAATTACCTTTTCCCTGTGCTTGAGAAAATTGACGTGAGCAAGCCGAGGTGTTAAGTTTAATTTGGACCAGGCATCTTCACGTCTGTTTAATCTTTAACAAGATCCATTAGATTTCCTGCTTTTAATTTGACATGGGCCATAAATGCATCATGGCAGGGAAGCTGTGACCCATTCAGTGTGAGAAGTGGAAGATCTATGCAGAAATAATGGGCTATATCTGTGGTTGGGGTTTTTTGGCTCTTTTGTTATGACTGGCGGGCGGAATCAGCAGGCAGAGCATTAGCTGTTAAGTAGGGTTTCGGTCTGTTAGGTGGCCTCCGTTCTTGCCTTACACGAAGAACGCACATCAGTGGCTCCACATCACAGCGGAGGGAGGTTTTGACCAGGTTCCTGCACTGGATATGGCATTCTTCGACATTGTTATTAATGACTTGGATCGGAGTGGGCAACCTGCAGGCTTGGGCTTCCTCTCATGTGCCCCTTTGTATTAATTTCACGCCAGTGGCAATCAGAGGGAGATGGGGAGAAGAGGTGGCAGGAAGGGAGAGAAAAATGGGGACCATTGTTGGAGGGGTGGTGGGAATCCACATTTGCAGTTAACAGAAAAGTGGGAGGCATAGCTAACACCTCAGAAAACATGAATAAAATTGGGGAAGGGCCACAGCTCTGCCACAGGCAAGGGCTAAATGTAATGTGTTTAAGCTACGAGTAAGAGCAGTTCAACAGTGGAAGTGATTATGTTGGGGGGAGAAGCGTTGACTTTCTCTTGCTAGAGTTCTTCAGGCAGAGGCCAGACTGCCATCTGTTGGGGTGTCTCAAGTTCTGGATTTTCTGCATTGAGCATGGGATAGACTAAATGGCATACAAGGCTCCCAATCACCCTGCGAATTTATCATTTTCAGCTGCAGCACTCTTGAACATTGGGCACCTCATCTAGTGTTCTGTCATGTTTTTGCACAGCTGTATCCATGTTCTCAGGGGACGCAGGTGGCGCTGTGGGTTAAAGCCTCAGCGCCTAGGACTTAGCGATCGAAAGGTCGGCGGTTCGAATCCCTGCGGCGGGGTGCGCTCCCGCTGCTCGGTCCCAGCGCCTGCCAACCTAGCAGTTGGGGTGGCTTTTTGGATATCATTAAGGGCTCTTTCCCCTTCTCCTGATAGCATGACTGTTTCAGGGAGTCAGTCAGCTGGCCTTCCTCTTCCTGTCCAGGAACACTCCTGGTTCTCCCTGTGCTATTAGTCGTTTTCCATTTCTTCCTTCCCTGCCAAACGAGCCTTATGACCCTTTGAGGGGGGAAAATACACTTTCCCCCTACCACCTTCTTAACCTACTTCCCATTTTGGAATCAAATCTACATAGTCAATCAAATTGTTCTTCCCATATGAAGCGTAACTGAAACCTTTTTGATTGGCTCTAAATCACATGGTTTTGTAAAGTCTTCCTAAACTAAATCTCAGCAGGACTTTGTGTTTAATGAAATAATGTTTTGCCTCTGCCTACAGCAGAGAAGCTTTGAGTCTTCCCCCATCTGCCTATAGGATTACTGAGCACCACCTGCTGCAAAGACAGACCCCGGCTCATTTTATCTGACTGAAGAAACAGTTCCGTGCTCCTTTAATCAAGCCCTAATATTAGAAAATATATTGTGCCCATGGGAACTAGATCCCTGCGGCTCTTTATTGATCTTCCGGGCAGATTGTATTGCCAATCATCTTACGCTGTAACGATGGAAGGATCTGAATGCACCAGCCAATGGAGGGGGATGCTGAAAAAGGATGGGAAATTGAAAGTGGAAAGTAGAAGACTAGAGGCAGGGGAGAATGGGCACTTTAGTAGAGGTTTGGTCACATTCCTCAATGGCTGTGATTGGAGATTTCAGTTAGTTTTGGGTCACTCCTCTCCCCCCACACATTTTGTCCCTTTAGCTGCACGTTTATTTTATTGGTTGTGGGCTTTTGTCATATGCCAGATAAAAATTGCATATCTTGAGCTCAGAGTCAACTCTAAATTTGCCATGTCTAGAAGGAAAGTGGGTGTTTGAAGGTACGACACCTGGATGCTAGAAAAGTATGAAAAAGCAATTAAACATGTTTTTTGTTACAATATTTAGGTGGATATGCGGTGATGCTGAACAGTCTGTTAAGCACATCATCTCATCCAGGAATTCTTCCAGCTGTATGCAAACATTTGGGGTGACTGTGTGTGAGTTTACAGTGGGGAGGGGCACACATGCACCCCCACATGTGTCAGGTCTGCTTGAGATCTGAAGGTGGCCAATCTCAAAGTGCCTTCAGTTAATCGAACTTTGAGGCTTCCTGTGGCATGGCAGAGAGCCAGACTTTTTTTTTTTTAAGTTACTCAAACTTTGCTTTAGCTTTCAAAAATTGCATGGCCCTAATGGCAGTCCACAGGGATGCGGGTGGCATAGTGGGTTAAACCACTGAGCCTAGGGCTTGCCGATCAGAAGGTCGCTGGTTTGAATCCCCGCGACGGGGTGAGCTCCCGTTGCTCGGTCCCTGTTCCTGCCAACCTAGCAGTTCGAAAGCACATCAAAGTGCAAGTAGATAAATAGGTACCGCTCCGGCGGGAAGGTAAACGGCATTTCCGTGCGCTGCTCTGGTTTGCCAGTGGCTGAGTCATGCTGGCCACATGACCTGGAAGCTGTACGCCGGCTCCCTCGGCCAGTAAAGCAAGATGAGCGCCGCAACCCCAGAGTCGGTCACGACTGGACCTAATGGTCAGGGGTCCCCTTACCTTACCTAATGGCACTTCACAGCACCCTCCCAGGTTGTATTGCTTCCTGGGGTGTCAAGGAAGCTGTGGAGCGTCACAAAGTGGCATGAACGTGTGCTTTTTAAGAGTTGTGCTGGCCCTCCAAGTCTCTATCTGGCCCTTGAGCCTCTCTCTCAAGCCACTTTCTTTCCCCCCCACAAGCCACACCACTTGCCTTGTTTCGCAATCATCCTGAGTGTTTTTGTCTAGCTGGAATGTTCCTTTGCATTCAGATAATGACTCTGGCTTGCCTGGACAGAGAGCAGAGAGGGTTGTGTAGAAAAAACAGCCTTGCGGTAGAAAGGCAAACTTTACATTTGTTGTTCCTTTTCACTTTTGCATCTGACTGCTCCTTCACTGGCACGTGGTCCCAGGAAGGTGCCCAGAAGGTAATTTAGGGGAAGGGCCCTAGCTCAGTGGTAGAGCACTTGCCTTGTGTGCAGAAGGTACCAGGGTCAACCCATAGCATCTTCAGGTAGGGCTAAGAAGGACTCCTGCCTGAAACCCTGGAGAGCTGCTGCCTGTCAGTGTAAACATTACTAAGCTAGGTGGACCAATGTTCTGACTTGGGATAAGGCAGCTTCCTGTGTGTTCCCATTTTCCCTTGGCCTGAAAAAAGTTTTATTCCCCCCCCCCCAAAAAAAAAAAAATTAAAGCAAAAACACTTAACCCACAGCTGCCTTGTACGTTTAATGTTAAGGTACGTATGCACTGGCTCCACGCCTTGAAATTACTTAGGAGAATAACACCTTGCTGACCTCTTGGAGGGGTTTAATATTTTTCACCCTTAACCCCCACAAATGGCCCCAAATCAACATTTCTAAATGATCAGCCATAAATCAGATTATTAAGCAGATTAGGCCCAAAGCCTAGATGGTTTCCCAGTGATGACCTACTCTTTAAGGAATCTCCAAGAGAAAGGGGTTTCATTTTATTTCTTTTTAGAAAATATCAGATAAGGTTCACTGTTAAGTGCAAAGAAGTGTGCACTGTGAAGGCACACAGTGTGCATGACCAATCAGTTATCGCTGCTCAAGAATAATATATCTCTGATCATTATGGCTTCTTTGTCTGAAAATACCAGTTTATTGTTCCTACAATCATTTGAAGAGCAAATAGGGTGTTGAAAACATTAGAGGGAAACCTTTCTGTTTTACCAAGCTAAAAAATCATCACTTAGAGGGGTAGAAAGCATAGAAATACCTTAAGAACTTTGTAGAAATTATAACAATCTCCAGAAAGATATCCAGGAACTGCAAAAACCTAGGATCAACATAAGTAGTGTGGGGAACTGTACACTGAAATAAAATAACACATTAAAATATGCTCCCTTTTTAGATGGAAAAAGACATCAAAGAAGGGATAAGTTCATAGTAAATGCAAATATACTTTGAGGACAAAACAAGCAGCAAACTATTGCACCATGTAATGCTAGAGTATATCCTGTAAAACTAAATTTTATTTATATTTTTAATGTGCTCATCCCACAGTTTTTGATAGGTCACTACATTTATAAAACCAAAGTAATAAAAAAATTGCCTGAGCTATAAAAACACCCAGAGTAAAACTCCACCGTATCAGAGAGATTAAGATCTTTGCTAAAATCCTTCCAGCACCAGCTTAATTCCAGTAAAAGCAATCCTGAGGTATAATAATAACCTTTACACACTCGATTCCTGGAGTTGGCATTTAAAATCTGGCAGGTCTGTCATTTTTAGTCATTGTCATAGGCTGAATTGATGTGGGGCCTGAGGCCTTCAACTGCAGGATTTGTCTGGAGCATGAAGAATCTCATTACCGCAGACTGAACTCGCTCTGTAGGGTGTAGAGAGGGCCTGATGACTCACCGAGGGTTAACTCCTGCACCCTGTAAGTCAGTGTCATTTGGGTGCTTAATGGCGACGCTTCAGCCACTGTTCACATTCAATCATGTACTTGAACACTGGCGAATGAGCATGGTGACTCATGTCTCGATTACTGATGTCCCTCTCCCTTCCCTCCCTCTGCATTCATGGATCTTAGATGGTGTCTTAACAAGCAATTACTGAAGAGGTCTGGGTGCAAAAACCTGGTGATGATACCGAGAAGAAAATGAAACGTGCCTGTTCATCCCTTTATGTACGATTTCTTTCTTTTTTATAAAGCTGTTGTCTATATACACTCCATTTCCAGAAATCCTTGAAAAGGAATTGGAACACCTCTAGCCCTTGGAGAGGGGTGATGGGTTGTAGAATATGAATATATATATATATATATATATATATATATATATAGGCTCATGCATTCAAGCCACGAATGAAGAACATATAGGTGACAGTAATTAAATGGTGGCAGTAGATGTGTCTCGCTATCAGGCATTCCTCCAGGCCTTTCTGCCCTTCTTATAAGAATGTAGCATTATGTGAATAGCTCATGATTGATTATCATCTGAATCCTGAGAATGCACTCCTGATAGCGTGCTCAGTAGCTTAGCTCCCCTGTTAATGGGATATGGTATTTGAATTCTCCCATTATTTATCCCATATAGAACAGGCTGATTTTAGGATAAGGTTGGTGGTTTGAGAATGAAAAGGCCTACTGTGAAATCATAATTTATGCTTGTGGCATTGTGAGAAAGGAGCACATTGAAAGGACGGCTATAGGAATACATGACTGGCGAAGTCTAAAGTTCAGCAGATTGCAGTAATTTAATTACAAAGCTTTGTGCTCACTTGGTGCCTTTTCAGAATAATGAAGTAGTTTTGCAACTTCTGAAGGGTTTCCTACCAGACAAATTAACTGCTTACCCTGATACACCGAGCGATGAAAAGCTTTCTGCAAGCACATTTGGTGAACTATGGCTAAAATCAGGAGTTAGATCCAAATGTGAAAGGAACGAACAGTCAACATTTACTGAAATTATACCTGCTGAAGTTGGACATAACAGCCCTTAAGTTACCCCACACACAACCGCTGGAAAAAATCCACTAAGCTTTGAGTGATTTTGGCTTTTTTTTTACAAGTCTATTTGAGGTATCTAGCATTTGCCACAATTAGATTGTAGGTGAAATGGGCCATGTGTCTGAACTCCTGCCTATAATTTCTGTCCACTCCATGCGTACTAATACAATATCACATATATACGTGGAAAGTGGCTCATGTTGTTCTCAAAGTGGTATACTTTCCTAATGTGATGTAATAACCCTGAGTTTCCCCTTAAGCTTTGAAGAAGGAAAATGTTAGTGAAGGAAAGCAATGGAATACAGAATGCAGCACAGGTTCAGTAAGAATATACTGAAGGCGGGTGGGATGGAAGAGGAGACACATTGTACCAGTTCCCTTGGTTTGGTTGTTGATATGGTACTGCTTCTGCTAACCTGGTGCCCTTGAGATGTTTTGGACTACAAATTCCATCAGCCCTAGCTGCCCCCCCCCAAAAAAAATTGTCCCTGTTTTTAATAGAAACAGAAGAAGCTGCCTTATTCTGAGTCATACTGTTGTCCTACATCTTATTCTTATTCTTTTGTGGTCACTCGTAGCCAAGTAAGATTATCTTCCATGAACATGGTCTTAACAGTGAGTCCATAAGTGACTGTGGAGGCAAATTCTGGATCCACACGTCCTTCCACAGTGGGAACATAGGTTTCCGGGCAGGAGTTGATCAGTGAGGGTTTGCCAAATGTGCCTTCTTCTTAGCTCGTTTCTCCTTTTCGGCCTGAGTTTGAGTGTCTTCAAAGTCCATGACACCTTTGGTAAAGGTAAAGGTAAATTGTCTCAACCTTTTTTTAAAAAAAATCTATTACATATTTTTTAGAAACTGCAAGTTTTTACAATAGTCTTGCTGATGTCTTGATCTGTTTGCAATTTGTTTGTAGGTATTGTTATCTTGATTTCTTTTTCTTCTGATAAGTTTTTCCATTTCTGCATATTCCATTAATTTCTGCAACTATTCTTCTCTCGTTGAGACTGATGATGTCATTTTAACCTGAGACCTTCTGCATGCTACACAGGGTAGGCCCTGAACCAACGGGTTCTAATTACTAGAAAAGGGATTTAGACTAACCTACCACTGAGCCATGGACCTTCCGCACCAGTTATTCTTAGTTGGCAATGTTCATAAAGTAAAGGTAAAGGGACCCCTGACTGTTAGGTCCAGTCGTGGACGACTCTGGGGTTTTGGCACTCATCTCGCTTTATTGGCCGAGGAAGCCGGCGTACAGCTTCCGGGTCTTGTGGCCAGCATGACTAAGCCGCTTCTGGCGAACCAAATCAGTGCATGGAAATGCTGTTTACCTTCCCGCCGGAGCGGTACCTATTTATCTACTTGCACTTTGATGTGCTTTCGAACTGCTAGGTTGGCAGGAACAGGGACCGAGCAACGGCAGTTCACCCCATCAGAGGGATTCAAACCGCCGACTTTCTGATTGGCTCTGTGGTTTAGATCACAGCACTACCCGTGTCCCGGAGATGTTCATAGTATTGTTTATTAGGATTCCCACCTTTTGTTGGGTGCCCCCTGCCCTGTTAGCTGGCTATATGAATTTTACCATGTACTTTTCCTCTAAGATGCTTGAGCTGGTCCCCCACCCACCCAAATTTTTATCCCCACAACAATCCTATAAGAGGTGGTGACTGGGTGGGGATTTTAGCCTGGGTTTCCCTGTTCCTAGCCCGACACTCAGTGGTCCTCAAAGGGGGAGGTATCAGGTACCAGAGTGGGTGCTAAGAGGCAAGGGGATGGCAGGGGGGCGCTGAAGGTGTAAATGACTGTCAGACTTTGAACAGCTGGTATCACTGGATCAGGTGTATCAGTTGCATTGAATGAATTAAACTAAATAGTTTTAATTGGATTTTCAATAAGTGTGCAGTTAATGGTTGCCATTTTGAATTTTATTGTGCTATTATCTTCCTTTGTGGGTTGTGCAAACCACTATTTTGAATAGTGCTTTTTATAGGGGAGGGGGAATCTGGGGATGAGTTTATGGAACCAAGAGGGTGCTGACCCAAAAAAGTTTGGGAACCACTGCTCTAACTGATATACCACACTGGATCTCAGAAGCTGGCTTCAGAGGCAATGACATTGTGCCCATTTTGGTATTTGTTCCTTTTTCTGTTGTGCTTGGGTTCCCGTCATTCTGTCTGCTGTGCTGCATAATGGGATTCATACTCATGCAGCTTACAGAGGTGTTTTGTGTCTGTGTGTCTCTGTGTGTGCTTGTTTATCTCTAACTCAAAAAATAAATAAATTGTTAACATGCATGTTGTGCTGCGATGGAGCTGCCGATGGCAACTTCTCGCAGTGACCTTTAGCACCGCTGAGGCCTTTCAGCTTTGGAGCATCCACAGTTTTCCAGCCCCGATAACCTCCAGCAACACAATTTGAAACATTGCTCTAAAGTTAACAACGTTGCATCATGGTGAAAACACACACACACACACACACAGAGAGAGAGAGAGAGAGAGAGAGAGAGAGAGAGAGAGAGAGAGATTAGTTCACCTGTCTTCCTAAGTGATGTGTAAAATTTTTTGGAGATACCATTGATGGAATCTTTCAAGGAGTTGGAGATAGTGTTTATAAGTGGTCCATGTTTCACAAGCATACAGTAAAATTGGTATTACTTCAACACTGTTAATGGGGCAACACCTTCTACTGTTCTTGAAGGCAGCAAACTAACTTAGGTGGCACAGAGCAGGCTGTGTAGGACAAACAGCCCTGCCCCCCCCCCAGCACCTCAGTGCCATTCCCCCAGCATTTGCTGCCTGAGGCACCTGCCTCACTCTGTCAAATGGTAGGGCCAGCTTGGGGAATACAACCCTTAACAGAACAATGGTGAAGCAATGCCGAAAGTTTTTGTTTTGACTTAACAAATTTCATTACAGCACAAGCTTTCATGGTATAAAATTTTATTCATCAGGCATATGGTGTGTGATCCTCAATCATCATTGGAGCTAAAGTATGAAAGATCATGTGGATGGTTATCAAGCTGTGCGTAAGAAGAGGTAGATATATGCAAATGAGATCAGTCTTGATGCTCAGTGGCTGGAGTCACCAGGGAGAGACTCCAGCCCCCATCTTAGTGGTCTCCCTAAATACACCCCTTTACTGTTCCTCCATAGATGTGAATTGCAGCCATTTCATACATCACTACTTGGCAATGTAGTGCAAAGCTTTCCATCACAAACACAAACGCCCACCAACTTGGAGGATAAGACTAGCCATGTTGGCTATGTTCTACCTCCGCTGTTAGAGGCAGCAGGCCTCTGAATATCAGTTCCTGGGAACCAATGGAAGCCAGTGCTGTTGCTCTCAGGTCCTAGGCTTGTGGGCTTCCACAGGCATCTGACTGGGCACTGTGAAAACATGATGCTGACCTAGATGGGCCGCAGGCTTGATCCAGCAGGGCTCTTCTTGTGCTCTTAAATGATTTGGGCCAAAGCGAGAGCATCCCTCAAGTACGGATGGAGAAGTCAAGAAAAAACAGGTCTCTTTGTTTTCTACCACCGTTAACAGTTTGAAACGGAAACAAACCCCTTCTGTATTTTCTTCCAACTCTGCTCGAGTTATTGTTTTATCCTCTGGTGGCATCAATCATTTTATTAATTGATTTGAAACATTATAAGCAATTAGACAGTTCTAATAAAGATGGAGCACCAGATAAGCCTGTAAAGCATTGAGGAGATTGCCAAGAGAGAGGACTTTCTATAGAGAATTAGTAATGGGGTAGGGGTGGAGGGGAGAGAATTCACGAGCTTCCCACAATTATCTGTATGTTGGGTAATGAAGCAAAAACTTACACAGCCATGAAGCAATTTGCTGTAGTTTCTCATGAGGCCTGCAATCCAGCTGCAGGAAGGCAGTATGATTTGCTGCCGTGTTTAAATGAAAACTTCAACAGTTGTTATCCTAATTTATGCCACAACGCCCCCCTCCCTGCTTATTTTATTTTTTAAAATTGGAATGGAGTCATCAGACTTGTATGTCATTTTTGGAGGTTGCCTGTTTCGTCATTTTTAACATGTTGAGAAAACAATAAAGCATCTACCTACCCGAAAATTATGCTCTTCGCACATTGTGAGAACTCAGCTAGCAGCTGCATGAGCTGGAAGCCTGCTCTTTGGATCTGTGTAAATGAACAGAGCATGTTTATCAGAAGGATGCTGAGCTGTACTTCCTCCTGCATTCCTTAATTTTTAATGCGTAATGAGTATGCTGAAAGATATTCACATCTTTCTTAGGGCTCTGCAGCTTTCATTAATAAGGCCACAGATTTAAGGTGCAATCCATTGTTGCTGTATTAATATTTTACTACCGTACTGTAAGGTTGTTGGGAAAGGTCTCTTGGGTAGGAGTTTAAAACAAACACTTTTCGTGCCCCGAATCCACTCCACTCTGTTTTAGATTATGCAGAAAATGGAAATCCCTTTGCCGTATCTGCCCTTGCAGGGGATTAAGCAAATGAACTTGACAAACTTTAAAATAAAAATAGATTTATGTCACTGATTTCCTCAGTCTTTGTGGTTTCCAACCTCACCATCATGGTTATAGTAAGCGACACAATTCCCTGTTTTATGTTCCTAAGTGCTCTTCTGATAAACTCTCCCCTTTGATGGCATGCACCCCCCCACCCTCAAGTAACAAAATGTAGTGTACCACTTGCCTCAACCAATTCTAGGCCAGTTCTGATCACTCACTTATATGGTGCACAGGTTAGTTTATATAGGAAATCAGATGTGTCTCTGAAAGCCTTTAATCCAGGGGCCAGCAACCTTTTTCAGCCGTTGGCTGGTCCACTGTTCCTAGACCATGTGGTGGGCCGGACTATATTTGGGGGGATAAATGAACGAATTCCTATGCCCCTCAAATAACCCAGAGATGCATTTTAAATAAAAGGAC
Organism: Podarcis gaigeae; assembly: GCF_964106915.1. NCBI lineage: Eukaryota > Metazoa > Chordata > Lepidosauria > Squamata > Lacertidae > Podarcis > Podarcis gaigeae. Next base: position 51,969,525 of record NC_139678.1, on the reverse strand, counting down.
ACATTCTACTCATGTAAAAACATGCTGATTCCCAGATTTAGAAGGCGATTAGGCCGCATCCGGCCCACGGGCCTTAGGTTGCCTACCCCTGCTTTAATCCACTAACTGGCATTGAAATACAGTTCTTATCTACACAGTCAACAATGACCTACTATCTCAGGAGAAGAATGTCCCTGTCTACATGAATTAGAGTCCTAGATTTTCAGCCATCTACTGTATGTTATTTACTGGGAAGTTTTGGATGCTTCTCACTTCATATTTGTTAAATATACTGTTGCCGTATCTTGTTGTGTGTCTGTATACATGTACCCATTACCTTTTCAGAAGTGACACATTGGGAATCTTTACTAGAGACAATTGCATACTGCATAAATTATTTCAATACTGTATAGGAGTTCCAATATTACCTTGCTTACTTAGAAGAATTAGCAAGAACCAACCAATGCCAATATGAATGAAAGAGCAGGTACTCTTTGACATCATTCACGGAAGCCAGCTTTCCAGGCTACGTTGGTTTCACAGTCTTCCCTGTCAGTCATATATGGCAGGTAGAGGGACGATGATGAACCGAAGCTTGGCCTTGGCATTTGTAGATTCTTGAGCCTGAATAGGTTGACAAATGTTTATCTTCTTCTCAAAATAAGCTCTGTGGAAATAGACAACTTGCAGTTTTCACACTGAAAGGTATTTTCTATCTGCAATAGAGGAGAGTCCCTAGACTATGACTCATTTCAGTGTTTTACTATGTTTATTTGTATATATATTTTTGAAAGTCAAAATAAGGGTTGAAGATGGGAAAAAAAAGTTTCTGTAAAATACGCTGATGCTGCACTTTGAATCTCCCACATCCTGTTTCTTTGCATATCTGTAGCTGTGCTGGTTCCCTTTGATCTTTTTTAAAAATATATGAGAGAAATATGGAGTTGGAGGGAAGAAGCAGTATCCCAAGGAAATGAGAGTGCAGTGACCCTTACACAAATTCGTTTGTGCAAACTAAAAGGAAATTATCTGGTTCAATTTTTTGTGAACACGTGTTGGTATCAAAAGCAATTGTTTTGTGCCACGCACAGTGATTTTTCATTTATTTTCATTTCCCCCCTTCAAAATATTGATTCCACAACATGATTTAACTAGATAGATATTGTGGTGGCTTCACTACCAGTTTTTAAAAAGTGAATCCATATGATTGCACACCAGTTCCCTTTTGTTATGACACCTAAATGAAAATTTTCTCCGCAAAGGCTGTGTTTGAGGATTTCTCCTCTCTATGTAAACAACCAGGAGGAGATCCATCTTCCCGACATCTGTCAGGTGTTAACTTACAAGTCTGATTACAGGATGGCAAAGCAATAAACTGCTAGAGGCCAATTTCGTAGGGAAAATCCACGTGATCACCTGCCCCCACTTGGATGTGTCATTCACACAAAAGACTCCAGCTGTATTGGAGTAAATTGAGGAGAGCAGCTCCCATGCATCTGGGCATGTCTCAAAAATATAATTCACCAGTAGTTTCTTCTGTGGGGTTCAGGAACTCTGAAATTCTGAAATTCTAGAGAATTTCCTTTCAGTGTAAACAATACTGACATAGAATTGGACAGATAGCCTGCTTCAATGTAAAACATCAATGTCCATCTATATGTGACATAACAATGCTCTTTCATCCAGGGATGACTGTGTGGCACAATATGGCCCAACTACTACTGTACCATTGCCCCCACCTACCTATCTATGTGTCTGAAAAGATGCCCATCCTAAATAGCACTTAATCTTCAGACACTCTCAAGATTCCTCACTGGGTCCAAGATATTTAAGTTTAAGGAAGGCTGATTTGAGGCCTGTTCAAGTGTTTCCTTTAAGGGTATGGAACTATTGTGTGAAGGGGAGCAGTGAGGGTGAACAAGTGTGCCAGCTCCACCCACTCTCTTGCCAGAAGTCCCTGGAGGGTGACTGTGGATACGTGGGTGGTGCTGTGGTCTAAACCACTGAGCCTCTTCGGCTTGCCGATCAGAAATTCAGCGGCTCGAATCCCCACGATGGAGTGAGCTCCCGTTGCTCTGTCCCAGCTCCTGCCAACCTAGCAGTTCGAAAGCATGTCAGTGCAAGTAGATCAGGGTGCCCAAACTTTTTTCAAAGAGGGCCAGATTTGATGAAGTGAACATTTGGCCGGTGGGCCAGATTAGGCCCCCAAAATGGATTTTGGACATGCCTGGAGTAGATAAATAGGTACCACTGTGGCGGGAAGGTAAATGGCGGGAAGGTAAATGGCATTCCGTTTTGCCAGAAACAATTTAGTCATGCTGGCCACATGAGCCAGAAAGCTGTCTGTAGACAAATGGTGGCTCCCTCGGCCTGAAAGCAAGATGAGCACCACAACCCCATAGTCACCTTTGACTGGACTTAACCGTACAGGGGTCCTTTACCTTTTTTTTACCCCAGGTGTTTTGGAGCCCCAGTTGTCTAGGGTTCTGAAATGCATGGTGAGCCTTCATAGATACAAGAGCTTCCCCTTCTACAAGTTGAGGACAATGGAAGCAATGATGGGGAGGTGAGCTAGTGAGGTCAGCCCCACTGCCTGCACCCATCTCCAACATGTTTCCCGCACCTTTTACATAAACACTTGAAGAAGGCTTTGGGAACGTAGATTTCTCATGTCTGATTTAACTGTCTTTGTGTCTGCAGCGCACAACAGTTGGGGTGGCAGGGAGAGTTTTAATGTTGTTATAGGCTAAGCCTTTTCATTGCTTAGTTTTCAGATAAGCACTTCCAGTATTTACTTTTTAAAGCCTATTGAAGAAGTTGTTTTGTTTCACAGCCACCTCTTTCCTCACAAGTTGTTTATGAAACCCATGTGGTGGTACCTCTGACCTTCTTAGTGCTATTTGTTTGAGTCTACCGAAATGCCTTCCTTTCAGTGATGAATTAAGCTTGACAGCTCTCTTGGAGGGCAAAATATAAGACAAAGCTGGTAATGAACCACCTGTGTTTTAATAGGGATTTTCAAAGAGGGATGACTTTCTTCCACAAGCCCAACCAGCTGGAACATGGCTTTGGATGATTAGGGGCCCAAGTGATAGTCTTCTAAGAGCCTTCATAGATGATGAGATTTTGTCTACTGGTGTTTTAGGGATTGAAAACATGTTTCCTGTTAATATTTCTGTGGTTAGAAGGAACCTGAAACCCCCAGACAGGGACAAGCTTGGTGTCCATCCAGCCCACAGTTCTATCACCGAAACTAACAAAGCATACATTTAAAGCACACAAACTCACAAAAAAGTATCCTGGGAACTGTAGTTTACCCCTTACAGAACTACAATTCTCAGCCCTTAACGAGCTCTAGGAACTAGGATTCTTTGAGGGAAGTCATGTCCTTTCCCTGTTTTTATTGTTATTGGCCTTTATTGGCATAAGTTTAAACAAATCATAAAATCAAACAAAGTCATCCAAATACATTGATCATCCAAACACATACAATATATAAAAGACTACATAGCCATTATTGAATAAATCAGGCAACTGTAGATTTAGCTTTAAAGAACTTGGCTAAATACCCTGAAACAATCTTGATAGTTTCAGGAGTATCATCCCTCAACAAATATTGGATTACAGACTCTATGTACTTTAAATGTATGGTGGCTACACAGTCAAAGTCTTGGTATGTCTGAGGAATGTGCTTGCCCAGAGCATTGAGGATCTCTGGCAGTGTCTTGTCCCTCTAATCGGGAGGGAGGCTTTTTAAGCCCAAGGGCTGAATTCGTTCATGAGCAGCCTTCCAGGGACTGCCTGCAAGTGATGGTCCTGGAGAAAGTCCTAAGAGCCAGATACAAAGGCCTCTATCCCCCTTTCCCTGGGCCTGAGAATTCCCAACCCTTCAATAAACAGCCTTTTACTTTGAAGGCTGCCTTCACATAGACAGTTGTAAATCTAGATATGGCTGTCATCTTCTTTTCCCCTAGAATCTTACCAAAGTCTAAGCATGTGCTACATACAACAGATTCAGATATCTAATTATTATACACAATGTTTGTTTGTTTTTTAAAGTGAGAAAGGTTGCTTTGATTTCTTCCCCCCGACATCTTTTGCTGGTTGTAGAAAATTAGTTTCCAGGTCTGAGTCTTCAATTTCCTGTGGACATACAGTACTAGTGACTCAGGCTGCAATCATAGAATCTTAGAATCTGTGCATGCATCTTGGGGGAATAAGCCCTTTGGGACTTACTTTTGTGTACATATGCATATGAACCCACTACAACGGCGTTTTTTGTTTGGTTTGCAGTCATGTATCGCTTTATGATTAGGGCAATCTGTCTGGGAGCTGAAATATTGCACTTGTCTGAAGTAAATTCAGAACCTGCTTTAGACAGACTCTTTAAGAAATCATTCCCCCTCTTTTTCCATGTCTTATAAATTCTCTGTAATTAGGTTGGTGCAATATTTAGAACCCTGGCCACATTCTTTCATCCCTCGGAAAATTATTTCCTGCCTCTTCTAAGTGCGTACTATAAGATCTAATACACGTTTTCAGAAGCCATATGGTCAACAACACAAAACAGGAAATGTAAGGTCGGAGTAGCCAAACATTAAGTTTATCCTGCATATCCTTATTCACTTGCTACATGATGTTGCATGGGTTTTCCTGTCTGTGATTCCTGCATTTCAAGGAGTTGAACTAGATGACCCTTGGGGTCACTCCCAACTTTACAGTTCTGTGTTTCTGTGACCTCTGTGCCAATTGTCTTAGTGTGTCACCTCAGCATAGACTTGCTTCTGGGTGATCCTCTGTGCATAGTGTGTGTGTGGGGAGTGATAGAAGTTTCCTCTGTGCTACAAAAAAGCCATGGTGTGTAGTGTGGTAAGTTCAGTGTGTATCCACCTTTCCTCTTGCTCATTGCATCTGCCGAGTGACATAAGCTACGTGGAGAAATCTACACCTATCCAAACTCCTCTGTCTGGAACCCCAGTACTGTTTGTATGCACAGCTGCAATGGGGAGCAAAGCAGTCATTACAAGACAGATAACCTTCATCCTGTTCTAGGCTAGTAGTGGAGGTTCACCTTTTATGATGCATGTTGGTTGCAGTTCTAATGAAGTGCTTTGACGTGTATTCCAGGAAGGCAGTGGTGTAACTTATACCATAGCAGCCACAATGGCTCTCAGACGTCACTGAAAAGAGTTGTCCTCCGATTCTACTGCCTCCTATTTACAGTATAGAGGACCATAGGGAGAGAGCTTCACATTTTTGCATGATTTTTAGACATACCTAGTTAGGAATAACTGCCACAAATCACTGGTGCAGATTTGGATTAGTAAACATGGATTTTTTGAATGGGGGGGGTGTCCATTCTTTTGCCGGTTGAGTTGTTTGTTTAAAGTAGCAAAAAAGGCTAATAGTAGACATGAAGTCATTTTGAATATACTTAGGCCTAATTTTGACATCTCCTGGAGTCTTTGGGTGCTGGATGAGCAGACATAGTTTCCTGTGATTATTGCTACTCCAAAAATGAAAGAGACTTCATTCCCATTTCTCCACTGCAGATAAGACTTTCACCAGCATAGGGTAAATAAACAAACCTTAGAATATTTTGATTCTGAAAGAACTGTCAAAACTGTTTGGGGCATGAGCAGACCAAATATAATTGCTTCAAAGAACCACTTTAAATTATTATTTTTCATGGATTGTAAGCTGGAACAAAGCAACACATTCCCACCCCCCCACCCCCCGAATAGAAGCCTATGTGTAATACCTCTATCGGGCTATCTGTAATTTTTATTGTAATTCAGCTGTCAAAGCTGTGCCAGAAAAGTTGCTTTGTCCTTAACCCTTTCAGAATGACTTGAATTAACATTTCCCTGTGTGGCTGAGCCATTCATTCTTCTAGATCAGATGCTGCACCAGCAGACTACTTCTGGCATTTGTTGTGTTTTTTTTGGCAATGCTCTTCTTTCTGCTCCTTCCACTCATTAAAATATATCTAGAGATTTGCTATGGACTGCAAAACAGGGGTGGGGGAATGTGCAGGATAAATGAATCACATCTCAGCTGCACTGAGATAAAAAGTCAAGAAAATTCAAGAGAACAAAATAATCCTCAGTATTTTACAGAGCTTAACTTGCAATTTGAAAGGGGAAGCTGATCAATAAAATGCTGGCTATTGTTATACTGAGCCTTGTTCAGATCAATGTAATGAGAGTCCTCTGCACCCTAATATGATACCAGGAAACATCACTCTTTGTTCCTTAGATCCACAGATTGATAATGCTTTGCTTTTGGGTTTCTTGGACTGCGTATTCCAGGGACATGTCAGCAAGCCAGAGCCTTATTTGCACCCATCCTGTGGGTCAACTTGGACAGGTGGGCAGGACAACCTACCTTTCAGTCACGTGATGTCCTTTGGTTGTCCTGCCCACTTGCCAAAGTCTGTTGTGCACCGCTTCCAAAGCACCCAACTTCCAGCTGGTTTTGGGGTGCTTGGGGACTACACTGCAAGGGGCTTTGCTGCTCCAGCAAAGGAACAACCAGGAGCTCACTTTAAGCTCTCTTACTTTGTAGCATTATCTGCCCCACACCTGACATCTCATATGCCACAAACTATGGGGCAGTTAGGCATGAGTTAAGGGAAATGGCCTTGCGGGCCAAATGATCACATGCCCATTGTATGTTTTAGTGTTAGCCAGTAGTTTCAGCTACAGTGAATAAAATGGGCGTTGCTTCAATTAATCAAATGCATTCAGGATGCTTTATAGTAATTGGAGCAAGCAAGAAATCACAGTTGTTTTTTAGTTGCGGTTATGAACTGAAAATACTATCCTAAGTCACATTTGTGGAGTACAGAGAAATGTCATAGGAGCAAAGGAACTGATGGGCACACTTCTACATCAGAAGGCTGATGCAATTGAGCAGGTTTGAATCTTATGCTTCTGTCTGCTTTTCCCCAGGGAAACTGCACCACAGTGATACAGGATCAAGAGTGTATTATGTCACAGCTAAAGTCAAGGTGTTTGCAATTGGTGGCCAAAGCTACAGCTCTATCTATGTTGGGCAGCCCTTAACAAAGAATGGCATTTGCTATTTTAGCAAGAAGTGATAATTGTAAAACATATCTGCTCTTAAGAAATTGAATGAATACTTTTTGCCTGTCTGTTTGACTGTAACTGACTGTTTAGGAAAGAAAAAAAGTGGGGGAATGGACTAACAGGATTTCATAGTGGGCTTTTATTTCCTCTTTCTGCTCTGCTGTTTTGCTTATTAGAGTTTAGATCTGGAATAAATTTGCATTTTAGGCAGGCTGCAATGTCCCATCTGTTCTCCTTGTTTCTCCCTCCCTCCCTTACCCTCAATTAGTTGGCTAGTGTACTGTGTGAAAAATCTGATTTGCTTCCTGATTAGTGTCTTCATTACAGAATTTTGATACAAAACCGTATGTTGTTTCATTACCTCCTCTGCGTCTTCATTTATTCCCTTTTCTTAAACTGTGACGCTAATGTTCGCAGATTGACAGAACAGGTGGATCAATAGCACCACAAGCTTATTCAGTAGATGCTGCCAATGTTCTATCAGCTGCGACTTGCAAAAAGGACTGGCAGCCTTCTGAAGACAAGGGGATGGATGGAAAACTAGAAGCACTGTTGCTATGCCAGATTGTACTTAAAACAACAAGCAAACAACAAAACGGGTAGTATATGTTAGGAAAAGATGCAAGTATTGTTATTTCTTGGACTTAATATACCAGACCAGAGAAAACATGATACAAGCAAGATTCAAAATCCTGCCACCTGCCAATCTTAAGTACAGTGCCCTGGCAAAATTCAGCTGTACTGGCTCCCGGTGGAGTACAGGGTCAGATTTAAGGTGCTGGTTTTGACCTTTAAAGCCCTTCACGGCCTAGGACCCTCGTACCTACGGGACCGCCTCTCCTGGTATGCCCCGCGGAGGACCTTAAGGTCCATAAATAGCAACTCCCTAGAGGTCCTGGGCCCTAAGGAATTCAGATTAGCCTCAACCAGAGCCAGGGCCTTTTCAACACTGGCTCTGGCCTGGTGGAACGCTCTGTCTCATGAGACCAGGGCCCTGCATGATCTGATTTCTTTCTGCAGGGCCTGTAAGACAGAGTTGTTCCACCTGGCCTTTGGCTTGGAATCAAGTTGATCCCCTTCCCCTCTTTCCTTTTTCCTTTCTCCTTCTGTGATGGAACTCCCATTTGGGGACTTCCCTGGCTTTTTTCTGGCCCACGTAGGACCAGTCTGGATAGTTGGCTTTGGTGAAGATTTGATGCTTTCATCCCCAAAAAGTTTTTGATTTGAGTTTCTACTGAAATGAGGCTACATTTTAATGTTGTCTTTTAATCTTGTTTTTAAGTTGTATTTTAATCAATTGTTTTTATACCTTTATTATTATTATTATTATTATTATTAGTGTGAATTTTGAAGAGCAGCTATGTTTCAGTCTGCATATTGTTTCAGAAAGTGCAAATCTGATAGATTCTTCTTTAAATGTGCACTGAATTGAATTTGTCTGTCCCTGGTCTGCACATAATCTAGATCTACTGCATATTTTTTGCCTCTGAAAAGTGCTTCTTGAAAAACTAGTTTTACTCCAAAAAGAAAAGTTCATTGCAGATTGATCCTGCATTGCCCTGCAGTGTGTCCCTTTGAAAACAGGTGAAAAGAGGTGTAGGTGGTCCTGGAAATGCAGGTTGTATCCACACCCACTGGCGGAGGAAGAGGAGTGTGGGGGGAGCGCACTGCCCCTGGCAGCGCGATCCTGGTGGGGTGCCATCGCGGCTCCCCCCCGCCCACACTGGGCGCCACGCCCCCGCAGGCAGCACGCCAGCCACGCCCCCGCCTGCTGTCCACCCACCAGTGCCAGATCATGAAGCTCTGCCACTGTCCACACCTGCCCAGTATCTTTGTGGGTGAGTGTATACCAAGAACTCAGTCACCACTTCCTTCTTCCTTCACATGGGAAAGGGGTGTGCAAGGAGGAAAAAGCATAGATAACCTAATCAAGGGGAGTATAAGTATTTATTTATTTATTGGAAGCAGCATATTGAGGAATCAGCATGAGCAGTTCTGAACTGAGCAAAACTACATTTTTGAGCTACAAATAGGTTTGTGTGTATGTAGCCTTACGTAAAAGAACAAACCAGGGGCAAAAAAGTGACTTTTGATATCAATCATCATGAATGTGAAACATTAGATCATACATATTTGTTACTGTGCTAAACTATGAATATTTAGATTGCCATCCAAATAGCATGAAATTTATCTTTCCATTTTCCAAATAAATGCTTTTCTGACCAGTAACTACAAGCCTTTGCTTCTGAAATGTTTTGTTACTTGCAGCCCAATCTGTATCCATGTTTCCACAGAAGTTCACTGGGGCTTACTCCCAAGTAAATGTGCACAGAATAGCGGCTTTAGGTTCTGATCTGTCAAGTAAGATTTACTTCTTTGGAAACATGTTTAGGATTGTGCTTTAGGTCTTCAACCAATTTATCTCACCTAGACTGCAATCTTACCTGGGAGTAAATTCCATTGAATTCAATGAGACTTGTCTTCTGAATAGAATGTATAGGCTTAGACACTTGGTAGCTTTACAGGTTTATGAAGAGAACTAACCATAAATCTTTAGTTTTACAAATGCCCTCCTGTTTCTAAGTCCATATAAATATCCTGTAGGGCAAAAGGCATGTGGCATAACCGGAAACTTTGGATTATTCTTCCAGGCAGTATAAAAGTTATTTTTGGTTTCAAGAGAGTGTGCTTTAATGGGTATAGAAACCAATTACTATGCGTGCTTGTTCAGGAAATATACAAGTTAGAAAACTAGAAACTTGATTAATGGTTTAAATTAGCCAAGGGGGGGGGGTTCATTGGTGATTTAAATTATTGTTTAAATTGCTTTGATTAAAATCTGTCCATTCCTGCTTGGTGCCAGTGGCACCCATCTCAAACATGCGGCTCTGTGTCACCAAACCCTGAAAAAAACACTCGCACAAAGAGGTAAAATTGGGGCATTGTGAGTAAAAGGAAAAGCTGAGGCATTTTTTGGCCCGCTCAGGCTTCTTCACAGGGTGGAACTTGATGCCAAAGCTTGCTGGTTTTGTACTCTTTATCCTTGCCCTTCCACCTTGCAGCAAAGCGCCTCACCAGTGCTCAGCAATTATAATAATTTTCATTTATGATTCACTTTCCATGAGACATCTCAGAGCGATTTGCAAGATACTAACATATGTAAAAAGAGTTACATATTCCATGATTCTGGAATATGAACATTATTGACATGGCCAATGTCAGGTTTGACTAAAGTGCTACCAATAAGCTTCCTTGTTGCTTCCCTTCCAATGATCACAACACTGATCCCTAGTCTACTTGGCCTGTGACCATTGCCATTGATGGGACCCCTAGCAGCACTGGTGCTGCCACCACCTCCAGTCTGTTGCTCCTGGGCAGGCTTTCTGGTGGTACTGTCCATCTTTTAGTAGGGGAGCTGAGCAGCTGATCAAGCCCTGGTGGTCAGCAGGTTGAATTTCTCGTAGTGTGGAAAATACAATGCGGCAGCCTCCCAACACTGATCAAACCTGGATAAACAGCACCAAGGCCATTGACTATGCCAGCCCAGTGTGGGGGAGCAGTGGTTGATGACAGCAGTGACAGTACCACCAAGGCTGGGAGGGGAGGGAGGGGAGGTGAAGCAATTCTAGGAATGCTGGGGTGGGAACAGATAAAACTAGGCCAGTGTCCCCTGCTGCAATGGGTATGTATGTTGGGTGCTGACATGAGGCCTGATTATTGAAGTTAGAAAACGTCTCATGAAGCATTGAGAACCGTGCTATGTATTACGCAGAGACTTGGTATTTTAAACACCGATACCTGATACAGATACACCTAGGGAATCCTAGCTTTTGGCATGTGGAAGGATTCCTTTAATATTTCCCCCACCTATCACATTTCCACTCCTGCCCCTAAGCCAAGCAAGAGTATTCCCTCTGCTTCTCCTTTCCAATTTCCTCCCTTTCCCCTAAAAGAAGCACTTGATTGGAGGTTAATACACGCAGTTGTGTTCAATGTGTAGTCTGGACCTTACCCTTCATGGTTTGGCTTGTGTTCAATACTTATGTAGCATAAGTGCATTTTTCTTTAATATAAGGACAGCTGTCTTGAAACTGTCTCATCTATTCCCTCGTTGATTTAAAATTTATATTTGACATGCCAGTCACTTCAGTGAAACTAGATACAGTAGTTTCTTCTATAATAGAATTATGTTGGATTACTTGGTTGTTAATCCTTCTATATTATCATTAAGTCGTGTTTTCAGAATTAATGTGGTTACAGAAATAAGTAACAAACAAGAGGGCAGTAGTCATAGGGAGACAAATTGGGCTTCTTGATAAGGCAGGAGGAAAACACCATCCTCTGTGTAATAAGAAGGTGCATGAACAAGCTCGTTATTGAGGCTTTCCTCCTTGGGAGAATGCCATTATGTAGACAGTAACTTTTCTTAGAGTAACATTACAAGCGGAAATGCATATGGTCTTTCAAACTGCTTTCAATGTATACAGTGCCTGTCTTGGTCCAAAACAGGTTGATCAAATCTTTTCAGCACTGAAGCAGGTGGGAGGTGGGAGGAAATAGGCAAAATATTATCCTGCTTACCTTCTGTTTCCTCCTTTAAAGTAATGTTGTTTGTTTGTCCCTCGTTAAAATTGCACTCTCCTGCATCTGGGGGGCGGCCTTTCTCAGCCCCCCTGCCAAAAAATAGCTAAAACAATCCTCCCCATTTTGCAGCCTCAAAATAGGTTGTTGAAATAGTTCAGTTCAGCCATGACACAGCAAGTAAACTTCATACATTTCCCATTTTCAGTGTGATTTCAGAAGCAGTGGAGACTGCATATTTGTACACTGTGCCATCAAGATTCCTATGAGGTGCCTTGCAAAACAATTCATCGAGGACTTCCAAAGGGTCTAAAACTTTTATTCCCTGATATAGTGTCCATTTCTGAACTCTTTTGAGCCTGCAGAGGGCAGGCACAACCCAGCCCTCTCCTCCATGTATTCTCTGTGCATGTCATGTTGCATGTGGCATTTTTGTATTAAAGCCATATTTGCAGCCTTATTTAATCCAGGACCTTTTGTGTGATGGTACTCCCTGGCATGGAATACCACCATTTCTTTCTTTCTTTCTTCTACCAAAACCCCCTACTGATTTAATCTGTTTCAAGGTTAATTTTATCCTATGGTGTAAAATGAGATTGCTGAATTAAGCATCGTCTAATGCTGATTATGACTTAGGATCCATAAACTTCATTCCTAATTACTGGATTGGTCTCCAGAATCATAAAAGCATATTATCCAGCATCAGTTCTACAAATCCATAGTTGTCTTGACCCCAGCTCAGTTGTATATGTGTGCCTCTGTAATTTAGGAGGAGGAGAACTGAGACTTAAGGAAGCTAAGTTTCCCAGGACTGCAAAGTGAGCCAGTGGTTAAGATAGGAATAGAAGTGTGATACCATGTCATAAAGTTTGTGCCACATGCCCACACTTTTACACCCTTTTACAGCCATTTACATATGCTGTAGAATTTGTTTTTCAAGGCTTGGCTTGCCATTCTATTTGCCTTTAAAACTACTGCTGAATTACAAGTGGGCTCAGTATGTATAGAAGAGAAGGATAGGCTGAGCTGCTGAATTACAAACAGGCTTGGAATGTATATAGTGCCAAAAAAGCTGTCCCTAGACATATTCTTCCTCCTTCCATTTGGCAGTCAAAACGCCCTCCTACTCCTTTCTCATGTTAGGCAGGGACATGGCAAAGGGCACAGGGCAGTCAAGAACTAGTTAGGACCTGTGGGGCTGGACACAGGAAGAAACCAGATTCAAGGCTCACTTAGGGCTGAGCTACACATTTTATCTTCAAGTCCTTTGGGATTTTGTTTCAACTAACATCAGCTTCTGCAGAGCATGTTCTTGTTGGGGGCTGCAACATAGGTGGGAGAGAACCCTGCCCTGTTATCATGATGAAAATCACTACTCTGACTGCTGTTCTTAGCCATTCCCGGGTAGATGGAAGCTTCATGGGATTCAAAGACAAGTTAGCACCAGGGATTGAGCTTGTTGTTGTTGCAGCTTCTTTCTGGAGCCAACTCATATTTTAATTAGTCCTGCAGAGAAAGGTTTATATGAACCTCCAGCTTTCTTCAAGGAGCCTGCTTGAAAGTTAAATGTGGAATGCGGGCCTGTGTTTGGGTGGGCTGGCCTCCCTTCCGTAATCCCTGGGGTTGGTGAGGTGGTGCAGGGTTGTTCTCAAGGGCTGCAGATGGTTCTGCGGAAATGGAGAATCAGTAGGTGGAGGCCTTGCACCGGGTCAAATATATGCTGGAAATGTAAAGAAAAAGAAGGGACTTTTTATCATATGTGGTGGGAATGTAGAGAATGTTTTTTATTGATCTTAGCTGCTCTGTGATGTTTTTAACACTGGATTTTTGCTAACATTTTTGCTGGTGATAGCTTTTATTTTTTACCGTATTTGTATTTTATTGATTTTAAGTTTGTGAACGGGCCAAAGGACATGGTTAATTGGGCAGTATATAAATGCCCTAAATAGATAAATGAAAATCCTCCCTTGCATCTAACCATTCCACATGGCTGAAAAGGAGACTGGGCATCAGATAAACTCATTTTTCCACCATCTATAGGCTGCTTTAATCAGCTACTATTCAGTATTCTCATTTAATTCTTCAGTGCTGCAACTTTGACATGTGAAACTTTTCCAGTGAAAAACATTCTTTTTTAAAGCACTAAAACCAACAAAGTGGGAAACAAAATAGAACTAAGAACTAAAATTCACTAAACCTCAATTATTAGAAGTCCTGGAAGAATAAAAAGCTCTTTGCCAGATGCTGATCCTAATGTAGGCTCTAGGTGACCCTCTCTGGAAATATCATTCTGTAACTGGGGCGCTACCTCTGAGAAGTCTCTCTTTCAAGTAACTGCTCACCTCACCTCACCTCACCTCATTAGGTCAGAGAACCTGGAGAATGGCCTCTAATAAAGATCTCAAAGTCTGCTGCTTGGGAGGAGGCAATCATCCAGATTTGTGGATACATCTGTTTGGCCAGCACAGGGCAGACATTAAGGCTGAGAAGAGTTAACATTGGATCCCTCTCTCCATAGTGGCATATGTAAATACCTTGTGAACTATCGTGCAATTCATGCAAATCTGGTCTCATCATAAGAAAAGTCTGCTGGATCAGGCCAGGGGCCTGTGTGGTCCAGCACTGTTACCTCACAGTAGCGAACCATTTGCCTATTGGAAGCCCAAAAGCAAAAGCATTCTGCTTTCCTTCCCCAGTTCTCTTTCTAAACCAGCCTTCTTCAGTCTCTCATAACATTTTTCACTGTGTATATAATCTCTCATTTCTAATGTGTACACATTGCATGATGAAGGGTGGGATGGTGTGTGTGCGCGCGCGTGTGCGCACCACTTGTCTTGCTTTTAATGTGCTTTGCTGTTTGTTCACATTGCAGAGTCGGTGGATCTGTGCATGCCTACTGCAACATATCTATTTTTTAAACACAGCAAAAATCTGAAGGCCTATTCCGCTCTCTCCACACAGCAGGAGAGCACGCATCGTGTTTTAATTGCCGTAACTTACCCTGGGACCTGGGCAGATATTAAGAATAAGCAGCAGTGGTTGTTCCAGTTATGCACAGCAGGAACTTGTTCCAACCTCCCTCACCTCACTTTCACAAGCATGCCAGCAATAATGCTTATTAGTGAACAGCTGTTTTGTGTTTGGCTTTAAAAGCTAGGCTTTTTTTTTTTTTTTTTTTTTTGCTTAAGTTGGTTTTTTTAAAAAAATCACACACCCAAGGCACACATGCGCAGCAGGAAAATTATTTATTGTAAACATTACATATATATTTGGAAGCCAGTGCAAACACCATTATCGGTATTAAGAGAGTGAGAATAGAATGTTTCATAAATAAACAACCAGAAAATACTCAAATCACCAGCCAGAACCCTGCAGCAATGCGTGGAGGGATAGGTAGAGCTAACAACTCCATAGCAACAGAGCAAACCAGTAATTGGAGGTGGAACAATGTCCATGGAATTTTACGAAATATGTATTGCAATGGGGTGGTTGGGAGAAGGGAAGGATGGTGCTGCCACTTTGGGAGAGTAGGATGGTGGGCAGCAGAAGTCAGAGTGGCAACCCAATGCCTTGTGCACCAGCCCTGGGAGGGACACGAGTTTCTTTTGCCTGATCTAAAGGTTTTTCACCTGTGACAGATAGGTAGGTAAACTGAAGTTCACAGGAGAGCAGTATCTAGTGTTTGCTACACCACATTTAAGTTTACTGCAAATACAAGTTTCACCTGTTACAGAGCTAAGCCATCATTCTACTGGACTCACAACTGTGGAACCTGCACCAAGTAGGGCTGGTGTTACATGCCGCTGCCTGCAATGCATTTATGCTTTTCATGGCAGCTAGATTCTCCCCATATTATCTTATTTCGCTGTTACGTTTATCAATACCGTATTGTTTTTGACCATCCGAAAGGCAGGAATATCAAGCCTGCCAGTGAAAGTCTGCGTGCAGTCCGGAGCTGAATGTGCCTGCCTTTGCATCTAGCTGATGATGTGTGTCACATTAGAAGTGGCAGCTGCCTTCTCTTCTTCATGAAGTTATGAGAAGCCACAAGGAAAGGGCTTAAATTAATATATGGGAGCTGGCAACACGTTGACACTTCCTATTTTTCATATTGTCAATCTGCGGTGCTTTGTCGAGTAGGAAGAAGATTGTGTGTCCATTTCTTCAGCAGCTTTTTGATTGCCCTTAATTTGTGCAGATGGGAAAAACAAAATGTTGTGTTTTTACCACTAGAATAACACAAACAGTTCTGCACAGTATTGTTGCTTTGAGAAGGGCATTGCCTTGTGGATTTTCTTTTTTTATTACTCTATATAACTGTCTATATAACTTCAGAACAATTCATGAGGAGCTGCAGAGTGTTTCATATGTGATAGGTGCAAGACTATTCTTAGCTAAAATCTCTGATGCTGAAGCTGATGCTTAATTTTTATTCTTACAAATGTAACAATAAAAGAGGAGGCCTTGTTTTGATCAGACCAAGAGTCCATCCAGTCCAGCAGTGGCCAGACAAGTGCCTCTGGAAACCCACCCTCAACTGGTCTCAGCATGAATATCCTTTTCTCATCAACATGAACAATAATTTGCGTCCAGCCAGTCATGTTAGATCTAAGCTCCCTCAGGGTCTTTGAAAATAAAAGGCGGGTTCCAACATGATCGCTCTGCTGCCTAATGTCTTACACAGTCAGCTTCCATTCACAGAAAGAGAGATACACTCATGGAAGAAGCCATCTGTCATTCTCTGAACAGAAGCTTCATCCATTTGCAGAGCAACAACATTTGATTCCGGTCATAGGATATTGAGACTCCTGGGTTAGAAATAGGGGTGAAAGGACTAGCTTGATCTCCAGTTTTCTGTCGTTTGGTTTACAGTAGGCCGCTAGTCTATGAAAAGTGGCATTTCTTTCCTTTGTACACAAAGATATATTCATAAATCCATCAAGCTATTCCTTACCTAGAGCCATGAAGATTGTTGAGATTTGACAACAATGGAATGAACAGATTACAAAAGGAGATAGAGTGATGAACTTTGTGTCCATCTTCACTGCAGGAGATGTTGGGCAGATACAGACCTCTGAACCACCTTTCTATCAGATAAAGTATCTGAAGAATGACATTGAACAGAAGTGTCAGGAAATGGCTAAAAAAACCCAAGTCATTGGTTCTGCATGGTATATACTTAATTTCTCAAGAGTGAAATTTTTTGTTGCTGTTCTACAAAAAATAAATTGGCCTCCTTATCAGAATATTGGTATATAACACCAATTATAAGCAACGGATTCCTGGGAGATATTACAGGCTCATCTACCTAAGTTCTAGGTGCATTGGTAGGGAAAAGCATTGTTAATGCAAGATTTTTTAAACAGATAGAAGAACAAGCCCTACTAAGAAAGAATCAGCATGGCTTCTTCACAAGGAAGGCCTTTGGAGGAGTCAACAACCATGTAGGTGTCATGTAGCAGATAGAAAATCTATATAAAATCTCAAGTGGAGAATCAAAACTGCTGTGTGTTTGTGTTTGTGTGTGTGTGTGTGTGTGTGTGTGTGTGTGTGTGTGTTGTAAAATAGTTGACTATGCATCTCATGTCTTCATTGTCCAAGAGCAGCACACCTTGTGGGCCAGAGCCACAGCAATAGTCTCTTGTCTGCGACATCGCTGCTGTATACCAAGAACACCTGCTGGTGTACCTGCCCAGTGCTGACCTTGCCACTGTCTCGCCCTTTCCATTCAGCATCCCAGTAAGCACCAGTGATCCTGCTGCTGAAGAAGAGTTTGGATTTGATATCCCTAAGGAGTCTCAAAGCGGCTAACAATCTCCTTTCCCTTCCTCCCCCGTAACAAACACTCTGTGAGGTGAGTGAGGCTGAGAGACTTCAGAGAAGTGTGACTAGCCCAAAGTCACTCAGCAGCTGCATGTGGAGGAGCGGGACGTGAACCCGGTTCACCAGACTACGAGACTACCGCTCTTAACCACTACATCACATTGCTGGGAGGCTATTGCTGTGTCTGTGTTCCACTGGGTGAACTTTTCCTCCTCAGCATTCCCTTTATGACAAGCTGAGCCTAAATCCCACCAGCCATCTTGTTTGAGAGTGGGTGGCTTCCTCTGACTCCTCACCTGTGCCAAGTCTCAAGATGAACAGCATCTTTGGGAGCCCAAAATGAAACAAGCCCATATAAAGTAAGCAAAATCAAATATTTTTGGGATTGAGAATCTCCTACTTTTTCTTTCTTTGGAAGGGAGATTCTTCTGATATTTCTGCACCGTGCATTATCTGCTGACCAATTAGAGGCTTTGTCGTGGAAATGCCATCCTGATAATGAAAGCCAATGCAAAGTGAGAATGTGATTATATTGTCAGTTTACAGGTACAGTATAAATAGTTTTTAACAGATCTCCTGCTGCTCGCCGGGCTCCTGCTGCTTGGTGGTGATGCCTCGAAATGTTCATTAAACTGACATGCCGTGTTGTTTAAGCCCAGCGCCTCACGCAGCCAGCCAGGTTTGCTGCTATTTTCCATTCACCATATCAATCAGGACTTCAAGGTTCTACATTTTAATTTCTTCGGCATCAGAAACGACTTTGCAGACTTGTTTGTGCACCTCGGTTGCATAAATTGCCTTTTCACCTGTCAAAAGTTGGTAATGGACTGCTTTGTAAGAAGTCCATGTTTGGGAGGGTGTGTGTGTGTGTGCAGAAATCCAGCAGCCAAGAACAAAGTACAAAGTGGACCTCAGCTATATCCTGAAGCTCAAGGCTCGTTCTTTTCTTAGATGAAAATTCTGTATGCGAAGAATTTCCATAAGCAGATAGCATCTTGCTGGAGGCTGAGTGCTATTCGCTGGGCTGACTTGATTTGGGCAGGTAGTCTCTCCACAAATATCTTAGCCCTCTGGTTTCTACCTGCAGAAAATTAAATGCCGTTTTAAATGTAAAAGCAACTCGCCCTACAGGAGTAGAATTTCTAAGGGATCTAACCAAAGCAATTAAAGACATAATAGGCATTTTCTCACTCTCAGATCTCTCTGCTTTGCTATTGGGATTTCTAAAGAACTTGTAAGGCATCCAAGTGTAAAGTTTGTCTTGAATCTTTCAGCAGCAGCAAAATTATTGATGCTGTTTTTGAAACATCAACATGTTAAAATTGGCATATCTGGGATATGGAGGGAAAAATGAAAATGGTGGCAAATGAGGCTTTTGGCCAGAACCAGCAGGGCTCTACTTAGATGCTTACATTTTGACATCCCTGGGAATATTTTGTTACATCATTAATAGCAAACTCCAATCCAGCGTGTGAATAATGAAAGATGCTCCCAGTCTGAGTAAGAACTCTTAAAATGAAAGGGGGGTAAGTGATTAAGACAATTCCTGCAAATACTTGCAAATTGGACTTTGCCTCTTTTGCATGCCTGATGATGACCCGAAGGTCCCTCCAGGCACCCATGCCCCTCCTGCCAGCTCACCTGCTTTGCATTACTTTGCCAATTCGCCATTGAAGGGTTGAGATTAAAAGGGGGGGAGGGAAAAATCAATTTATTGATGGAAATGGCATTTGTTTGTTCGTTTTATTAAATTTGCATCCTGCCCTTGCTCCCGAAGGAGGCCAGGGTGACAAATATCAAAATGTTAAAACATTATGCATGAGAGAGGGGCCCTGGCCCAAAGCCCTCCCTGTCTTCCTATTCCTGCTTCCATGTAATGTTTTGACTGTGGTGTATTAATTGACTATTAAGCTGACTATGATTCTAGTGCCTGAAGAGAGCCTGGTGCTAGAGCTTTGAAGAATCTCTCATTTTCTGAAGAAACTGGAGGAAGAAGAGAATTAATTGTGTTGAGCTGCCAGCTCAGAACTGGCTACGGGTTCTCAAGAGGGGGAAAAGCATATATGAGTGCTAAAAATTCTGTTTCCAGCATGAACCCTAAGCATCCCCAAATGCCTTTATTGTGTATAGGAATTTAATTTCACTGCTTGAATTGAGCACTCTTGATTTGCTTATGGGAAATGGTGATGCCACCACCAGCTCGTCTACTGTGCCTGCGTGTCTCACTGAAATCTTGTTAACTGCAAGGAGTCGATAGAACTGCACAACTGAAATATGAAAGGCCCTTCCCTAGTGTCTCTTTGTGTGCATTTCTATAAACTGCTATATGTTTGTGTTTGAAAGGCATATGAATAATTGCTTTCTAGGTTCCTAGATTAGTTTTTCTTTGAAATTTGCTAGGTCCCAACTTTGCTCTAGGGACCTTTTAGACAACAGCCTTTAATGCATAATATTGTATGGGGCAGCTCTTTGGATACAGCAGGAGGTGGGGAGGATTTTCCGAGTGTTGCTTTGATGTGGTTGCCCTTGGTGCTCAGGAACAGCAGGGGACAAAAGGAGAACGTGAGGCCGGATGCTATACAGAGTTTGTGCTAGTCTGTTGTTGCCGAAATAATAAAGAGTGTCTTCTGGCACCTTAAAGATTGACAAATTAATGGTGGCATTAGCTTACTTCATCAGAAGTAGGAATGACGCACGCCTCCTCAGAGATATACACGCAAGGGCAAGGTTTTAAAAGAATGAGCGAAACCCAAGATGCTATGAAACCAAACCAGCGATGATAATAGGAGTTTGGTGGGTTCCGGAAAAGGGATGATGTGTGTCTTGCTTAACCATTTATGAGGATGTGAGCTGGGATCCTGGAGAGTTGATTCTGAGTGTGGGTAAGTGTGGCTCAATGCAGCCTGCCAGGGCAGAGAAAGGTTTGGGAGGCCAACTTGGCATCTGTGGCCACGATAGCACCCTTGAGGTCTTCTCCTGGTATCCATGAAGCCTCTGAGCCCTGCCCGCTCATCACCGCCTCCTTTGAAAAGCTCACAGAGCTGAAGGAGGAAACTGCAGGAGTAAACTCTCTTTCCCACTTCCTCTTTTAGGTTCAAGCGATTTTCCAGGCTCAGGTTTATTCTGCAGGATCCAGCTTTTACCTAGATTCCATGGAAAAGCAATATTTGTGAGCAGTGCTTTCTCGCTTTGTGTCTCTTGCAAGGGGGGACTGATACAGGGGAGGGAGGAGAGAGATGACTAGCAGAGTGGTGCCAAAAACACTCACTCAAAAATCCAGTGGCCACCACAGTCTCGTAAAGGTTGGTAACCTCTGAACCAGAGTCTCAGGATAAATGGACATGTGAAGATGCCTTACACTGACTCAAACCATTGGCTCATTTGTACCAGCATTGCCTACTCTGGCTGGCAGCTGCTCCCCAGTATCTCTTTGCCAGGCTGTTTCTTGAGATTGTTTAACTGGAGGATTGAACCTGAGACCTTTTCACAGAAAGTACATCTTTTACCACTGAACTATAGCTCAGCATTTAAGCAGGAGCATCTCTGTATACTGAATGCTCTGCATTCAGAGCACTGAAATCTAGTTGGAGAGTACAGTGGTACCTCGGGTTACAAACACCTTGGGTTACAAACACTTTGGGTTACAGACTCCGCTAACCCAGAAGTAGTACCTGGGTTAAGAACTTTACCTCAGGATGAGAACAGAAATCACATGCCGGCGGCGCGGCGGCAGTGGGAGGCCCCATTAGCTGAAGTGGTACCTCAGGTTAAGAACGGTTTCAGGTTAAGAATGGACCTTCGGAACAAATTAAGTTCATAACCAGAGGTACCACTGTATAAAAATGATTACGTATGTGTAATTAGTTCAGAGTTCAGAGCTTTGTCAGCCTGTGACAGATGTTGTCTGCATTATGCGCAGTTATGCTATCTGCACTAACCATGAGGAAGGAAGATATAACCATGGATGGCAAACTGTCATGTCCCAGGGAGATCACAGGCAGAAAGCATAGGCCAAGGGAGGTGCAGATCAAATCTGGAAGCAACAACCAGAGGACCCAAGGGCTACAGGCAGCTAAGTGGCAGGTTCTGGGGCAAGTAGACAAATCTCATAGAAACCAGGGGCAGGTGACATACTTCAGTGGAGGCAAAGGACCAGATTCTGGAAGGGAGAAATGGTACAGGAGTCTGTACCTGGGCACTGAGTTGCTCAGGCTGGGAGGCCAAGCTAGGACAGTTTCAGTGTAAGGTCAACAGACTTCTCCAGGCCACCTGATTCATCTGGGCTGACCAGCTCCATTCTTTTTTCCTGCCATTCTTTGGATGGTGCCATGAAGCAGCAGAACTTTGGTGTTCCTGCCATCCTTCAATCTATCTGAGAGGTGCAGAGAATAAGCTACCTGGGCTGTGATGCCAGGCTCCATGGTTTGAGCCTCCAGGCACCTTACTTCACTCTTCAAAGTGGTTGTCACTTGCTCCATCTGCCAATGCGAGACAGGTTGTAGGGCATGTAGTGGGAGCAAAAGGTTCCTTTGCCTGTCTCACAGGCCATCATTTGGGTTGTTGGCGCTGCAGCAGAACAAGTTGAGAGGTCAGGAGAACAGAGCCTGTCCCTGCTCTTCCTTCATCCCATGGCAGCAACGATACTGGTGACAGGCTGCAGGATGGCAGGTTGAGATGGGGAGACTGCCCTACTGCCCCATCCTCCTGTTTCCTGCCATAGGGCTGCCCCTGCAGTGCTTTAGCGGGGCTGAGCTTGATTCTGCACCCTTTGAGAGGCTTCTCTGACAATGCCAAGCTCCCCCAAATATCAGAAGTCACAGTGACTGGGAGCAGGGCTTTCAGTGCAGCTGGCTGCCTCTCTTTTGTAGAGCAGCATCCTTGCTCACATTTGACAGGTGCCCACTATCTGTATTTTGCGTAAACAATGAAAGGCATTTTTGCTTTGACAAGCTTATCTAGTTGGATGAAAAGGTCTCTGCCTTCAATGTTCATTTTGCATTGTTTTTCGACCTGTCTTGTTATTTTTTTGGTACCATTTTTAAAAAGAGCTACTTCTAGCCATTTTTGCAAATTCCCTTGATGCACACGTCAAGGCGACCCACAAATTAATTAATTGATTTTTAAATTAATGATTAATTACGGACAGGCACTGGCTACGCTTACCTGGACCCAAGCAGTAAAATGCTGTGTCTCTTCACCCTCTTGTTCCAAGACATCTATTTATTTTAGAGCATCAACAGCAATGGCATTTTCTTGCTTGTGTACAGGTAAGTTTCGTCAGCCTGGCTGGTTTCTGTAAAAGGGAATGTTCAAAAGACAAAGTGCAGAGCAGGTCATGGGTAAGAGCAAGCATTAAAGGGACACATGCTGAATTAATCAATCACTGACGGCCCTCGTTTTGTTCTTAATAATCCATCTCGCCAGAAGAAAAACTTTCAGGGCACAACCTTGAATTATTTTACATCTATCTTGTTTAGCAATCCTGGCACTGCCTCAGATGCTGATTTTTCATCATCTCCTTCATCTCTCAGGTAAATTAAATACTGTTGAAACAGCTGTCTGTTGCCTCACAAGGTATTGCTTGTGTGGGGGAGATAGCAGCTTCTACTAGGGCAGAAATCAGATAGGTTTCTCCTGGGGGAAATATTTGTTAAGTTGAAAATGTCAGGCAGTTGAGCATAGCACCCTGGTTGTGTGTGTGTGTGTGTGTGTGTGTGTGTGTGTTTCTCTGCATCGGTGGTACTCGCCTTGGTACCTCCGAAAAAATATATCCTTAGCTTCATCAGGTACCTGTGAAGAAGCGTCAGTTCTCCCTGTGTCACATTCAAGTTAATTTTTCACAAAAGACTTTGAAAGATTTCATCAAAGGGGAAAGAACTTGAAGCCTGTGTCCTGTTGAGTCTGCAGTTTAACAAGACAAAGAAGATGAAAGGTGCCAAGAGAAAGTATTAGTAACTCCTCTCTCTTTTTTTGCAGAGAGGGAATTTGTGGCACAGATTATCAAGTGATATGTTCAAGGTCACGCAAGGAATCTGCAAGAAAACAGAATCCTGGTCTCAAGAGTCTCTCACCAAAAAGGCCTCAAATGTTCATTAACAGCATCTTCTGAACTTTTAGCAAAAGCTTTTTGAAAATGCGAATGCTTGACAATTCCACTTTTTATGTTCCAGCTGTATTTTTAAGTAATAAGCTGGGGGTGTAAATAAAGCTGTTATATATTCCAGGTTTTGTACTTCTCTTTTTGATGTCCTCGGGTTGCTTTAAAACCATTAAAATGCTCCTTTTTGCAAAATTAATAAGAAAAAATATATATACTGAGAATATATCATTTTATAATCAGGTCCCTAAGATCACAGAGATCTGATTTTTCTAAAAAAAATCCTGCCTCAATCTCAATTTTAATTTTTGCCTCCAATGTTGAGGGATGTAAACTTGTTCTTAAAAATTACATTTTTGGCTGCCTATGCTTAAGGCATTAGGGTTTCGTATCTTAAAAACAAATGTAGTCTTTATAGCCCCATCCTAAGACCTTGCCTGCTTCATCTGTCCATGAAAACCTAGTCTTAACTTTCATCCAAAGCTGGGCAAGAAAATCACACTAATGGTTTTCGGTGTGTGTGCCCAATGAGATTTCCAAATTTTGGGAGGAGGGGTAAACTGTAGCCCCCTCTCCAATAATATTTGTGTCTATGGTGTCAGATGAAGTATGTTTGACACTTGCCAAACACCCAGAGCCAGAAAACTTTTCTGCAGAGGAGGTAGATTATTTTCTGCACAATAACCTTTGTCTAGAAAAACTTTTTTACAACTGAGAATGAACATAAATGAACATTAACGGTTTTGCAGGGTGTTTTTCTAACACCATTGCAACACTTTTAGGAAAACTGTCTTTGGTTAGGAAACTGTCTCCAAACAACACTATATGGTTTGTGCCCAACTTACTGACACTTTCTTGACCTTTTGCTGACTATTTCCCTGTGGAAAAAAGATGGGGTGTTTGACTACCCTATCTGCTGTCATTAGCTGCGCTAACAAACATGCCCCAATGGCAAAATTCAATGCATTTCTGGGGCAGTTTTTGTTTCCTGAAGGAAAATGGTAAGGGGTAACTGCCCGAAAATTGGGAATGTTGCACTGGTGACAACAACAATCCTGTAGGTCTAAATATGTGTGAATTGCAGAGTGAAAAATGTTCCTGGGGTTGAGTTCTAACTCCAGAAAAATGGGAGAAGGTTAAACATTATTAATACATATGGAGCTTGCGTAATGTAAAAGACTATTTACATTGTTCTTTAATTTCCAATTACGTATCTGATTACCTATCCCTTTATCCTTTCGAACTGGCTACAGTTAAACACTCATAATCATATTATTTGAATTGCTGCAGTTTGATCACTGCAACCAGTACCCTCTGAAAAGTCACAGCTAAAATTGAGAACCTGGTTCATTTCCTCACATTTTTGTCCTCCACATCTTTCAGATTATAAGATGCCTACAATGTATACTGTGCCACGTGGCTTTATTAAAAAATAACAAACAAAAAACGGATCCATGTTTCCACTCCTGCAGACATATTTTAAAAGCCTCCCTGTAATCTTATCTTTGCATCAGCATATCAATGTAGTTTTGCAGACTCCACGCTGTAGATTAGACTGAAATAAAATGTCTATTTTGCACTTCTTCTCGCTCCCATTGCATCCACAGGAATCAAGCCCTGCAGAGCTCGGCTATACGTTACATTATCTCTTCAACGACAGCGCTGGTCTGTTAGTTATGGTGCTACCTGCGGCTCTTTGAGTCTTATGCTGACGAATACGATAACAACAAAGACCTTTATCAAGCAAAGGATAAGGCAATCGGGAACATTTCATTTAAACCTGTGAGCATCGGGCAGGGGGGTATTTTCAAAGCTTTAGGCAGCTGAATTGGCCCATTGGAGCGGGGAATCAAAATCCACAATAACTTTATTAAAGGTAAAGGTAAAGGTACCCCTGCCCGTACGGGCCAGTCTTGCCAGACTCTGGGGTTGTGCGCCCATCTCACTTAAGAGGCCAGGGGCCAGCGCTGTCCGGAGACACTTCCGGGTCACGTGGCCAGCGTGACATCACTGCTCTGGCGAGCCAGAGCCACACACGGAAACGCCGTTTACCTTCCCGCTAGAAAGCGGTCCCTATTTATCTACTTGCACCCGGAGGTGCTTTCGAACTGCTAGGTTGGCAGGCGCTGGGACCGAGCAGCGGGAGCGCACCCCGCCGCAGGGATTCGAACCGCCGACCTTTCGATCGGCAAGTCCTAGGCGCTGAGGCTTTAACCCACAGCGCCACCTACTAAAATATCCAAAACTAGTATAGAGAGGTTTTGAGTCCTAGGAGCTTTTCTTCAGACTGGAAGTTAAGCCAGATAAATAAAGGGGAAGCAGAAAGAAACAGAAAGGCAATTGATTGATTGATTGATTGATTGATTGATTACTCCAAAGTCTGTAGTTTGTAACAGACTTAAGATGGAATGTAGGTAGTGCCATGAAGACGATATTAGATTGGACTGTGCTAGCTGCAAAACAGTTACAGCAAGAGTAACTAAGATAAACAACTCTCTTTTTTCTTCTTCAAAATATTAAGGAAGGCAGAACTCGTCTTTATATTGAAAAATAAAAGATTTTTTCTTCTTTTTTTGCGGGCCAGGGATCACTACTATTGTTTATTTGTTCCTTGGTGTAACCAGAAATCTGCCTTGCATGCAGCACATTCAGATTAGATTAGATTTCATCATATTATTTTATGTCTTCATAATATCTCCTGCGCTCAGGTTTAAGACTATAACAAATAGAGGTATTTCCAAACTCCACCCCCCTTTTTATTGTTAACATTCAGCCTGAAGTGTTCTAGGGATT
Organism: Podarcis gaigeae; assembly: GCF_964106915.1. Classification (NCBI taxonomy): domain Eukaryota; kingdom Metazoa; phylum Chordata; class Lepidosauria; order Squamata; family Lacertidae; genus Podarcis; species Podarcis gaigeae. The sequence goes on along the minus strand of NC_139678.1, from coordinate 51,943,161 downwards.
TGGATCACCATTTTGGGACATGATAGAGGGTTCTAAAACAGCTCTACTATGCTGTTTGGATTTCCAAACAATGTGGTTATGTGAATCCATGGGGCTGGATTCAAATGAACTTATTCGCAAGAGGTGTCGTGTTGTTGCCCACCCCTTATCCTTTTTTTATTTACAAATATGGAACAGTCTCCCTCGGGAGGTTCTGGACTCTCCTTCATTGGAGGTTTTCAAGCAGAGGTTGGATGGCCATCTGTCATGGATGCTTTAGCTGAGATTCCTGCATTGCAGGGGGTTGGACTAGATCAGCAGGAGGCCAGTCCATTGTCCCTCAGACCTTGGGGGGGCGGACGGACTATATTTTGAAGGGAAAAAATGAATGAATCCCTATGCCCTACAAATAACCTAGAGATGCATTTTTAATAAATGCACACATTCTACTCATGTAAAAACACCAGGCAGGCCCCACAAATAACCCAGAGATGCATTTTAAATAAAAGGACACACTCTGTTCATGTAAAAACACGCTGGTTCCCGGACCATCTGCGGGCCAGATTTAGAAGGCAATTGGGCCAGATCCGGCCCCCGGGCCTCAGTTTGTCTACCCATGAACTAGATGACCCTTGGGTCCCTCTATGATGCTATGATTCTATGAAATATATATGTATAGAAAGTGCACAGGACTCTGTAGGCTTTGCCTAGGCATCCAATTGGCTGTGATGATTCAGCGGGGCTCTTGTTATGTTTTTATGTCAGTGGGGGCAGCATCTACAAAGAGGTTCAGCCGGGGGGAAATGCAGTTGACTGGTCAATTGAGACTCCCAAGATGTGCCTGTGTGTGTGAGAGAGAGAGAGAGAGAGTGGTGGTGGCGTAGCTGACAAACATTTTCTCTACTAATCTTTTTCAGCTCCCAAACAATTCTGGGCCTTGCTTTGCTGTTTGAACACCACTTTTAGGGTCGGGGCATAGCATGGGCAGGGAGGAAGCAGCTCTCTTGCTCATAAGCAGTGATGTAATAACCCCCCTTCACACATAATTCACAGGCTTCAGGTGCAGATGGGGGAGAGCAGGGTCTCAGAATGTAAGGAAGCTTACATGCATAGGCTGTCCATCAAGAGTTTGGAGAGTGGAGCGATGGCGCCAGGGAGCCTTGAAAAATTGGTGGCATGGCTGGTGATGCACCCCCACTGCCCCTGGAACACGAGGAGCCCCCTTCACATGAATAGCAAAAGGAGTGAAGAGAAGCAGGGCGAGACCAGCTCCTTTGGGTTCCTCCTCTCCCTGAACTGTATCCACCCAGCAGGTCCTGAGAAGAACTTTGTAACTTAAGTACCTGGGGTTGCCTGTTTTCCTCCTTCCTTCCCAACACTTTTTCCTCTTGTGCCATCTCATTTTGATTGCAGGCCTGTGGGCAGGGGCTGTCCTGTTAATAAAGCAATACAGGAAGGGGCCTGTAATCTGTATGCACCCAAGACATGGCTGCACCACATCTTGGAATGCACTCAGGCTCCAGGGAAGAACCAAACTTTCCCAAGAACTTACTTATTTCCATTGGACTCCCTCCCACCATGTGTATTGTACAGCAGCATCTCATTAAGCAGTACAAGGGGAGCAAAACAGACCAAAGCACAATATATTCAAGTCTACCCTGGAAAGCTAGCCTAAGGTGAAAGTAAGAGCATGTCAGTGAGTCCCCTCCGCTGCGCCCTGGGCCCAATGTGCTCAGCAGTCAATTGTAAAACCACTTTAGACAAAGACCTTGCAATTCCAGTGCTCTGACAGAGTCGCGTTGAGAGCTGAGCCAAATAATTTTGTTGATTAGCTTCCGCCCTGGGATTTTTCAGCCCTGGCATGGGAAGAGAAGGCTTTAAAGGTCAACTAGAAAACCAAGAAAAGATTTTCTGGATAAATTGCTCCAGTTTATACTGCCATTTATAAAGTAATTTCAACAGGCATGCTTTGCTAAGTGATTTTTAAGATCCAGACTACTGCCCTTTTCCTATAAAATATATAAACATAGATATCACAAGGCAGGTCATCATCTCAGTTTGGGTTTTGTGGCTGTTTTCATGGGGTACATAGATTTGGGGTATATTACAGATGAATGCATGAATTGCTCATTCTTTGAGTCAAGCCTCCCAGTTAAAGTCTAGGCCTCTGCTGGCTTCCAGGCCCAGGGGAAGGTGGGAATTGGACGGTACCAAGGATGCAAATGGAGCAGTCACCTTCACCAAATTTTATGGAATGCGGAGGGATTTACATGTGAGTCAATATGTTTAGGATTATGCTGCAAGGCCCTTTTGGTAGTTGTGAGGCCCAGTTGGGTACATGTTCAGCTCTTTTACATTCTATTCAATACACTTAATCATTTGGGTGTATAGTGTGTTTAGACACAGGGATCAAATACAACACTTACAGAATGATCTACAGTTCAACAGTGGAGAACCAGTGTCGAGAAATACTTGACACCAACATATCAGTTGGGAATTGTGAATAAATAGTTCTTACTAAGTTAGAACTTTGAGGTCTTTGTGAGACTGGACCGCCTGTTTTCTCAGCTGTAGATATTACAGATTTAGTGATTTGAAACACTGAAAAATGTCTACAGTGCAGATCAAGGAGCATAGCTTAGCTCATTTTCATATTAACAATTGTAGATTCATTGCCATTAATGTTTCAGTTCTGCCTTTGGCAGTGTTGTACTCTTAACTCGCTTCCCTGGTACATTTAGATAATATGCTTACCTACTTCTTCTAGAACATCTTGCAGATTGAAAGCTACAAGCAGTCTTTTCTTCCTTAGCAGTGTTTATTATGAAGCTAACTCCATCAGTTTCTCCCTTAGTGCTGGATATTGTGGAAGTCACACTTTCCTTCATTCGCTCCAGACTGCAATATGTTTAAAAGTTTGAAGTAGGATCCAAAGATGGGAGTGTTTTGAAAAAGAGAGATTCATAGAATCACAGAATTGTCAAGTTGGAAGGGAGCCAAAAGAGTATTCTAACCCAACCCCCTGTGATGCCAGAATCATAGCTAAAGAACCCCTGATGGATGGCCATCCACCCTCTGTTTTAAACCCTCCAGTGAAGTCATCTATTCCACTGCCAAACAACTCTTACCATCAGAAAGTTCTTCCTAAAGTTTAGTCAGAATATTATTTCTCATAGTTTGATTCTATTGGTTCAGGTCCCATGCTCTGGAGGGACATAAAACAAGCTCGCCCCATCTTCCATGTAGATGTTTGAAGATAGCTATCATATCTTTTTTTATATATAATGATATTTATTAAAGTTTCAATTTATACATATAAACACACACAAACATACAAACATACACAAACAAAAAACAGGTATAGTTTCAATATTTTTTTTTTCTTAAACCTTGTTTCCCCGACCTCCTCGCACCTCCCCCTTCTGTATTATAATTTCATTATTCTCCGCTCAACAAGTTCTTAGCTTATTTCTCAGCCTTAACTTAATAGTTTAATTAGATCATGCTATTGTTTTCCTTTTCTTCTTTCTTTCATTCCTCGATTTATTTTTAAAACCTTATATCTACTTAATTTAAAAGACCCAATTTTAACTTAATCTTAAACTTTTTTCCTAAAGTCGACCTAACTTTCCCTTCCACGATTTTCCCACATTCCATAAAAATTGCAAAAAAGAAAGGAAAAAAAAGTTTACTTATAAAAAAGAACTTAGCAAATTTATGTTTTAACACCCTTTGGATTCCCAAATCCCACCCACCCTTTCCCGGTTTTGATCCCCAAACCAATGACCATCAGTCCATCTATTCTCAACCTGGATCCCAGACTTCTGAGGCTTTTAAACCTCTCTCAATTTCTCTCTGCTGGTTTTTTTGACAGTCCTTTATTTTCAACACCCACTCTCGAAGAAGCTCTATCCCAATAATGTCCAATTTTCTTCCAGGCAGGCCTCTGTATTTAAGAGTGGAGCTCAGATTATATTTCTTAAGTCTTTTAAATCTATATGTCCCTAAAGCTCCAGCCTCCATCTTGATCAAATTTATGCTACCAGGCCTCTGGTCTAGCTTGGTCTTCCGCAACATTGTGGCTTCCCCTTCATTTTCCAGAAAATCCTCATATGTTTCTTGGAGTTTATCAAATTTCATTTCCCCAGCTGCAGCAGCTTCTGTTCCAACTTCGAGGGCTTTTGGTTCAGTAACAATAACTTGTGTCAAATCTCTTCCTGTTCCCATAAGATTTTTTACTTTTTCATTCAATGTTGTTATCCTTGTAGTCAAAATATCACTCTGGTCCTTGAGCTTTCCCAGGAGATAAAAAGTCCTATTCAGCTCAGTGAGTATTTTTCCACTTGCAGCCATTTCTTGCAATATCTCAAAATTCCCTCTAGAGGGATTCTGTTTACTTAGTATCTTTCCAGTATCAATCCAAAAGTCAAATGTAGCTTATTTTCCTTTCTTCCCGACAATTTGTATCCAAGTTAAAGAAAGTCTAGCCAGCAGAGTACCAAAAACAAAGCTTCCTTTTGTTCCCCAACTTTGACAGCTAATTTGACAGCTGTCAAAGTCTTCTGAATCTTTTGACAGTCTCTCTCCGGATCACTCCCGGATGTCGGGGGGTTACACTTTAGCCTAAACCGGCTCTTATCCTCCAGCAAAATTAGTTGTACTGTCCAATCGCGAAAATAATGATTTTTCTTCCAAAAAGACAAAGATGTTTCTCTCAACTTTAGTTATCTGGTCCTTGCTTTAGATTGTCTACAAGACGGGGGGAGGGCGGACTTCCTTTTTACACCACCCCCGATCGTACCGAATTTAAAAAAAGAAAATTTCCCTTTTAAGTCCAATTTGCTTGTTACTCACGGGTTGTTGCTTTTTGGTCCAAATGTTTAAAGGAAAAAGTCAGCGCTCTCCATCCATGGCATGCGGCTTCGCTCAGCAGGGGAAGCATAAGACTCTCAGCACCGCGCCGCTCCCCGTCCCCCGTTCCGAAGCCTTTAAAAAGGCTCCTTTGCGGGTCGGGGGGCGCTAATGGTGCCCGCCGAGTCACCACGTCCACAGGCATCCGCGCCTGTGGTTTTTAAGGGTCCCCGCGTCGCCGGCGCGGTAGAACCCGATCCCTACTGAGCCGATCCCCTCCGGAGCTCTGAGGGAATCCGCCATTAGATGTTGGCGCTAACCCGGAAGTCCTCTATCATATCACCTCTCAGTCTTCTCTTCTGCCTAGCCTCTTTGCATCCTGAGCTGATTGTGTAAAAAATGGCAGGGTCCTCTCCACTGAGTTGAAGGGTACAGAAGATGGCTGCATGCTCTGCATGGCAAGCCGGGTTGCCAGTCCCACACTGGTGTTTCCTACAGCAAACCCAGAAAGTATGAATGATACATATGCATCTCTAACCACTTCTGTATATGCCTTGCGGAGCTTGGGCTCAAATGCTGACAAGACTTATTGCTGTTATGGAGCCAGTTACAGCACATAGTCAAAAACAGGTGAATGAATGCCAAGAGGACTATGAGGAAGAAAGTAGCATACGTAGTATTGGTATGAGCTCAGTTTTTGTCAGAATTTCAATGGTAGTGTCCTTAAATAAAGGACAGCCCCACACCCTCAGCCCCCACAATTAATAATATGCAGATATTATGGTAATAGTAATATTGGCAAAATGGGAATAATAACAGGACCCTGTTTATGGGATTGTGGTAAAAATCGTGAGGTAATATCTGCGACAGTCTCTGAACACTCTCTCTCTCTATAGATAGTAACTTGTTATTCATGTAGTAGTAATAAATTGCAAGGTTCAAAAAGCCTCAGTATATTTCAATGTATTTTGCATTTTTCCTTCCTCCTCTGAAGTTTTACTTCTTTTCAAACTTTAATGGAGAATTTTGTTGTAAAAATACATACCTCAGGACTGGGGGGGGGGGCAAATGTGGCCCTCTAGACTCTCCCCAAGCCTTCCATAACCACACCCCTCACTGCCCCTGCCTTGCACCTTGCTTGGGTGTTTATGCTTGGCTGGACTGTATCCTTGAACTCTGATAATGCTTCTCATGTGCCTGGATGGAGGGTAAAGAGGGGTGTGTGAGCATGTGTAGAAAGTAGCCTACTATGAATCCACATTTGTTGCTCTGCCCACTTTTGCTTGTGTCTCCACCCATCAGGAGCATGTCCCCATCCCCCTTGAAAGGTTCCCCAGAAGATATTGTGGTCCTCAGGTTGCAAAAGGTACTCCATTCCTCCTGTAGACAGGTGGTACCTTGAAGAGATTGTTTTGGCACCCACAAAAGGGATTCAGCTACACATTTGGGGGAAACGGGCAACATGAGACTCCTTTGCAGCCGAAGGAGGCTGCTGCAATTATGTGGAATGAGTACAATCAAGAGAGTGAAGTGACCTTTGCTAGGCAGTAATGGTATTTGATGATGTGGAAGAGGACTAGAATATCTCAGAGACGTAGTTATATTGTTGTTTTGAAGGCTCCAAACGCAGCTTAGTCTTCATGGTCCGTTCCAGCCTGGCTGGCTCTCCTGAGCAGTTCTGCACACAAAAGCAGCTGGCAATGCTAAGTTGGCCAGAGAGCTCATGAGAGAACTGACTGTGAAATAAACATAAGCATTCTGTGTGCTATTTTTATGCTTAATTCTCACTTTGTAAACATTCTCGCTGTTGTCACAGTTGTAGGTAGGCAAGACCCTTCTGAGCAGCAAAGGAAATGAATCAGCTGCCAAGCTGAGGCTGAGCTACCAGTTTTCCATGTGACTAGAAGATCATACTGAAATTCCAAACAGTAAATAAGGTCCTTGACATAATGTTTCCTGGAGCCACAGCTGCTGATGTTGATTTTACAACCAGGAAGACCATGGTACAGTTGCTGGACTCGTTGCACACTGGCTGGCTGATGATTCGTTGTTGTATTACTCTAGCCAGTTAGACTAATAAAAGCAGGCAAACAAAAATGCAAGCATTTGGGATTTGCATATCCCTTCTTGCAGATTATTGCAGAACAGTCAGGGTAAAACCAGACACAAAGTAGTGTTTCACACAGTGCACAATTCACTGCCACAAGATGGGGTGATCTGCCACTAGCTCAGGTCATTTTTTAAAAGGGAAGAGAGGAGTTAATGAAGTTTGCAGGTGTTTTTTTCTTTATGATAGTTAAGAGGAATTTGAGTTTCCATGCCTTTAAATGTTGCAGACACACAATAAGGAAAGTATATTTGGCTATTGCTTCATGTGCAGTTCATAGAATGTATACATAGGAGTAGCAGAAGAACAAGAATTTCTTTTCTATAGGCCTAACAGCATAAGGTTGTCTTAATTCTTAAAAAAAAAAAAAAAAAAAAAAAAAAACTAGGAAAGAATTTGCAGCCAAGCTGTCACAGGGAAGAGTGTTTTGAAACCACTGAAAATGGTACTTTTGGATGCCATCTTTACCTCAGTTACAGAAGGCACCCAGCGCAAGGCCCTATCAGACAACTGTGATGCCCAAGGCAATTTATCAGATGCTCTCTATAAAGTGTCCATATCCAAACAGTAAACATGAATTTAACATCTTGAATTTAGCTTGTAGTCTGGTGTGGTCTCCACAATACTAGCATACTATCCTCCATCCAGCAACAATTAGGGCCCATGAAGGCAAATTACTAATATACCCATCGAAGTTTCTGAAGTGAGCTCAAGGGTAGCCTCGTGTACAGCAGTCTACAATAATCTAATCAATCAATCAATTTCCTTTATTCGACCGATAGTCAGAAATAAAACACAGAAATAAAACACAATACAGAATTATGAACTAAAACATCATAGGGGTACATGAATAAGGTAGGGCCACAGCACTAAACCTCTCACAGATAACCCACATCAAGGCATTCAATTGTACGTTTCCGACGCTTGAGTGCCAGGAAAAGGAATTTAGCCACTGACAAAGTTGTTTTCCTAGAAGACTTATTTAGCAGATATGCTGTCTGCTTTCCTCTTTGTAAGTATGGGGTTATAAGATACTGTCTTAAATCGTTGTAGAATGGACAGCTCATTAAAATGTGCTCTGTGGATTCTACCTCACCCAACGCACAATGGCATAATCTCTGGTCATATGGGACTCCTCCATATCTTCCCTTCAGAACCGCCGAGTCAAGAACATTCAGCCTAGCCGCGGTAAATAGTCTGCTGTATTCCACATAGTGGATATCCGCCAGGTAGCGAGCTGGAGCAGCTCGGTACATCTGCTCCCCCAGAAACAGCCCTGGTTTCACACGGGCTATGTCCTCCTGTCTCGCAATATCCCTTAATCTCTGGGCGATCACCGCCTTTGCGTGGCTATACGTCATGGACTCTATATAAAGGGAGGACAACCCGCACTTCTGCACTTCCTCCACTATCTCCCCTTCCCATGGAGATTTAAAGTTATCCCTCAGAATCAAGGGGGCCAAACCCACCGGTCTGAAGCAAAGCTTAAGCCAAAGCCATAACTTCGCTTTCAGGGCCACATACCTAAAGGCTTGGCAACCGGTTTCCAATCTCATGATCGCACCTGCCACGGAGGGGGGGATCCTGAGTATGGCCCTGAGGAATTGGGTTTGGATAGATTCCAATTTTTCAAAGTCCCTACGTGAGCCCAAGGCAATGCCCACCAGTAGAAGAGGGAGGACTTTCATTTTAAAGAGTCGCAAGGCAACTTTGACAGTTTGTGCCTGTTTCTTAGAGTACAGGGTTCTAATCACCAAGGCTGCTTTCGATGCGTTCGAGGCTATGTATTCAATAATCTAATCAGAAAGTAACCAGTGCTTGCGTGCTGGTTTCAAGGTCTCTTATACTCGCATAAGAGGCTTCACTAATGAATCAGCTGAGCAGGCGGCCGGGTGGGTGGGTGACAGTTGCTATCTGGGTATCTTAGTTCATGCTGAATCAAGGAGGCCCACCATCCTATCTGGTTCTTAAGACATAATGCAGTCACAGGCAGAACACTCACCACCTGGCTCCCCACCATCAGCAGCTGCATCTTTCTTGGGCCAAGCATGTATTCCTTTTCTTCTAGTCCTGCATGATTTCAGGTACCTCTTAAGGGAATCAACTGTCTTATCTGGAGACAGCTCCGTGTAACTCCAATGGGTGAATTTGAGTTATATAGCAGGCAATCCAAGCGACAAGGGTCACTCATCAATCTGAAAGGAAGGAAACTTAGCAAGTCGTCTAAATATTTATTGAACGCACACTCCGCATTTCAACAAAAGTACACCAGGCTGCTTGTACAAATTTAACACAGTGCTACTTAAAACAACCCAGAAAAAGACCAGTTTCCCCTCTTTCCTCCTCCACATGGCTAGGCTTGGGTGTTGAGAGCCCCCAGAGAGGGCTGGAGCTTTCCCAAGAAGTGTGTGCATCATTAGGATGCAAGCCAGCCCTCTCCAAACTCCCTGTCTCTGATGAATATAATTGGGTCCCGAGAATATCCTAGTTCAAAATAAATAACTCTTCCTATTCTGTCCATGCAGGTGCATTTCTGCCAATGCTCTTGGATCTTTCACAGACAGTTGTACCTACTGCTCTCTATACAACTGTCAGTTTCCACCTCCCGTGGGGATTGAAGGTGTGGAGGGGTGAGGCCAAAGCCGAAAACAGATTTTCATCTTATTCACAACCGATTTGCTTTTGAAACAACATAGGAGTGTTCTAAAATTAAACGGCATTGACACAGGGCTCCCTCAGCTACAGGAGTGATGGGCTCTGTCAGATTTGTTTAGGGCTCTCCTGCTAACCCTTGGCATTCTGCTAACTTCTATTTTATCTTGCAGATATTTCAAGCCGTGCTTTCCTAATTGAATTCCTTGTCCTGCCTCTTGATTCGCGATGCCTCAGTCCTTTGAAAAATGCCTCAAAAAAATGCCCCGCTAAGCTCTTAAAAAAGCTTATTCCAGACTGAGCATCTTTGATAGTGTTGGAATGAGGCACACTGTTTGTTTGGCACCTTTAGGTAAGAAGGCCAAGTTATTGTCAGCAGCAAAAGGTATATCTAAATCTTTAGGAATATGTGAGCTGTATCCAGAGAAGGTGTCCACCTGTGCAATGAGACTTCCTCTCCCTTTCTTCTCCCCTCACAAATATTCTCTGGAGAGTTGAGGGGATCCCAAAAACAGATTTTGAGGAAATCCCATTGCACTAATATGGGACAACTTGATCTTTTTAAACAACAGCAGCAAGGAAAACCAATGTTTATATTAAGGAAGAGGAGAAAAGAAGTGGCTAGATCTAGTGTATCTTTGATTTAAAGTATAGGCTTCCTTCCCCTTACGTGCAATCGATGCGCACACAGCCGTTTATACTTGTGGTGCTGGGAAATAAATAAACAATTCAATTCAAACCCAGAAATGGCGGGAAAGAAATGGAGATTCCTTGTGACTCATGAGGAGACCCTCCCCCAGAGCCTGAAGAAGATGTCGGTGAGGGCAGAGGAAGCCCAGAAGTGACACAGTGGGAGGCACAGTGGGGCTGTGTTTATGCTGCTGAGCCTCCCCGCCTAACAGCTGGTGTGTGGGGTAGTGCAGCAGCAGCAGCTGCTTTCCTTCATGTCCTCCAGCCTCCTGCCAGCCCCAGAGCTTCAGTTATAGTTGTGGATGTTTTTGCATACAGCATTTTTTGTATGGATTGAAGAAAGAGCAGCAGACAGGGTGTTTACAGGGTGCTCCTCACTTTATGTGATTTCACTTATGTAACCCCTGTGTAAGTGGGGTGGAGGCTATACCATAAGATGCAATAACACCCACACACTCACATTGATTTCAGCAGATGCAGCAAGTGTGCCTATGGTACCCATCCCTATATTGAAATCAGTGGGGAGAAATCAGTGTGGGGTGGGTGGCGCCATAGTGTGTGCTGGAGTTCTGTGTCCACCTCAGGCCTCAGCATGCCTGTCTGTGTGGGGCTGGACTGGGGTGTGTGAATCTTGCTTTCATGTTCCATTGCTCATCCAGCTCTCTTCCCTTATCCTCAACCTGCACAGGTGTTACCAAAAGGACAAATTAATATATAGCTGCTGAAATAAACAACACCACTGGCATTTCCCCTCTTCTATGTAATCCGTTATGTCCATGTTCCATGTCAACACAAGAGGCCTTCTGCATTGGGGTTCATTTGTCACCTTCTGTTTTGAGTATGGGCCAGCTGCCATTTTTTGCCAAATGGATGCGATTATGACAGGGCATTTTTGTTCTCTGAGCCCTAGAAATATTACAGATAGGGGTTTTGAATCTACGCACCAGCAACACACATGAGTAGAACTGTGACATTTCATTAATTCATTTTTCTCTGCTCCCTCATCCTGTGAGTGAAAAGTGCACAGAGAAAGGAGGGTTAGGGGAGGAGAGATTGTTTTTAAATGAGACAAGGGTAAGGAAGAGAGGTGTGTAATCTTGACAATCAGAAAGAAAAGTGGTACACCGCGAGACTAGAAGCAGAAGGTGCACATTGGGAGTTTAATTAAAGTGTGATTAGGGGAGCTATTTAAGGTCTGTGAAGCAATGTGAATGATATGCATGGATATTTGGAGGTGGAACCGGAAAGAAGGCTGCCAGAAACTATGTCAAAATGTGTGTGTGTGTTTTAATAAAAGAACTCAGGTTTTCAGATATCAGTAAGATACCTTCTTAATGAAAATTCCATACACAACCACCCCATTGTTTTGGGAGAGTTTAGCTATAGTGGCTTATATGGTGCCTCATCCAGTGACAAGCCATGTAGTGGTCAAGTAGGGACTTAAGATAAAGGTAAAGGTAAAGGTACCCCTGCCCGTATGGGCCAGTCTTGACTGACTCTGGGGTTGTGCGCCCATCTCACTTAAGAGGCCGGGGGCCAGCGCTGTCCGAAGACACTTCCGGGTCACGTGGCCAGCGTGACAAGCTGCATCTGGCGAGCCAGCACAGCACACGGAACGCCGTTTACCTTCCCGCTGGTAAGCGGTCCCTATTTATCTACTTGCACCTGAAGGTGCTTTCGAACTGCTAGGTTGGCAGGCGCTGGGACCGAACGACGGGAGCGCACCCCGCCGCGGGGATTCGAACCACTGACCTTTCGATCGGCAAGTTCTAGGCGCTGAGGCTTTAACCCACAGCGCCACCCGCGTCCCCGGGACTTAAGATGCTAGTTAGCTAATTGAAATATTCCTAAACTGTTCAAAAATTGCTTTTCAAACCATCAAACCACTAGAGCAGACCAACTGTTCAAAAATTGCTTTTCAAACCATCAAACCACTAGAGCAGACCAATTCAAATCAAAAGGTTGCAAAACTGGTACGGAAAGTATCATAGCAACAACATCCATTGTACCTCCAACCTGTCCTCGCTGTGCTGACTTTGGTGTGGGCCTCAGACAGAGCTTCAACTTGCTTGTACAGTGGTACCTTGGTTTACGAACTTAATCCATTCTGGAAGTCCATTTTTAAACCAAAGCATTCTTAAACCAAGGTGTGCTTTCCCATAGCAGCGGGGGACTCAATTTACAAATAGAACACACTCAACAGGAAGTGAAACATGTTCTTATTCCAAGGCAAAGTTCACAAACCAAAACACCTACGTCTGGGTTTGCAGTGTTCTTAATCCAAGTTGTTCATAAACTAAGCTGTTCTTAAACCAAAGTACCACTGTAATTCTTTAACTTGGGGGGGGGGCAGGGAGATGCTGAACCATCTCCTCATTTTTCCAATTCTCACTCACGTCTTCCTTTCCAGACAAGACTAAAGGAATTCCCCTCCTCCACCCTTCCTTCTGAAGTCCTCCTATTTCCTACTGGTTAGTTTAAAGTGAAACTAATGAAGAGCCAAAACCTTCTCAGGCAGAGTCATTGGTGAGTGAGAGCAAGACAGAGGAGCCTAGTTTGTACGTAACGCTAAGCAGACAATGTGGTGGGTGGTGACATTCACTCAACCTCTGGTTGGTCGCCTCACTGCTGCTTAAGGGAAGAGGGAATGGCAAGGTGGTGGCAAGGTGCAAACACGCTGGTTGGTGCACTGAATGGGCTCCACTAGTGTGCTTGCACCATCAACCTCGGCCCACCTCCTCTATGTCCCTGAAAGCAGCAGGTATGCAACTGAGCATCATCACCCCACACTTACCACTTACTGGCTAAGTGTGAGCGTGTGGGTATCCACAACAGAAACTGTGGTTCAAATGTAACCATAGATTATTCCAACCCAATTTTGCTAAGCCAAATTACATACCATGTTCTTTGACGATGCTCCTTCTCCTGACCACTGGGATTCTGTGTCTTTTGACATTTCTCTGGCTTCATCCACCGGTGCATTTAGACACTTGATTATTATTTTTTTAATTGTCTCTTCATTTGGGCATTTTTAAAAATGCTGTTGCCCTGAACATACTCTTTTTCTCTCTCACCTCATTGCAAGTCTTGCCTTGTGTGTCTTGCTTCGGATTGTAAGTGTGAGGGCATACTGTCTTATGCCTCTTTTATGCAAAGCGCCTAGTCTTTGTAGGTGCTCTAGAAAGTATAAATAGTGATGATCTTATTGCAGGAAGCATTCACATATTAACACACACTTTACCATTTCAAAAATTTGAACAAATCCTCCTATTGTCTCATTACATTTGCCTGATTTTTATTAGCCAAAGATGTATCGATAGTGCTGCCTTTGCTTTTGACATTTAACAAAGACTAATGTGTCTGCCAATAAATGAGTAACAATGGTGTCTTAATTGCAATAAGAAAACTGCCTCAATTGAATTTGGGGTGCCCTGGGAGTTCTTTGGCCCCTTGAGATCTATGTAAAGTGGGAGATGATGCTATGGTTAAAGCATTAAAGAGTAAGGGGTATCTCTTTTTCTTAGAATCCCAAAGTCCACTTGAAGCCAGTGGCATTCAATTATGTGAGTAAAATGCTTGTGCCTTTTTTCCTTAATTGGGTCTTTGGTTGCTCCTTCTAGCCTCCGGAGTGCACCAACAGCCATCCATTTGTTTCTCCTTTTTTAGCATTTCAACAACTTCAAGAAAAAGAAGCAAAACAAAGGGAACTGTGCAGCAACTAAGCTTAAAGCAAGTAAAATTTAAAGCATCATATACTGAGCTAATGGGGGAAAGGTATCTCCTTCATCCCTCTTTCTTTACACTTGCGAAAAAGAGCCCACTTCTCTTCCGCTGGCTGGATTTATAGCTTTAATAATGCTGCATTTCCCAATTGCTCTTTTTTTGTGTTTTTCTACCCTTTGTAAAGTTGCCGAACAAATTAAAACATAAATCATTACCTTTAATACATTCTGTAATGTTAAGCTTTTGATCAATTGCTTTTGTAGCAGCTATGGCTTAATCTGGCAACAGAAGATGCAGTCTGAAAACCTCCTTGGTAGCATTTCATGTTACAGGTAGTCCATTCTTTCAATTCCCTGAACGTTCTCTTTGGCGTATTTATGAAAACACAATTTTGGTAGAATTCTTCAGCTGGAAGAGTAACTTTTAACACTCTTCTTGTTTTTCACTCCGAAATGTGAAAAGAGGAAGGGAAGCAGATCATTAGTGAAGGTGTGTATCCATTTTCTGAAATCCACAGTCAGGCAATAACTTATCCTAGAATTGTAGAGTTGGAAGGTACCCAAAGGGTCTAGTCCAATCCCCATGCAGGAATCTCAGCTAAAGCATCTGTGACAGATCGCCATCCAGCCTCTGCTTAAAACCCTCCAATTAAGGAGAGCCCACAACCTCCTAAGGGAAACCGTTCCAATGTCAAACAGCTCTTACTATCAGAAAGTTCTTCCTGATGTTTAATCAGAATCTTCTTTCTTGTAACTTGAAGCCATTGGGTTGAGTCTCACCATCCAGAACATGAGAAAACAAGCTTCCTCCATCTTCCATATGACAGCCCTTGAGATACTTGAAGATGGCTATCATATCTCTTCCTAGTCACCTCTTTTCCAGGCTAAACATATCCAGCTCCTTCAACCATCCCTTTTACGGCTTTTTCCCACTTCTTGCTCATTTTGGTTGCCCTCCTGTGCACACATTCCAGCTTTTCAACTTTTTTCTTAAATTGTGGTGCCCAGAATTGGACACAGTACTCCAGGTGAGGTCTGACCAAGGCAGAATAGAGTGGTACTCTTACTTCCCTTGATTGGGACACTATACTTCTGTTGCTGCAGCTTAGAATAGCATTAGTTTTTTTTGTTTTGTTTTTTTGCTTCTGCATCACACTGCTGACTCATGTTAAAGGTTGTTGTTTAATAAGACCCCTACATCCTTTTCACATGTACTGCTAGTAGGCCAGTGTCCCCCATCATATTTGTGCAGCTGGTTCTTCCTGTCTAAGTGAAGAACCTTACATTTGTCCCAATTGAAATCCATTTTGTTAGTTTGGGCCCAGCTCTCCAATCTGTTAAGGTTGTTTTGAATCCTGATTCTGTGTTCTGAGGCATTAGCTGCCCCTCCCAGTTTGGTGGCATCTGCAAATTGGATGAGCTTTCCCTCAATTCCTCCATCCAAGGTGTTTATACAGACGTTGAACAACAATGGGCCCAGATTACTCTTTTGGTTTGGTCAGTCAATGAAATATACTCAGAGTCCTGTAGTGATTTCATGCTCTTTACTGTAGCTTGTAAAACAGTGATTGAATTGCCCCCCAAACCTCAGGCTTTTATATACATTATTTACACAATGAGTCCCGTATGATTGGCTGATTCTGCTTCCCTCCTTGAGCTTGATTGGTCTTTTCCTGCAGGCCAATCAGTTGTTGCATTCTACGATCCTACCAGCCTAATAGGCTGATTAACTTATTCCTGGAGCCTGATTGGTCTTCTCTTGCAAGCCAATCAGTTGTTGCATTCTAGGATCCTACTTGCCTATTGTTCTAGGATCCAAGAAGAGAAGAAGAAGAGTTTGGATTTGATATCCCACCTTTCACTCCCCTTCAGGAGTCTCAAAGCGGCTAACAATCTCCTTTCCCTTCCTCCCCCACAACAAACACTCTGTGAGGTGAGTGGGGCTGAGAGACTTCAAAGAAGTGT
Source organism: Podarcis gaigeae (assembly GCF_964106915.1). Classification (NCBI taxonomy): domain Eukaryota; kingdom Metazoa; phylum Chordata; class Lepidosauria; order Squamata; family Lacertidae; genus Podarcis; species Podarcis gaigeae. Next base: position 51,927,195 of record NC_139678.1, on the reverse strand, counting down.
GACTGGCCCAAGGTCACCCAGCAGCTGCATGTGGAGGAGCGGAGAGACGAACCCAGGTCCCCAGATTACGAGACTATCGCTCTTAACCACTACACCACACAAGGTTAGTACATAACAGTCAACCAGCTACAAATGCACCTAACAGTTACCTCGTTCAACCCACAAGAATATCATGGGGGACTTTGTCAAAAGCTTTACTGAAATCAAGATAGACCATGTCCACAGCATTCCCCTGATCCACCAAGCTTGTAACTCCATCAAAAAAAGAAATGAGACCCATCTGGAGAAACCCATGATGGGTCTTAGTAATCACAGCATCTTTTTCTAAGTGCTCCCAGACTGACTGTTGAATAACCAACATTTCTCGAAATAAGCCCTCTTGAGTCATTACAACCCCCATGTTGCTCTGCAGAATTGCTTCCATGCAATGGGATCTGCATGTATAGTATAGGTGTCTGTAGAGCATGCTCCAGGGTTCCATTGGTCAGGAATATGTCTGATCACCAGGAAGTGCGGCTCCAATTTAGAATAACACAGAAGCTATTATGACTGAAGAAAGCCAGTGAGAGCGAACTTTTGAGTTCTCCAGGGTTCTTCAGTAGTCTAGAAGTTCAACAAAAAATGGGCTAGGAGAAACAAAACTCGTTTGAAATTGAAGCCACAGTCTGCATTTTGTTACAGTTTTAAGATGGTGTGTTGGAGGAGATAACAGACTTACTTAGATAAAGTTCTACTATGCGCCATGCAGTTCTAAAGTTGCAGCCAGGATTGCTGGGACAAATAAATATTTAGTGGTCGATTCCTCCACTTTTGAAGATATACAATTCAGCTGTTCCCTCAAACTGTATTCAGTCTTAGGCAAAAACACACAGGTTCCTTGGAAGGTGTAAACCGGAAATAAAAAAGAAATTAGGCATGTTTTGTATCTCCAGGTGGTAGGACCTCATCTTCCTCCATTTTTAGGATCCTGCTCCTGAGCAACTATCTGATAGTTTTTAACTTTTTAGATTGTGCTTGGTAATGAAATAGCATGGTTAAGGAAAAAGTAACAAGGAGCCCTGTTCTAGCTGCTGGTGCAACCCCACTATTTATCATGTTATGAAAAAGAAGCTGCCTTTATGTGGCATCCTCTTTATCAATGTGTTCATAGGATCGGGCCATTACAGCGTTTTTACTTACTCAGGCAAGTTGGACATTGATAAACTTACGAAGTCTAATCTGACTCACTCTGGTTGTTCTTGGCTTTCTTATCAATAATCCCCACATTTGGTTGTATTATCTACTCCTGACTATCAAAACAATTTTTGCCCGTTAAGACCTAACGCTTATCTCTCCAGGACTCTTCTGCAGCAATTTCCTTCTGCTGTCAGTCTTTGACTTCTGCAAATATCGTGTGATCTTAAATTTAATTAAATTAATAAAAATTAGGACAAGAACCAGAGAGTGGAATTCAACACTGTGCTATTGCGAACATTCCATCTGTGCAAGTACGGTATATCTGCTTGCCAGACAGAACAACACCCTGCCTTGCTTCCTCCTGCACGCTGTTGTGGGGGGTTCTCCTGACACCCCCTGAGCCAATTTTGGGGGTGGGAGGCATAAGGGAAGAAAGCAGGGAAGACTCCTTGCTCAGATCGAAGCCCTTCCACAGAGCTTTCACTGGCAGGGATAATTAGGTATACCCCGCCCTAAGAATACAAAGGGAAAACAAAGAAGACAATAGTTTTTGACATTTGCCTCTTCAGTCATGCATTTTATCCAAATTGCTTTTTCTAATGAAACATCTGCTCAATAAACATTGTCAAAAGTTGAACTTGTGCACTTTTGCTTAGTATAATAATGTTTAAAAGGTAAATTAAGAGAAGCTGCTTGATTTTAGAGTGAGGACTAAAGCTTGTCTCCAACCGCATGCAGTGTGAGATTTTTTTCTTGTTTGATCAATCGTAGAAGCATGCCACACAGAAATAATTTCTACGTTTTTGATCTTCAGGTTGTACTTTTCTGTTTTAACGACAAACTATTTTCTGTTTGCTGAAGACGCTTTTGTGCCTTGAAATTCTAAGCACAATTAAAGTAAGTGAAAAATAGCAGACAGACTACCTTGTCTTTTGTATTGCTTTTTAACACCAATCCCCGTCATTCAAATACACAGCGGTACAAGCCAGCTGGTAGAACGTAATTATGTTCAATTTGTGTAACTCAATTATTAAAGATCAATTTAAAGTGTGCCCTATCCAGTTGTGCTGCTTGCTCAAAGGATGGTAGTGTGAAACGTACATTTTAAAAAATGCCTCTGACAAAATTTAATCAATGCATTGTTATTCCCTCCATTTTTTTTGCTGTTTTTCTTCCTCCCTCCCCTCCTCACTCCCAATATATTGTGGAATCCTGTGCACTCGTTCCTGGGAGTAAGCCTTATTGAACACAGTTTAACTTACTTCTGAGTCAAAACAAAAAAAAATTCCTTCCAGTAGCACCTTAAAGACCAACTAAGTTAGTTCTTAGTTGGTCTTTAAGGTGCTACTGGAAGGAAATTTTTTTTGTTTTGACTATGGCAGACCAACACGGCTACCTATCTGTTACTTCTGAGTAAACACTTGCTCTGCTAATACGCAACTGGCCATTTCAATGTTTCTTATATCCTCATTCCTGTTGCCTGTACGGATGTCCACATACAGTTCTGCAAATTGTGAAGTCATTGCAAATTACTTTCCAGATTTTGTAAGATGCAAACACAGATGGGCAGTGAGAAATTAGAGTGCATCACACAGAGAAGCTGTAAGATTACAAGTCAGAGATCAAATTTAGTCTTGCCACAGAGAGGACTATATTATACTGATGAGTCGCAAAAGGCACAGTTAGACTACATGAATTATTGGAAACTGCTAGTAAGTGAAGGAGCAAGGGGAACAGTGAACACCAGCAGTCTTTGCTATCACTGAGTCAGTTTTGATATATTTCAGGTAATCCTTGTAAGAAATTCATAAGGGAAATTCAGAGCAATAAGAAATGCCCCGAAATGTATGTGTCTCTCTTGGGCGTGTCGCTTAACTTAATGGAACTTACCTTTGAATGTAGTATCAGGACCACAACAGAAGCCAAAGAGTTAAAACATTTCCCACACTCCATGCCACAGTAGTTACCATAATGTGCATATCTTGGGATGTGGATGATGTCCACCATTACTACACATGAAGCACTGATACTCTTATTTTGTAGTTCTGAACCAGTCAATATACAGTCTTACTTTGGATCCCAAACACCTTGGTACTCATACGTTTTGGCTCCTGAACGCCATAAGCCCGTAAGTGCGTGTTCCAGTTTGCAAACGTTCTTTGGAACCCAAACGTCTGATGGGGCTTCTGCAGCTTCCGATTGGCTGTAGGAGCTTCCTGCAGCCAATCAGAAGCCGCACTTTGGTTCCCGAACATTTTGGAAGTTGAACAGACTTCCAGAACGAATTCCGTTCGACTTCCAATGTATGACTGTACTGGATAGCTCAGTTGGTTAGAGCGTGGTGCTGATAACACCAAGGTTGCAGGTTCAATCCTCATATGGGACAGCTACATATTCCTGCATTGCAGGGGGTTGGACTAGATGATCCTTAGGACCCCTTCCAAAAGTTGTACTCTTCTGTGAATGTCAAACCATTAATTTTTAAAGGCTTTCACCTCAAAGGGAGGCTAGCCTGGTTTATCCAAGAATTAGAAGCCTTGATTAAAATATAACACTTGCTGGGTCCAGGGATTCGAAGACACAATCTGAATACACCAAATTTATAACAATATTTATGTTCTTCTACAGAAGGTACTTGCCCCCACTTTCTTGAACCCTGTGGATCCTTTTCTGATTTTGTTGGCATCCATCTGTCTCGAGAGACAATGGAAGTGTGGGCCATCAGGGGTTAAGTCAAAGCAATGGAGAGTTACAGTACCTGCTGCAGCTGTAGAGACCTGCGGTTATTTGCGGGCTGATTCTTATGTAACCAAAAAAATATACTGTACAGCCAGCAACACTAGCTGAGATACTGATGTCAGTAACTCATGTTACGCTGTGGGTTGCTGGTGATTTGCTCAGAAAGGCAAAGACTACTACCTATCTTGAATGTGTAAAACTCCCCAGTGATTCAAGAAGTTTATTGGAAAGAGCAGCTGAATGCCTCCTGGGAAGCACCACAGAGTTTCTGCTGAGCACCCATTCTGCTTGCTTGCTCTGACATAGATTGCTCTGTAGCTGCATTTCTCTAACCTTGTTTTTGATGACAAAAGGCATTTGCATGAAAACAGGGTCTTTGTTTCCTAAGTGCTCATCTGTTCCTGCTGTTTATTTCCCACCTCAAGTCATAATCCTCGGCTTGTGGCATCACAATTGGCTGCTGTGCAAACCATTATGTCGTCACAAACAGAGGATTATGACTTCAGGTGGGGGGGATAAGCAGCAGGAACAGATGAATTCTTTAAAGCAAAGATGCTGTTTCATGTAAATGTTGATGCCAATAAAGGGCAGAGGGAGGGAAAATATGATGGAGAGACAGAAAATAGGCAGGGGGGAACTTGGTAGGAGTTCCCGAACTGTGGCTTCCCTTCAGGCAAAAGCAACTCTTGTAATTCTGCATGGATATTTTTTTTTATTTCGCCTTCTCTTTTAGGGCTTTAGAACTTGATCACACCACTGCTTTCTTCTCTTGCTGCTATTATAATAGGAGAGGCCTATATTTCTCATTCTTCATCTTAATGTAAAGAATAATGACCCTCCATTAATGGATTGCAGCAAAACCGAGGTGAAGCCCCTAGGAAGCTGCCTTATATTGAGTCAGACCATTGGGACTGGTGGGCAGCAGCTCTCCATGATTTTTCTCAGAAGTCCACTTGGTCCTACCTGGGACCAGGGACTGGACCTTGCATGTTCTGCATGCAGAGCAGGTGCTCTGTTGCTAGGCAACAGCCCTTCTTTTGCACACATTGTAATCTTAACTGTGTTCTGTTATATGCTCAGTAAATGGAGGGAAAGCCAGTCCTGTAAACAACTCATTTATGTAGATACCTTTTGAGATTTGCAAAAGTTTGTGCAAAATCAGATTAAAATGGGTGGTTAGCCTCTGGCAAGAGTTCAAAGGCTTAACTATGGCACAGAATCAATTCTACTACACTGAATTGGACCACTGATCTATCTACTGTTGTCTGCATTGAATGGCAGTGGCCCTTTCCCTTCTTCAGGAATGCAGAAAACAAAGAGAATTGTTCAAGGCAGAGTATGGTTTTATTAAAGCAACATTGGCTTCTACAGGACGGCCTATGGGAATCCTTCATGTCTTGCCCAACCAGCTCTAGCTGGTTTGAATAGAGAAAGAAAGTCTTAAGGAAAATGTGGGCTGGAGGTTCTCCAGGTTCTGGTTTGTTAACAGTACTAGAAAAAATATGGAGTGGACTTTTAAACATCACACCTTGCCTGCCTGCCTTTCCACTCCAGATGTACCCAGGCTTACTTCTTAAAGAGGAGGGAGAGGATTGCAGTTCAAGCTTTCTAGGAAGCCCACACTTTGTAATACCAGATTTGTGTGATGTGGTTTCCGGTGTGGCAATCATTGAAGCAAGCTACCCTGCATATGCTCAAGAGATTTTCTGGCATCAGTTAAATGAGGTGAATGCATCTCTCTCTCTCTCTCTCTCTCTCTCTCTCTCTCTCTCTCTCTCTCTCCACCCCTCCCTGCTGCTTACAGGCAGCTCCTATTCTAAATTGCAAGTCTCAAGCTGGCAGCTTTCCACAGAAGGCTCTCTTTTCTGATATTAAAGCCCGCAGTAGGAAATTCGACATCATATATAGATTCCCCCCCCCCCTCAGATTCTCTGCGCCTTTATGCAGTGCCACTTTAGCCCTGGCGACAATAACAGGTTTCGGTAATCAGTGAAGACCAAACAGAGCAGAAATTGAGGCGCTGTCTGGAAAAGGGAGCTAGAAAAATCTGAATAACGCAACCTATTGTGTGTTCTTTCCATGAACGTTACAGATCAGTGTGCTTTCATTAAAATTCTCCTTATAAGCTCGGGTGATATGTTGGGGTGAGGGGGTATTTGATGTCTGAGAAGTAGTGAGAAGTTAGCTGCCTAATGATATACTAATTAGGAAGCCCATCCTAGCAGGATCCATGAAAATTGATTTGCACGGTGCCATTTTTGCTAATGAGAGTCATGAATACATGTTTGCAGTCCTTTACTTACCCTTCTTCCCTACAGCTAATGAAGGTGAAGCAATCATTAAGAATAGGGCTATAATCTATCTAGAGTTTCTGCAGCCTCATAGGAACGGGTGGACTTTAAGAAGTTCTGTTTTAAATAATGCACTTTGTGAAAGAGTGAGCTCCGCAGGTAGCATGGATGTACCATACATGTCATTATTAAAATTCCTTCACTGGTGGTTCTTTTCACTGTATCAGTAGCTGGGGACAGGCTGTCTGTTGTGTGTATCTGATTTCATACAGGATTTTAATTAAAGTGGAAAATCTAAATTGTTTTAGTGTAATAGGTTGACCTTTCCGATGTGGGTACGGGGGGTTTACGAACAAATGTCAGTGTACTCAGTTATTCCCCACCTTCCCACAATTCCACTTTGTGTAAATAGCTCACCGAAAGAAAGACACAGCATGCTTAACCTTATTAGTCCAGCAAAGATCACCCAAAAATACAGGCAAACTTCAGAATAGGTGCAAAAAAGAAAGAGACAAGAAATGGTTGAGATTTCCATAAGAAAGACTGCTTACTGACAGTTGGAGGGGAGCAATTGTGGTTCGGTGTAGCTGCGGCAGTGCTGGGCAGTCTTCTGGCTTTGGCATGGCTGAGACAGGATGCTACTTCCCCTTCCACCAGCAGTTGCAGTTGCAGCCAATCACAGGCGAACTAGTGGACACCGTTTGGGGAGTGGACCAGAGCCATGAGCTCAATTGTCACAAGCCCCATGGGGACATCCTGGCAGGATTGGTCAGAGGGGGTGTGGCATGAGTGTCAGCGGTGAAGACTTGAGCGCATCCTCAGCCCGTTGCTGCTGGACATCCTAGCAGAGGAGGGAAAGCCAACAGAACCAGCCTCCTGAGAATGAGGTTGCTCCGGGAACTAAGGAGGCACATGAGCTTAAGCCAGAGAGTGAGCTGGCTGGGCAGAGTCAGGCCCTGTTTCCAAGGAGGCTGCATTGGATGCACTGGTGCAAGCAGACTCAACCTACCCACAAGAGTGTTTGCTTGCTCAGTACTATCTCTTTTTTATAATTTTTTTAATTAAATTTTCTGTTTTACAATTTCAAATAAACATTTTAAACTTTAAAATATCCGATGGCTTCCCTTCTTCTCTTTCCATGGTTCATTTTACATATCATACATCCCTGCATATTTTACCATAACCATTCAAATCAATTTTCCACTTTTGCATCTTACTCTGTTGAATTTATCTTAAAGCTGCCAGCGTTTTCAGCTGTATATAGTTATTTTTCATATAGTCAAAAAATGTTTTCCAATCTTCTTTAAACGTATGTTGTTCTTGCTCTCTTATTCTATATGTTAAATCTGCAAGTTGTGCATATTGAGTCAACTTAAGTTGCCAATCCTCTTTCGTTGAGACCTCACTCACTTTCCATTTTGGGGCTAACAAAAGATGGGTTGCAGTTGTTGCATACATAAATAACCTTTTCTGACACCTGGGTATTTCAGTCTGGGTTATCCCCAACAAAAAAGACTGTTTTTGATGGGGGAAAGTAATTTTAAACTCCCCCCCCAATTCATTATAAATCATTTCCCAATACACTTTTACCTTTTTACATGTCCACCACATGTGGAAGAATGTTCCCTCCACTTCTTTACACTTCCAACACCTATCTGATTCTGTCTGCTCAGTCCTATCTCTTGCGATGAAAACCGTGCAAATGACTGTGCCTGCCCCACTCTTCAAAAGGAGATCTAACGGTGTGTATCAGGTGTTAAGACAACATCTTAGCTTGTTCCTAGCCATGTACCTTGGAGGTCTACTTCTGAACTGTGTAAACTGTAACTTGAGCTATATTTAAACCATGTACTGACTTGTAGAATACAGCCTTCAGGAAGACTTGAACCAAAAGTCTGAGTACAGTTCTGAGAGTGGGAGGCAGGACTCCCATAGAGCTACTATGCAAAACTGATCTCAGCTCTCCAACTAGGTTCCTCTGTAGAGTGAGCTTCTAGTTCATAGAGTATAGAACCTGTTCCATTTCTTATGGCAATTTTGGAAACTTTCTTCTGCGTGATATCAAATCAATAGAAAACCTAGTTCATGCTCCGATGAACCCCGACAAAAGAAAGGGAATTCATTCCAACTCCATTTTCTTGATGTATCTTCAATAGTAAAGTGTGTTTACTCCATGACTTCCTGTACAAAAGCAATCTGTTTAATGTCTATGCAGAATGGGAGGTCAGTTGTTAGCTCTCCCCCTCTGGAGTCTTATAGGAATCTAACAAAGAAAATTGTTTTTAAAACCTACTCTCTTCTCCGCTTTCATATGTTCACTAGAACGTCTGCAAGAAATAGGGGAGAGGGGAATCCGCCTTAAGCATTTAAGGTACTTACAACGGTGTAATCCGGCAGTCTCTTTCAGAAGCCAGACTCATGACATTTAAATCCCATGACTGCACCCTGAACATTTAACTAACTGCTTCCCTCTGTTTGAACGACTTCTTGGAACTCTGACAAAGTGCAAAGGTGGCTTTTAAAAAGAAATATTAATTTGCAAATGTCGCTACCAGATTGATAGGAAGTGAGAGCCCAGAAATGGTGTCTGACTATTTCAAGCCTTGTTTTCTGTGATATTATTTGACTTTCTGATTCCCTAGTTCTTCTGCTTGACATCCTTTCTTATCTCTCCCTGGCTACAGCACCTAAGATTTCATCCCCAACTTTGATTCCGTATAGTGAAATTACCAGACTTTGTGATGGACTGCTTTATAATAGGAATTGGGTGCGTTAATTTTGTAAATACTGTAAGTAGTTTGCTAATGTTCCAAAGTGAGGCAGTAGTTTTTCTTTAACTAAGATTGTGATCTGAGCGAAAGAAGAACTCAATTTACCTGGTTCTGGTTCCAGCAGGGAGGGGAGGTCCCTACCTTCTCTTATGCTTCAAATGCTGTTGTGACAGCTTCCTGGTTATCACATCTGGCAACTGGAAGCTACCATAGCAATGTTTCAAGTTCCAGAAAGGAGCCACCAAAGCTGTTGCACCAAAGCTGCAGGTCCAGACGTTTGGAGACTCACAGGGTGGCAGGGAGAGAGATCCAGAGTCCACTGCACTCCAGATTATGTTATCAGGAGCATGACAGGGTTTGAATCAGACTCTGACTTAACTAAGCTTCCCCTCCCCTTCATTTGCAGGGATCATAGTTTGGTTTGCTGAAGCTAATTCCATACAAACCCAGGGCAGGAGGTGCCTATCACTAGTTCAGCAGACTTTTGTGGGTAAGCTGCAAGAGGCTGACCAGCCAATCGAAAACCACGTGGCCATGGCGTAAAAAATCAAAGCTCATTTACCTGTGTGTGATCCCTGATCCAAGGAATACTGTGTGAGTAGAACATGAGGTTCTATTCTAGAACTTTCAGTATCTGTTGTGATGCTCCTCCCCTTCTACATTAGCCCTCTTCAGGTGTTCAGCCAGGGCACACAAGGACTAAAATGGGTAGGGCAACTAGGGTACAGCCATCGATCCCGCCCCCCCCCCCCCGTGTTGCCAGGTGGACCACCAGCCCATCCCCAGCCTTTGCTTGTTTAGTGGAAAAGTCTGGGGATGTTGTATAGGCTCATTTGGATGAACGTATCCACAAGCCTTCTCATGATCAGGGTTCCTGGTCAGGAGAAGGCTTGAAAACTAAATCTTCTTGTTAAACATCCAACAGTCAAGAGTGGAGGAGGCACATCTGGTGATGCTGAGGCTGGGACTGATGTACGCACCCCTATTCCCCACTGCCTTCTTTAGCCTTTCTTTGGACACTTTAGTTGTGTCCAGTCCCTCACATCTGCTAGTTACGTTGCTGTGCATTTTTATTTTCACACACTAGTTATTTATTTGATTCTATTATAAGTAATATCTCATAAAACATCTTGAAGCAATTTCACAGTAAAAATGTCAGCAATAAAAACAATTAAAAGCAATGTCTTACATAAAAAACCAAGTCCATATATAAGCAGCCAAAAGCCATTTCATTTGCAAAAAACAAAAAACAAACCAGTTTCAAATCCAGCACAGATTGACATTGGGATAAAGATCTCCACTTGGAAGACTTGTTAAAAAAAGAAAAGTCTTAGACTCCAGAATACCCTACTAGTAAAACCAGCATAGCAAATGGGAAACTGTTCCCTAAACCAGAAACCTGCAGTTTAGCATCCAAAAAGCAGGTAGCAGTACTAGAAATAATAGGCCTAGTGTTTCTGAGGAAAAGCTTCTACCTGTGTATGGTTTGCTCTCTGTGCCATCATCACCTTGTCAAAAGCAACCTAAAATATTTGAGAAAGAGCCAGTAGAGAAACATCTGTTAGCAGAAAGTAATTGATTAATTTAGCTACAACAGTTCCTGACCTCCCTAACAAACACAAATTGCATATGTAATTGTACTAGGTCCAGTCTCCAAAGAGGTTGTGTTGAAAATAAGACATTTTGCTTTGCTTCCAACCTTTGGGCCTCAGACCTGTCCCTCCCAACGTGTTTGTCTTAAAACATTTCTTTAAAAATGAATCAGCATCTTCTTCTAAACTTAAGCTAACTTCTACCCTCCCACCAGCCAAGCCCTATTAGAAGAGGAACATGGGAGAGTCTCTCTGAGCCCTTGCTAGAACCACACACAAAGACACATCAGAGCAGAATAGTAACTGTTTCTGAACTCCTTAGTTCCCAAGTCACATTGACATGTTGGGGCAATAAGTATGTACTCACCCACTCAAATCCAGTTTAGATCAGTGAGGATCCATTGCCTGGGAGAATTCATTCCATTTGGGACTTAGTTGGCTGGGAAGGTGGGCACCATTTCCCTCTATGGAACTTAAAAATAAACCCACCTTCCAGATGCCCTACACCTACCTAGAAGTCTACCTCACCGTTTCTGAACTTAGAAGAATAAACTTGTTTTTGTAAATGACTTCAGAGGCTACATATATACTGATAATGTTGCCTTATTAACACTCCGCTTGCCACTTTCTATTTCTATACCGTTTTCCTGACTGTTTTATAGGCCAGACTTTTATAACTGAGTGCATGGCTAATATAGGTAGCACCTATGTGTGTCAGAACGTACACGGGTGCTACCTTTATTAACCATATGCCAGAATACATGCAATGGGTCTGAGAGGTAAGTGGGCAGACCCAGCGGAGGAACATGCTAGGGAGGTTTCTGGTTGTCATATTTGGGGCCAGAGAAGAATTTGCCTTCAGAAAAATGGCCTGCCTGAGGTTTTTGCCCATAGCAATTGTCCCAACTCGATGGCGAAGGCTGGATCCTTAGTCTACATGGATAAGAGGTTGTGGCTCCTTCCTCGGTCCAAGAAAACAGGGGTCTAGAGGGAGTTGGTTCTGTCCAGATGCCCAGTCATGGCACCCCCAAAATTGCAATTTTGGAGGGGTCACCCCAATTTGATGTACAACAAAAGGCAGTTCCTTAACCTTGGTTAACTATGCCAAATAATCAACCTGCAGACAGGTTGGTTGATTCAGGATACGCACCCAATGCCTACACCAAAGTCTGCAGACATCTGTTATCAATAAAGTTGTGGCCTGCTTAAATCCCAATTGGTTGTCCTGTGTTTATAGCAACTATATCATGCCTTGCACCCAGCCCACAGGTCTGCTGCACCTGGGTCTGCAATGCAAGGGGCTTTTTTTGTAACTGAAATCTATACCATTCATTCTTGCCACTGTCTTCTTGCCATGTTCCATCAGAAGTTCACTGCTGAAAGAACCCAAAACGTCCTGCTTTTATTATATCATTCTTATCAAAAGTTTAGACATGCTTGATAAAAGGTTGTTGGTTTTTTTCCTGTGCCTGACCCCCAGGAGCAGCAGTCTGAGGTGTGAGTGGAGGTCAGGGAAGGAGAGGTTAAGTCTGTATTTTTCCGATCTTCTTTCTTTTACAGTTCCTCTTCCAGCTCTGTCGGGTTTCTCACACCAGTTTTCATGGCACTGTGTAGGTCATTGGTTCAGAAGGAAGCTATATAATAATAATTCTGTTGCCATCTTTCAGCTTTACAGCTATGGTGATAAGGGGACACCTTGTCGTATAATTTTAAATCCAGGTTTGGAGATCTGCAAGTCTCTAAAAATAAAGGGCTGCTGTAGTAATTCTCTAGGTTCAATGGTCTCTGTAGATATTTTAGTTACAGCGGTGCAGAAAAGTATCCCGAACACTGGATCTAAACAGTTTAATTTAATTTCCAGCAGAGAGGAAAAATTAGCAGCTGCTGAATCCACACCCTTGTGAAGGGGGAGGGAATTTGAGAAAGATGCAGTGGGATATGCATGAACTCAGTGATTTGTATACAAAAGCTGCAAAGAGCATTAGTGAAGCTGTCATGCTTTCCCTTCACCTGTCAGGAGAGTGGAGGTGAAATTGATGAGAATTTGAAGCCTTTTCAGTTTTGTTTGTACAATGAAGAGGTTTCGCCCTACCATGTTTATTGTTTCTTGGTGGGGACGAGGTAAAGAGCAACATCAAGCTGTGGGAATGGTGAGCTAAGGCTAGAGTGATCAGAGGTGAAATTGACAGGCCATCCCCTGTTTCTGCAACAAGTTCAGAGAAGCTCCAGTCTCAGTGCTACTCCTTTGGGCAGCGACTGGATAATGTGCAATTAGGGCTGAACTTTATAGGTCCAGCAGCTGAATGCACAAGCCATTTAGCAAGCAAGCAAGCAAGCAAGCAAGCAAGCAAGCAAGCAAGCAGTGAATGGTGTAAAACCTTGTTCAGAGGGGAAACACACACAAGTGCTTACAGACGCTGTTTGGAATATCTGGTGCTATGGGACAACACCCATGGAAATAATAATAATAATAATAATAATAATAATAATAATAATAATAATAATAATAATTTATTTATGCCCCGCCCTTCAAAAACCTGGCTCAGGGCGGCTAACAACAAATTTAAAACACTTAATTGTAAAAGCAGCATAAAATACAGTATAAAATATGAATAACAATAAAGGGATATGTTCTGCAGAACCCTAGTGATATCTAATTATTACCCCCCAAAAAAAATTTAGGCTAATTTGTACAGTGTTGAAAGCCTTAGACTGATCTAAAATACTTTACTTCAGAGGTTCCCAAACTGTGGTCCAGGAGCTTAATTCACGTGGTCCATGGTGTATCTGTGGATTTGTGAATGAAGATGGGAGGTTGATTGCATTAATACTCATATTGATTATTTTATTGTATTTTTTTTTGCTTCTTTTATTTCCTGTGTCATATTTTATTGTGTTACAATTTGAATTCTATGGAACTCAAATTGTATTACAGTACAATAAAATGCAATACTTTAGAAATAAAAGAAGCAGTAAGAATACATTTAAAAATCAAGCAACATCTAGAACTGTGAATTACAATTGCTACAACAGCTAGAATAAAGTAGTCCACTGAGAAGCTCACCAATTTTCAAGTGGTCTGTAGAGGGGAAAGTTGGAGAACCAAAGCTCTACTCATAAATGTGATCTATGCCTTTTTCATCATATAATGTGTCGTTCAAGATCTGTGACAACTCCAAAAAAAATATCAAAAGAGCAAAATATACCTATCATCAGTGCTTGGGCATTCCAGTCCCTTCTTTTAGCCCCAGAAATATTGCTTCCAAATTGCTAGCTTCTTAGTGATATTCTGAGCAGTGACAAATCAGTGCTTGGTCCTTTTCATACTGTGGAAATTGCACATCTTGTGATATGGCTCTGGATGACTTACAAATCAGCCTGAAAGAGGAATCACCATGTCATGCATGAGATATAACTAATACTATTCATAGATGCAGCGTGAGGATACATTTTCCTCTGCAGCCATTGTCACTGACCACGTTTGCAGACTAAATGCTAAAATAAATGGGCAGCTAGATTAGTGTGTGCCTTTTCCTGTATGCTTTAACCTGTTAGAGTCCCTCAGCCCTTTTTCATTGCTGTTAGTGCAATTGGCACAGATAATGTAACCATTAAAATGATACTCTCAACTTTAATATCTCACAGGTGGCTGTACTCCACAGGAACTTGCTAGTTAGAAATACCTGTAACATTTTAGCACCCTTTTAACTTTACTTTTCTTACTCATTATACCTTGTGGCATAAAATCGCAATCTAGAGATAGGGATGCTAAATGTATAATGTCTCTTTCTGTAATGTTGCTTAATGTCCTATGTATAATGAAGTACTAAACAGATTATGGCCACAGCTTTGCTTTTTAAGTAGCGCATGTAGCACAAAGGAACTTAGTTTAACTTCCCAGTGTATCCCAGTCCTTTGATTTTGCGTGAGATTCAACAAACTAGTACTGCTAGCAGGAGCCTATTCAAGGACTTTGCTAGCATGGCAGGCCTTTGCATTCATGTGTCTACCCCAAAAAATTGGCCCTGAGGGACTTGGGACAACCTTCAGGACAGCACTTGGGAGGAGAGGGGGATTCTTCTGCCTGGAAAAGCTGAAATGCTTGCACTGATGCAACAATTGCTATGGCTTTATGCTGAATTTCTCTCCTAGTCTTAGTATGAGGGAGAGCACTATCATTCCTTTTCCTTAGCCCAGGGATCAGAAACCTGTGTCTCCCCAGATGTCATTGGACTGTAGATCACCGTATTTCATTTGAGTGCTTCATTGTGCATATGCTTTAAAAATGTTGATTCTAAGAACTCACAACATCTGTAAGGTCATGTTGCTCTTGGACCAAGGGACACCAGGAAATCATTGTTTTTCTTCCACATGTAACTCCCAGGGAAAGTTTTTCCTCACACACTCATCCAGCCACTTGAGAGCCATTTTCTCATGGCAATCTCCATGCAGCAAAGATGAGATTGATCAAGGAGCCTTTGTAACCCAATTGTGATATACACTTAACGTTCTGCTGCATTGTTCTAATGTCATTCACATTTTGAATAATACATTTCAGATTCAACATGGAATTTACATTTTTATGTGAACTTTTAAATTCAGAATTCATTATTTTTGACTTGTGGGCATCTCTTAGCTGCTTTTAGTTTGGAAGACTTCAAATATTGACTCTGATAACTGTCAATAGCTCATTGTGTGTTAGCGGTCAAAATCAAATGCTATTAAATGCCAACCATCCAATATTTTATACTGGAGGTTTCATAGGGCCTTCCAGGTCACCCTATTTTGTCAGAAGCTTCTTAAGGAGGTCAGTGGTGTTGGATAAGCTTCCAGGAAAGTTTGTCCATCATTAATTTCCACTGCAAAGTTCAGCCAACATGCACATTCTCAATTCACAATAGGTGATGGTGAGGTCAAGAGGCCCTCATATGAATGGATGTGCGTGGCTTCTGTAGTAGACATGGTGGAATACCTTGGAAGTCAATGAGAATTGCATTCCTGTCTTAACATCCCATTATGCATCTGGAATCAATAGTGTCAAAAGCTAAAAACCATTGGATATCAAATAGTGCTAAATACCAACAACCATTTATCAGATATTGAAATAAAATATAACTGAGTGTCATGGACAAATACCAAATATGCAAGCATGCAGAGAATATCTGGAGAATACTCAGCAACAATATTAGCAAAGGAGATATTGGAGTACAATGGGGGGGGGGGACAAATTCATTTTCACAATAACACAATGGCCACAGCGTTCCTTGCTTATAAAAATGTACATTTTTCAGAAGGGTGATTTTGATTTTGCCTTGGAAATCAAAACAGGAAGATTTCCTGTTTTACCACAAATCTTTTACCACAAATCAAGGATGGTGATTTCTTTATATATATATATATGATATTTTATTAAATTTCACAGAGATTAACAACAATAAAAACAACCCAAATCACAAAAAACCAAACCAACAAAAGACAAGAAAAAAAACAACAATAAAAAACATAACAAAGAAAATTCAAGATTAAAAACAAACTCTGTTTCAAATTAATAACCTTCCAGATCTTGTTTTCCTTGCTTCCACCCGCTTTCCTTTCATGTATTCCATTTTAAAATTAGTTCAGCAATTATCATATTATTCAAATTCATTTTTTATCTTTACCTTTATACTCTTATTTATCTTAATCACTGGAACCCCTTTATTTCATTTACAATGCCCTTAACATTCATAAATTTTACAATGTTTTTGTAGATAAACTTTAAACTTCTTCCAGTCCTCTTCCACCTGCTCTTCTCCTTGATCTCGGATTCTGCCGGTCATTTCTGCCAGTTCCATATAGTCTATAACTTGCATCTGCCATTCTTCCAGGGTGGGTAGGTCTTGTGTCTTCCAGTGCTTTGCGATGAGTATTCTTGCTGCTGCTGTGGCATACATAAAAAAGGTTCTATCCTTCTTTGGCACCAATTGGCCAACCATGCCCAGGAGAAAGGCCTCTGGTTTCTTCAGGAAAGTATACCTAAATACTTTTTTCAGTTCATTATAAATCATTTCCCAGAAAGCCTTGATCCTTGGGCAGGCCCACCAAAGGTGAAAGAATGTTCCTTCCGTTTCTTTACATTTCCAACATTTATTGTCGGGCAAGTGGTAAATTTTTGCTAGCTTGACTGGGGTCATGTACCACCTATAGATCATTTTCATAATATTTTCTCTTAAAGCATTACATGCTGTAAATTTCATACCGGTGGTCCATAACCGTTCCCAGTCAGCAAACATAATGTTATGACCAATATCTTGTGCCCATTTTATCATAGCAGATTTAACTGTTTCATCCTCAGTATTCCATTTCAACAGCAGGTTATACATTCTCGACAATATCTTAGCACTGGGTTCTAACAATTCTGTTTCCAACTTCAATTTTTCCACCTGGAAGCCAATTTTCCTGTCTGAGTTATAGGCCTCTCTTACTTGAAAATAGTGTAACCAATCCTGCACCTTATCTTTAAGTTTCTCATAACTCTGCAATTTCAATTTGTCCCCATCCTGTTCCAGAATTTCCCAATATTTTGGCCAATTCGATCTCATGTTAAGTTTTTTCAAGGCCTTAGCTTCCATTGGTGAAAGCCACCTTGGGGTTTTATTCTCCAAAAAATCTTTATATCTGACCCAGACATTAAACAATGCTTTCCTGACAATATGGTTTTTAAACGCCTTATGTGCTTTGTCCTTACCGTACCACAAGTATACATGCCATCCAAAAACATTATCATGTCCTTCCAAATCAAGAATGTCTGTATTCTCAAGAAGTAGCCATTCCTTTAGCCAGCAAAAGGCTGCTGCCTCATAATATAGTTTAAAGTCCGGCAGGGCAAACCCCCCTCTATCCTTTGCATCAGTAAGAATTTTATATTTTATTCTGGGCTTTTTGCCCTGCCAGACAAATCTAGAAATTTCTTTTTGCCACTTCTTGAAACAGTCCATCTTGTCAATTATTTGTAAGGTTTGAAACAAAAACAACAATTTTGGCAATACATTCATTTTAATAACTGCAATTCTACCCAGTAAGGAAAGCTTTAGGTTTGTCCATATTTCAAGATCTTTTTTCACTTCAGACCAACACTTTTCATAATTGTCTTTGAATAAGTTAGCATTCTTCGAAGTCATGTTCACCCCTAGGTATTTAACTTTCTTCGTTACTATTAGACCTGTTTCTCCCTGAAACCTTTCCTTCTCTATTGGTGTCAGGTTTTTTTTTCAGAACCGTAGTTTTTAATTTATTAAGTTTAAACCCTGCCACCTGACCAAATTCTTGTATTATTTCCAAAGCTCTTCTAGTACTAGGGATTGGCTCCTGTAGTGTCAAAACTAGGTCATCTGCATAGGCTTTCAGTTTGTAATGTTTGGCTCCGACCTGTATACCCTGAATCTGTTGGTCCCTTCTAATCATGTTCAGCAAGACCTCCAGGACTGAAATAAAAAGCAAAAGGGAAATTGGGCAGCCTTGTCGTGTCCCTTTCTCTATCTTAAATTCTTCTGTAACCGCATTATTCACTATCAATTTTGCCTTTTGTTCTGAATAAATCGCCCCTATACCGTTTCCAAACCTTTCTCCCACCCCCATCCCTTGCAGGTTTTTCTTCATAAAACTCCAAGAAATGTTGTCAAAGGCTTTCTCTGCGTCAATGAATATCAGTACTGCTTTTGTATTAATATCAACTTGTAATTTTTCCAAGATGTCAATTAAGTTCCTTGTATTGTTTGTCATATGTCTGCCTGGGAGAAAGCCTGCTTGGTCTTTATGTATGATTCCTACTAGGACTTTTTTTAATCTTTTAGCTAAAATGTCAACAAAAATTTTATAATCCACATTAAGTAGGGATATGGGGCGGTAGTTCTTAAGTTGTGTCTTTTCTGGCTCATTTTTCGGTATAAGCGTGATATAAGCATCTTTCCACGACTCCGGCGCTCTTTTCCCCTCCATAATTTCATTGCAGACCTCCATTAATGGTTGAATTAAATAGTCCTTCATTACTTTGTAATATTTGGAGGAAAGCCCATCTGGGCCTGGAGACTTGCCAAGCTGCAAATTCTTAGTGGCACCTTCAACCTCCTGTTCAGAAATTCTGTCATTCAATATTAATTTACTCTCCTGAGATATATTTTGTAATCCATTTGTTTTTAAGAATTTCTCAATCTTGGTCTCATTCTGTGGTCCTTGTGCATACAATTGTTTGAAGTATCTCTGGAAACAGTCTTTGATCTCCTGTGGGTTTTGTATAATCCTTCCATTTACTTCAAGATTGGTCACTGTATTTAATTTTTGTCTTTTCTTCAGCTGCCAAGCTAGCAGCTTTCCACACTTATTAGCTGATTCAAAAGTTTTTTGTCTCATTTGTTTAATCTTCCATTCTATGTCCTGATTAACCAATTTCAAATACTGTGCCTGATATGACTTAATTTCTCGCAGGATCTCCTGTGACTTTGGTTTAGACCTTAATCTCTTTTCTCCTTCTCTGATTTTCTCTAAAATCTTTCCTTTTCTTTCCTCTTGAAGTCTCCTCTTTATAGCATTTTGTTGAATCAGAAAACCTCTAATAACGGCTTTGCTAGCGTCCCAGATTACTCTTTTTCCCACAGTTGTCTTTAAATTTATTTCAAAATAATCTTTCATAATTTTTTGGGCCTTCTTAATAATTTCAGGATCTCTAAACAAGGTGTCATTCATTCTCCATCTAAAGGAACCAATCGGTGTTAATTTCATGTCCATTCTCACAGGGTTATGGTTGGAGCAGATTTTTGGGCAGATTTCCACCTTCCGAATCTTGAGTGCCATCCCTCTTGTAATCCAAATTTGGTCAATTCTTGTCCAAGTCATGTTGGCTTCAGAGAAGAAAGTTCCCTCCCTTCCTAGGGGGTTTTTAGTTCTCCAAATGTCAATCAAGTCCATATTGTCTGTCATTTCAAACAAAGTCTTTGGTAGTCTTCCATCTTTTGTAACTACCTGTCTTTCAGATTTGTCCATATGTGTTGACACAACTCCATTCATATCTCCCATCTAAATAATGTTCTGGTCCATATGATCCAACAACATCTCATGCAGTTTCTTGTAAAACTCTGATTTCCCCTCATTAGGTGCGTAGACTCCAATTATTAATACTTTCTCTCCTTGTACTTGTATTTCAATTGCTACAAATCGTCCATGTTCATCCTTGAAGAGAAATTTTGGTGACAGTTTCTCTTTTGCGTATATCACAACTCCTCTTTTTTTAACTTTGTCCGATGAGATAAATTCTTGGCATAGTCTCTTGTTTACCAATAATTTCCTGTGGAGTCTTGTTATATGTGTTTCTGTGCTGGTCCCGGGGGTAAGGTACCGTGGGTGTAAGCAGAGTCCACACGAAGAGGGGCGAGGTCCGAGGCGGAGAGCCGGGCGGGGAACAGGAACGCTGGAACAGGAGACCGAGCAGGGAACAGGAACACCGGATGATCAGGAACAGGAGACCGAGCAGGGAACAGGAGCACCGGATGGTCAGGAACAGGAGGCCGGGCAGGGAACAGGAGTACCGGATGGTCAGGAACAGGAGGCCGAGCAGAGGTTAGGAACACAGGAAGGTCCGAAGCCAACAACGATGTTGCTCCCGCAACCTGGGACCGGGCTGACTAGGCTTTTATCCTCTTCTAAGGCCGGGGGCGGTCCCGGCCCCCAGGAGCCCCGCCTCCTCTGGCCTTAAGGCGAGCACTCCTCCTGGGAGCAACCAGTTCCCTTCGCCTCTCTGCCCTAAGCCTCTGCAGATCAGGAGAGGCCGAAGGGTTACTGGGCCCTGGAGGAGGCTCACCTGACGCCACTGAGTCCTCAAGCACCTCTGGGGCCAGAAGGGTTTCACCTGGGGCCAGCTCCTGGTGCTCTGCCACAGGTGCAGGCTCTTCAGCATCTAGGCCTTGCCCCAGTTCAGCCGGCCCTGGAGGCGGGGACTCCTGTGCAGGCTGGGATTCCTCTGGTTCATCCTCTGAATCGGAATCCCAGGCCATCACACCATCCCCCCTCCCAGGCCCCCCCCTCATCCGAGGGTCCGTACCCGGCTTGCCGGGGTACATCGCATGGAACTCTCGGAGGCAGGCAGGTGCGTGGACGTTGGCCGCTGGTTCCCAGGAACGGTCCTCCGGTCCGTACCCCTTCCAGTCAATGAGATACTGCAGCTTTCCTCTGCGGTATCGGGAGTCCAGGATGCGTTCCACCTCGTACTCAGGCTCTCCCTGAACCAACACTGGCTGCGGTCGGGGACGGTTCGGGTGGAACTCGTCGGGTGGGGCCACCGGACTCAGAAGGGACCTGTGGAAGACCAGGTGAACCTTCAGGGTTGCGGGTAACCGGAGACGGAATGCCGCAGGAGAGACTTGGTCCACGATAGGGAACGGGCCGGTGAAGCGGGCGTCCAACTTCCGCGAAGGTCGAGAGGGGTGGAGGTGGTGAGTGGAGAGCCAAACCAGGTCACCGACGCGAAGTTCCGGCCCCACCTGGCGGTGGCGGTCGGCCTGGGCTTTGTACGCTTCCTTGGCCTGGTGCAGTTGCTCCACCAAAAGCTGTTGCTGGGACTGGAGCTCTTGTAGCCACTCCGTCACCGCCGGGACCGCGGAAGCCGGCAGCACATCTGGAAACAGCCATGGATGATAACCGTAACTGGCCTGGAACGGGGTCTGCTGGGTGGACGCATTCACCGCGTTGTTGTAGGCGAACTCCGCCAATGCCAGGTGGTCAACCCAGTCATCCTGCTGGTAGCTGCAGTAACACCGGAGGTACTGCTCCAGCACCGCGTTCGCCCGTTCCGTCTGGCCATCGGTCTGTGGGTGGTAGGCTGACGAGAGGCAGACCTCTGTCCCGAGAGTCTGGTGTAATGCTCGCCAGAACCGGGACGTGAACTGAACGCCCCGGTCGGACACCATGCGCTCAGGTAGGCCATGCAGGCGGAAGACATGCTGAAGGTACAGCTGAGCGGTTTCCTTCACTGTGGGTACAGATGGGCAGGGGGCGCAGTGCACCATCTTGGTGAAATGGTCGGAGAAAACTAGAAGGCAGGTACAGCCACGAGATGGGGGTAAGTCCACTACAAAGTCCAACGAAACCGTGTGCCAAGGGCGTGGTGGAACTGGCAATGGCTGAAGTAGGTCGGGGGGTCGCCCGGTAGGGCCCTTGGCGCGCCGGCAGACCTCACAACCAGCAACGTAGCGAGCCATGTCAGCCTTCAGGCGGGGCCACCAAAACTCACGACTGACCAGATGGGTGGTCCGATACCGTCCAAAATGCCCCGCTGCTGGGGCATCATGAGCCATCCGGAGAACCTCTAGCCGCAGTGGCCCTGGCGGGATATACAGACGACCGTGGTGCAGCAGAAGGCCCTGATGCAGGACCAGCCCCGGATACTGAGGGCTGGACCCCTCAGCCAGCTCCCGGAGTCGTTCCTGGGCCCAAGCGTCGACCCGCTGCTGTTCCCGCACCCGAGCCTGCAGTGGCTCCGCCTCCTGGGTGGCCAGGAATGCAGCTGGAGGTAGGATCGTGGTGGGTACTGCTTGCTTTACCGTGTCTGCGTTGTCTTCAGGTTTCCGGGACAGGGCATCCGCTTTCTGGTTCTGAGAGCTAGGGATATAGCGGATCCGGAAATGGAACCGGGAAAAGAACAACGCCCACCGGATCTGTCTTTGGTTCAGCTTGCGGGTGGTCTGGAGGTACTCCAGGTTCCGGTGGTCGGTTCTCACCTCCACCGGATGTCGTGCCCCCTGAAGATGGTGGCGCCAGACCTCAAAGGCCATCTTGATGGCCAGTAGTTCCCGCTCCCACACAGTATAGTTATGCTCCGCTGGTAGGAGCTGGCGGGAATAGAAGGCACAGGGTAAGAGTGGCGCTTCAGGTCCATTCTGTTGAGACAGGACGGCACCGAGAGCCGTACTGGAGGCGTCGGTCTCCACCACAAAGGGTCGAGAGGGGTCAGGGTGTTGTAAGATTGGCGCCCTCTGGAAACAGGCCTTCAACCCCTGAAACGCCTCCTCTGCCTCCTTGTCCCAGGAAAACGGCGTCTTTGGGCGCAGTAGCCGGGTCAACGGGGTGGTGCGATGAGCATAATCTGCAATGAAGGTCCGGTAGTAGTTGGCGAACCCCAGGAAACGCTGTAGGTCCTTGCGGTTCCGGGGTGCCGCCCATTCTCGAACCGCCACCACCTTCCCAGGGTCCATCCGCACCCCATCTGGGGAGAGCCGGTGACCAAGGAAGTCCACAGTCCGCTGATGGAACTCGCACTTGCTGAGCTTTGCGTACAAACGGTGCTCACGCAAGCGCTGCAGCACGGTCCGGACATGTCCCTCATGGCGAGCCGGGTCATGGGAGTAAACCAGTATGTCATCCAAGTACACCACCACGTACTTGTCTAACAAGTCCTGGAACACGTGGTTGATGTAGCGTTGGAACACAGCAGGCGCGTTGCACAAACCGAAAGGCATAACCAAGTATTCGAACTGCCTGTACCGGGTCCCAAACGCTGTCTTCCACTCATCCCCGGTTCGGATCCGAATCAAGTTGTAGGCCCCCCGGAGGTCCAGCTTGGTGAACACCTGTGCCCCTTGCACCCGCTCCAGCAACTCCGAGATAAGGGGCAAGGGGTACCGGTCTGGGATGGTAATTTTGTTCAGGGCTCGGTAATCATGGCAAGGGCAGAGTTCCCCACATTTCTTCTTAACAAAGAGCACTGGTGCCGCAGTAGGCGAGGTGGAAGGCCTAATGAACCCACGCTCCAGGTTCTTGCGCAAGAAGTCCTGCAAAGCCTCGCACTCTGGCTCTGTTAGAGAATATAAGCGACTCACTGGTAAAGGCGCTCCGGGTTGGAGGTCTATGCCGCAGTCAAAAGGCCGATGCGGCGGCAGCTGGTCTGCCCCCCGTTCCTCGAACACATCCTGGTAGTCCTGGTACACGGCTGGGAGCGTGGGTGCTGCCTCCTCCGTGGGCGCGGCCGCCAGCGTCTCGGATTGAGCATGGGAACATGGGTCTGGGAAGTGCACAGTCCGTTTGACCCAGTCAATCTGAACGTTGTGAGCTTCCAGCCAGTCCATTCCGAGCACTAGGGGGAACCGGGGCATAGAGGCAATGTCCAAAGTTCGCAACTCCCGGTGCTGCTGGAGACACAGGACCAGGGGCTGGGTCTCCTGAGTAACGGCACCCGAACGCAGGAGCCGTCCGTCAATTGCCTCCACCTGTACCGGTTCTGGCTTGTTCCGAAGTGGCACCTGATGATGAGCGGCAAAGGCAGCGTCCATATAGGAGCGGGTTGCCCCCGAATCTACCAGAGCGTGGGTAAGCATCCAGGGCCCACCTGGAGGGTAGAGACGCACCGGAACCATGAGATGTCGCAATTCCACTGGCGAGGGCCCCTCTTGCATGGTTTGGGACCCCAGGTTGCTAGGGCCTTCGGCTACCGAGGTTGGCGGTTTTCCTGCGACTGGCATCTTCTCGGGACAGGATCGGGCGTAATGTCCACTCCCACCGCAGTAAAGACACAGGTTCCCCTCCCGACGCCGCGTCTTCTCCGAGGGGGAGAGGCGAGGTCGCACAGCCCCGAGTTGCGTTGGCTCGTCCAGCAACTCAGCTGTGGGCGTGGACCTGCTGGGAAGGACTGGAGCCAGGAGCCGGGGTGCTGGTGGTCCCGGGCCTGGCGACGGTCCTCCAACCGATCGTCTATCTGCAGGCTCCGCTGAATAAGGGCGTCCAGCGTGGTGGGACGATCCATCATGGCCAGCTGGTCCATTATCTCATCCGAAAGCCCCTCAAGATACTGGTCCCGAAGTGCAGAGTCATTCCAAGACAAGTCTTGTGCCAACAACCGAAATTCCATGGTGTAGGCGGCCGCAGTAGACTTGCCCTGTTTCAAACGCCTAATTGCCCGGTTGGCCTGACTCTCCTTCTGGGGGTTGCCGAACGCGGCCTCCAAATGGTTGCAAAACCCCATATAGTCTGCCAGCAAGGGGGAGTCTTGCCTGAGTAGCGGCAACGCCCACTTGGCCGCCTGGTCCTTTAACAAACTAATCAAAAAGTGCACCTTGGTGCGGTCGTCAGGAAAGTTCCGGGCTTGCCCCTGAATATACAGCTTGGCCTGGGCAAGAAACATGGGAAAGCTGGCCGGGGCCCCATCAAATTTCTCAGGCAAAGCCACTGGGTACTTGCCAGGAGCCGGGGCGTCGGCCCCAGGAGCCGGTAGGGCTTCCAAGCGCTGCTGAAGTGCCGTAACCGCGTCGCTGAGCTGCTGCACAGTGTGAGTCAAGGCCTGGTTCTCCTGGGCCAAAGCCACCAGCGCAGCAGCCTGGTCAGCCATGGCCTCTGGCTCTTCCCGAACGCACCCCAACGAAGGGGGAGTGCGGGTGTGGTGGGAGCAAACTGTGCTGGTCCCGGGGGTAAGGTACCATGGGCGTAAGCAGAGTCCACACGAAGAGGGGCGAGGTCCAAGGCGGAGAGCCGGGCGGGGAACAGGAACGCTGGAACAGGAGACCGAGCAGGGAACAGGAACACCGGATGATCAGGAACAGGAGACCGAGCAGGGAACAGGAGCACCGGATGGTCAGGAACAGGAGGCCAGGCAGGGAACAGGAGTACCGGATGGTCAGGAACAGGAGGCCGAGCAGAGGTCAGGAACACAGGAAGGTCCGAAGCCAACAACGATGTTGCTCCCGCAACCTGGGACCGGGCTGACTAGGCTTTTATCCTCTTCTAAGGCCGGGGGCGGTCCCGGCCTCCAGGAGCCCCGCCTCCTCTGGCCTTAAGGCGAGCACTCCTCCTGGGAGCAACCAGTTCCCTTCGCCTCTCTGCCCTAAGCCTCTGCAGATCAGGAGAGGCCGAAGGGTTACTGGGCCCTGGAGGAGGCTCACCTGACGCCACTGAGTCCTCAAGCACCTCTGGGGCCAGAAGGGTTTCACCTGGGGCCAGCTCCTGGTGCTCTGCCACAGGTGCAGGCTCTTCAGCATCTAGGCCTTGCCCCAGTTCAGCCGGCCCTGGAGGCGGGGACTCCTGTGCAGGCTGGGATTCCTCTGGTTCATCCTCTGAATCGGAATCCCAGGCCATCACAGTTTCTTGTAAACAAATCAAATCCAATTGTTCCTTTTTTAACATATGAAAAATTCTCTTCCTCTTGCTAGGGGAGTTAAGACCCCGGATGTTCCAAGTTAACATCTGCAGAGACATGTTGTAGTTATTGTAAAGTTCCTCCAACTGCTCCCAAAAGTTGTTCTTCTTCTGATGGTTGTGTCTCTTTCTCTAGTCGGTTCAACCCCAAGGGGTGTCTGTCTAAATCAGGTGGTCCCAGTCCTAGTATCTCCAAATCTTTTGTTCTTGCCTCCCTTCGTAGTTCTTCACCAAAGTCTTTCAGGAAACTCACTTTATCTTCCTTTGATCTTATCTTTATTTTCTTTCCTTTAAATGTAAACGAGAGGCCTTGCGGAAATTCCCACCTGAACAAGATATTGTTCTTCCTTAGTAGGTCAACCAAGTCACTGTAGTTAGTTCTGAGGTCTAGTAGGTATTTTGGGATATCTTTAAAAATCTCAATTCTCTCACTTCCAATCTCCAATGCTTTCTTGTAATGCAGGCCCAGTATTTTGTCTCTTTCTTCTTTCGATCTTAGTGAAATCAAGCAGTCCCTCGCTCTGTTCTTCCTTTTGACTCTTCCCAGCCGAAAGGCACTCACTATCTCAAATTCTTCTGATTCTAGACCCCAAAAGGTCTCAAATTCCGATGCGAGAAACTCTACTAGTTCTCCTTCCTCTGTTTCTGGCCTGTTTTTCCTTAAGTTCAATCAGAGAGAATTGTGCATTGTAATCATCCAGTTTTCTGTTTATTGGCAGTATTTTTTCCTCTACCGCCAAAACCCTCTCCCTGGCTTCCTCTGCTGTCTGTTTGGTCTCCTTGGATTCCTGCAGTAACCTGTCAATTGCCTGGGTATTGGAATTCACTTTCTGTCCTACGTCATTCACTTTTTGTCCAAGGTCTTGAATAGTTGAGGTATTTAGGTCTATCTTAGCTGTCAGATTCTGTAAAGCTGAGAGGATCTTGTCCAGTGTTGTAGATTCTGATCCTGCTGGTCTTGCTCCCTTAAATTCTTCTCTTTCTGTAGCTTGTGAAGCAGAAAGACCTGTTACAGATGCTCTTCTATAGTGTTGTTGCTGCTGTGTCTGCAATTGCGACTGTTGTCTTGTTTTATATTTTATTACTTTCTCTTTCTCTTTCTCTTGTGCCTTTTCCTGCGGCTTATCTTGTGGATTGTCTTGATCCATTCCTGTGTCTCAGAAAAGTCAAGGTCACTCACACAGTTCTCACAGCTCCCAGGTTTATTTCTCAGCAGTGAACAAAAATAACAGCTGCAGCGGAAAATCCCCAGCTATAACAAAGAGTTCCTCTAGGGGAGCAGAGTAGCAAAATGTATCCTGGATGAGTAGTTTTAAAACAGTAGCTTTACTAGCATATCAATGTTACTCAAAAAGCAACAGTTAGAGGCTCAAAGTTTCTCTTAAGAGAGTAGCTATTCTTTTGCAGAAGTCTACAGTAGTATTTACAATGTAGTGCTTACAATGTCTCTAAAGCGGTGCAATCAGGGTGGCCAATCAATTACTTAAGGCAGTCCGGGATCAAAGATTGAGTGGTGGGTTCTATCCCCGCCTATCTCTTTTAAGGGGGGGGGGGTCTCCTGTCAGGCAATGCAATTTAGCTCTTTATGACAAAGTCCATTTCTTTGGTTCCAAGCTCCTTTATCCCTTGCTTTCAGACTGTCTACAGATCGGCAAAGCGGGCTTCCTGTTTAGACTCTGCCGATTTCAGGTTCAAATTCAAGATCAAAGTCCCAGATCAAAGTATCAAAGTCAAGTTCAAGTTCACTTCTATTGGGTCTTATTCTTTGATCCTTCCAAATTTCCCCAGATCTTACTCACGGGTAGATGTTTCAGATCGATGTTTCACAGGGAAAAGGTCAGCGCTCTCCGGCAATTGCTGTGCAACTTCGCTCCGTAGAAGTAGCGATCGACTCCCAGCACAGTGCCAAACCCCCGCTCCGCTCCGGAGCTCTTTTCAGGGCTCCTTTGACAGTTCGGGGGGGGCGCGACGTGCCCACTGAGTCCCACGGCCCCAGGCTTCTCCCGCCTGCGGGTTTTTTGAGGGTCCTCCGCTTCGCTGCAGCTGTGGACCTGATTTCCACGGAGCTTCTCCCTCCTGTCAGAGGGAATCCGCCATTACCGATAGGCGCCGCCTCCGGAAGCCCAAGGATGGTGATTTCTGGATGTGGGCATAAGTAAACAATGCAGCAAACCATTGACCAGCTCTTTGTGGTATTAGAGGTCTACCATGAACAGTACACCGAGAATTCAAAGCACTTTTTCCTAAACACCCCCCCCCCAAACAGTAATAGCTAGCACCTCTACTGTTGCGAGGCAGTTTCTCAGTCTTCCAGAAACAGGATGCCAAGGAAGGCAGGAAGCAAATGCTGCAACTTTCTTTCTGTGGAGGCAGCAGCAATTAGCTGTTCCTTGCAGAAGGTCATGCTCCCTGCATGCTGGACTTTGCTTCTGCCACCACAGCAATCGCCACATTTAGTGGATCTATGAAGACTTGGGAGCGGGGGTGGTATTCAACTAAACAGACCAGCACAATGCCTTTTAGATTCCAAATTTAACTTCCTTGCCCTCTCTGCCCCCTCCTCATGGCCTAAAACTGCTCAAACTATCAAGGAAGGAAACTAGCTAGGTTTTCCTTCCTAAAGCCCTACTGCACCCCAATGGGGAGCAAAGATCCATCAGCCTTAGATTCTGGTTCTTAAAGAAGGATTGAAGGGGCTTTCACAACCAGAAAGCCAGTGGTATAGAGGGAAAAGTTACAGGAAACATTAATCTTGCTAGATTAGCAGCTGTTGCAACTGCTGTCTAACCCTTTTTATCATTTGTTGTCATAGCCTAATCTCTGTATTGTCACCAAGGCTTTGCTTGCTGACTGTGACCTCATAGTTTGATAAATCTGTCTCGTGACATCTTCATTCCCTCTAAATTTGGTTAGACAGAGAACCCAAAGGCGTCTGGGTTCTGTGAACCAAATAACCCCTGGGGTCTGAATGTGCATTTATTAACTCTGCTCTTAAATTAAGTTTCTCTTTATCATTTTGTCAGAGTTTTGCATCAGCTCCCATTTATGCAATATTATTCGTTTAAATCTCTCTGGGGCAAAAAGTGCAATGAGATTATGGAGATCTCAGGTTAATCCAGGAGGGATACTTACCCAGCAATGTGAAAACACCGTAGGTTTTAGAAAAGGATTAACGCGATTGACAGTGTCTTAGATAGCAGCTCTGACCTTTGCTAATACTTTGCCTTCAGGAATGAAGTAGCTGAAGGGGCCTGGCAGTGATGAATCAGCAGCAGTCTGGAGTCGTGGAGGGAGCCAAGGTGAATCCCACAGCATCTGGAGAAGGCCCCATGCACTCCTTTGCAGGAGACCCTCACCTGAATTGCACAGCACTGCCAAAAAGCAATTTGTTGCTGAGATTATCATTTCAATAGCACTATGAACCAATTAAAGAATTTGTACTTTGAATTTTAATTGACTCATTAGATTTGTGTCTCTCAAAACCTAAACGCAGATGCTTCAGTTGCCTCTGCTTCTTATTGTTATGAAGGAAATGATGCTTGTGTATGCTGGAAAATAAAACAGCTTGCTGCTTTGGATACAAACTGGAAGAGAAAATACCATACTTTTCTGTGTATAAGACTATGTTTTTTTATTCCAGATTCATGTTCAAAATTAGGGGTCGTCTTATACATGGGTAGTGCATTGTGGGGCCGTGGGATAGGCTGCTACCTCAAGTTGGAGATTGTTATTGGTGGCTGCTGCAAGGCCCATTGTTGATTGGCTGTCGCTGTGGCAATTGGGCGGACGATTTGCTGCTTTCTTCTGCGATGGGGCAGAGGATAGGTTGCTCTTGCGACTCATGCGAGCGGCATTGGCACTCTGGTGGGGGAGCGTTTTTTGGCATTTCCCCCTAAAAAAAGCTCAGCCCCCCCCCAGCTCAGAAATCCTCCACAAAACAGCTCAACAATTTTGTGCAATCCTTCCTCCAAGAAGTTCAACAACTTTGAGGGAAGCCCCTCCCTTTCTTAATTTTGAGTCCCCCAAAATAGGGGGTGTGATATACACGGGGGCGTGTTATACACAGAAAAGTACGGTATCTGCCTTTAAGTTTCCCCAACCCCCAATCTGTGTAGCCTGAAAAGCAGTATGTTCCGCAGTATCAGACCAAATGGTTGAAAGCATTTAATCAATCACCTTCTGAATCACCTGGTTAATTAACTTAAAGCCATTTGTGTACACTTTGGGCATGTTCACATTTCCACTTGTCGCACGCTAGAAAACATGGGTCCAAGTGGTTTCCTGTTTATCCCATGCTTTCTAGGCACAGGTCTGAGCAGTTTTGTCTTTACCCTGCTGTTTTTCCCTTGGAAAACCCACTCTTTAGCACCCAATTGGAATAATAATAATAATAATAATAATAATAATAATAATAATAATATTTTCAGGGGGGACAGTGGGGCAAACAGAAGTGTGTGTGTGCCCGCTGATCATGGCATTGAGCTCTCCATACTCCATCAGATTTCTCAGGCGGCAGAGGAATATTATTCTCCAGGCCCCAAACTGGCAGATCAGATCCTTCAAATGTGGAGTCCCAATCCAATTATCTTAAACTCACTGCTTCCCCAAAGGTTGCAATGGGGGATTGCAAAAAGGTATACAAACAGCACCACAGTACACCCACACCATACATTTAGAGCATGGGTAGGCAAACGAAGGACCACGGGCCAGATCAGTCCCAATTGCCTTCTGGATCCGGCCCACAGACGGTCTGGGAATCGCCAGGTGGATCGCCAGTGTGCACGTTCTTTCCCTCTCCTCTCCTTCCCTCTCCATCACACGGTGGCACTGGGGCCTCCTCCCTCCCTCCTTCCCTCCTTCTGGCTTCTCCCTGCCCTGCCTAGAGGAGGAAAGGGGCTGGGCTTTGTTGGTGCCAGCAGCAGCAGCACTCAAGCGGCCGCCATTTTAAGCAGCCCCTCTCTGGAGCCCTTTCGTGCACCGCTCATCGTCCCTCCGCCGCCGCCAGCCCCTGCTGCTCGCAAGACACAGGTAAGCAGCCACTGGGGCTTGTGGTGCTCTTGCATCAATCCCCCCCCCCAAATATAGTGTGGTCCCCCACAAGGTCTGAGGGGCAGTGGACCAGGCCCCTGCTGAAAAAGTTTGCTAACCCCTGATTTAGAGCACATGGCTTCCCCCCAAAGATTCCTGGGAACTGCAGTTTGTTTAGTGTGCTAGGAATTATAGTTCTGTGAGGGATAAACTATAATTCCCAGGAATCTTTAAAGGAAGCCATGTGCTTTAAATGCATGGTGTAGATGTGGCCAGGTCTTTGCAGCTTCACTTGAGGGTAAGGATGCTAGCCATCATCAGACTTTGCCTGGATATGTAAGGAGGAACTCCATTAGGGTTTAGAACGTCACCCTCCAATCTTGAATTACTCATTGGTTTTGACTCTTGCCTTTCCCCCTGGTTTGTCTCTTGGTCCTGCCTTGCCCATTGGTTCTCAGCTGCTTCGTGCCTTCCAACTCCTGACTTACCTTGGATTGCTGTCTGATACAGTGGGATATCAGTGAGGTCGGAAAGACCCATGTGGTTAACATTGCCATGTATGTTTCATAGGGACCCTACAGTGGCATGTGAATGCAGCATGGGGAAGTGATTCCCCTGCTACTGTTGCTGGGGTGTGTGTGTGTGTGGGTGTGTGTGTGTGTAAGTAAAGATGTGGCGGCTTAGACAACCTTCCTGGAGCACTCTTTTCTATTTGGCCAAGATTTTCCTTTCCTTGCTCCACCAAGTTCCCTTAACTCCCATTAAATTTGTATGGGTGATTTGATGGCGAAACGATCTAAACGGAGATCCTCTTCATCGGCAATGTCTAGAATGCATTTGAAATACCTCCATTAGCAAGAGATGAACCAGTGTGTGCCTGTTTGGTTGCAGCCGGGACTGTGGGCTTCAGCCGGGATTGACATAATTAGACTTTGAGATAAGCCATCTGCTTGTGAGCCTCTCCTGGTCCCTGGGCTTGCAATGGAGCTCACAGAGGCCAGTCACAGGTCTGCAGGAGAAGACGCCTGTCAGTGACACAGCATCTGCTTACTGAGATACTGAGCCACTCTTGCGACCGACGTGCTGGGCTTCTAAAAAATGTGGCCGGCCGAGGAGTGAAAACAACCACTCCCTTGGCCCCCTTTTCTTTTACATGCTCCAAAGTCTGTGCATGGGGAGCAAGAGAAGGGTGGCTATTGTGCAGAAGGCTCAAGGCGAGAGAGCAAGGGAGAAAGAAGAAGGCAAATGCAATTATGAATTAAAGATTTCTGCACACATTAGCATTAAGTGTGGAGGAGAGGGAGGGGGGTTTTGGGGGGGGTGTCTTGCCGGAATTAATGCTCGCTGATTATGAATGTAAAAGAATAAATAATTCTGTCTCTTAGTTGCTGTTTGTCGAGTGTCGCTGGAAGTCTTGCTCCATCGCACAGATCACTAAAAGTACTTGAAACTGCATTTGTAATCAGAGACCTAGAATTAAGAAGTCACCAGGGAGGTGTGAAAGTGCACGTGGCGCTATTATAATACAGCTGCTTACGGTTTGGTGGTGAGATTTGGCTCATGCTTTCATCTCAGAATTACGGGCAGTGTGGTGTAGTGGACAGAGTGCTGCGTTAGGGTTGAGGGAGAGAATAGGGTTCAAAGCCACACTCAGTCATAAAATGCCTGTGATGACCTTGGTCCAGTCTAGCACTCTTGACCTAGCATAGCTAAGGAAGGATACGTGTAGGGTCCAATTGAAATAAATGACACCCATACAGCACATATTTTTCAGATCAGGTGATTTGTTTGCATGGATCTAGCATCTTACAACTCATAGGTTTATCTGATTTCTATAACCTCCTAGATCTGTTGTGTGATTTATGAGGTCAAATGTGCACTTGGTTCTAAATTCCTGATTTGAGACCCATCAGTGGACAGAGGGATAAATATTCCTGGTTGGGTTATCAAGTATCAGAATTGGCTGCTAGCTCTAGAAAAACTCAAGTAGGCTGGTGGTTGGTAAAGATAAAGGGACCCCTGACCATTAGGTCCAGTCGTGACTGACTCTGGGGTTGTGGCACTCATCTCGCTTTATTGGCCGAGGGAGCCGGCGTACAGCTTCCGGGTCATGTGGCCAGCATGACTAAGCCGCTTCTGGCAAACCAGAGCAGCACACGGAAACACCGTTTACCTTCCCGCAGGAGCAGTACCTATTTATCTACTTGCACTTTGACGTGCTTTCGAACTGCTAGGTTGGCAGGAGCAGGGACTGAGCAATGGGAGCTCACTCCTTCGCGGGGATTCGAACCGCCGACCTTTTGATTGGCAAGTCCTAGGCTCTGTGGTTTAACCCACAGCGCCACCTGCGTCCCTGTGGATTCCCTGGACTAAACTCATTATATTGTGCACACTGACATCAAGGGGGATCACATCCATCTATCACATCTTGAATATCAGGTGCATCCTACTCATTTGTGTTTGATGTGGCATTGTCAGCCAGTTCAAAGAAGGCTTCGTTGTTTTCCTTTCATAAAGATGGAGAATATAATTATTATGTATTATTAAAATATATTGTGTCGTTGCTTTGGGGGAGAAGTTTTTATTCTCTCCTCGTGATGTCTGACGTCTCAGCTGTGTGAATTTCACTGGATAATTGCTATCTGTCCTAACGTATGTGTCGTTGGAACAAATTTTTGTTTCTTTGCCTCAGGTGCGTGGGTTAGAAAGCAGATGCAACTGAGGGAGGGGGGTCAGCATTCCACAGAGCAGCCCACTTACCTCTGTCAGAAACTAGGCTGCGAGAAATAAAAGAGAAATCTGGGGAATAGGCAAAGGAAAAATCACTGTGTCCCCCCATCATGTATAAGTTGTCTTCAAATAGGTGGTTAGGTACTTTGATCCCAGCAGAACATGTGACCATCAATCTCCGCAATCATGCAGACTGACAAACAATTTGGGTGCTATACACCTAGGGCCATATTTGAATGTGATTCCAACATGAGCATGTCAGCTGGGCAGAGCGGTGCTACCTCAGTTCCCCACTGTGTGTACATTTGAACACATCTGCATAGGCTTGCGACTAGTTGTACCAGCAAATAATTGCCTTAAAAAATAATCAGCTATATAGATAGGTGGACTTTAATTACATTGAATTTTATCCTTTATGTTTATCTAAAAGGTGATTTGTTGAGGGGGAGGGGGAAGAGGTTTATTAGGATTCCGTGTCTCTATAGCCCTATTTTGAAGGAACGAGGTGATTGCTTGCGTGTCTAATTAGAAGTTTTTCCCCTTTTGATCACCTAAAGTCAAATTCATTTACTCTGCTTGAAACAAGGATTTAATTTGATTTTTTCCCCCTTGGTGCATCAAAAGATGTCACTGATTTGGTACAGGACCACAGCCTGCTAATCAAGAGAGAAGCCATTATAAAACCTATTTTATGAATATTCACATCAGAGGGCAGCACCAACCTCATTAGAAAGGGTGTTGCAATCATTATTAAACTGTTGGAGTCCATTATGATTCAGAGTGCAGTAATGATGACTGATACCCACTAAGGGCAGCTGAGAAGAATACTGGCTCAGAACGACCTCACTTCTTCATAAGCCTATGGAGCTTTTAAAGCCTTGCAGCTTATTCAGTTTGTGTCCTTTTCATCAATTGTGTGAAAGTGGTTTAATATCAATGATTCTGCTGCAGAAGTGGTGTGAAGAGAAACATTGGAGCAATTAGGGAGCCCAAGTGCATTACATTTGGGTGATGCTGTTAAATCACTAATACCATTAATTCTTTCAGATCTAGGGACTCCATTAACGAGGTTTTTTCCCTTGTCAATTAGACTAAAAGCTCTGAGCTTATAAAGTGCACACTACCCCTCCTCTATTCTTCCTTGTAAAATGAGACAGTGTTACTGTCGAGCCTTTATTTGATCATTATAAAAGAAGCATTGTTGTAGTTAACAGGTGTTGTTGGTGTAAACCCAATCTTACCTTCACTCCTCTTCCTGGAGGAGCTAAAAGTTTCTGTTATGCCAAAGGTTAGTACAAAACCTACTTGCGGTTATATTCTCCCCAACTCCTTCGTGATATCTCTCTGTTGTTGAAGTTGACTGCCCTGTCCAGAATCTCAGGTTTGCAACGCTCTCCTTCATTTTCTGTGCTTCAGATAGTGTCACCTCACTATAATATCTTAATGGTAGGATTGGTTTTTGTTTACATTTGTAAGAAATTTGGAGCATTTTGGTAATCTCTCTTAGGCACAGCCAGGAATTTCTGATCATGAGCTTTTAAGCACGAATGCAACAATTAAATCACATCCACACAACTCATGTCATGTTTCCAATGGTAACTGTGATGGCAGAAAGACTCAAGGCAGAATAGCCTTGGGATAGCTCTCCCTTGTCTCCATAGCCTCCAGACAATTCCTATTCCTCCTTTAGAGCCACAAAGCTTGATGCTTTTTCTTTGACCAAGAATAAGGTCTTGCTGCACATCTTTTTTTGATAGTCCTGTGCCTCTCCTAGCTCTGACATCAAGACTGCTGCCACCGAGAAGATGATCTCTGGGGCTGTGCCTTAGCTGTCTCGAGTGGCATTTCAGATGAAGTGCATCTTCTTCTAATGTGGTTTTAATTGACATTTCTTGCTGCAATGTTCTTTTTATAAGCTTGTAAAGACCCCTCTTTGTAACTGGTGAGGCTGATCCCATAAATGATTCTGCACTAATGATCCCTGAAGAGCAAGGGATTGTGGGAAACAAACAGTATATTACGAGCTGGATGGACGTTTGCCACCTCAAAGCATTGCCTTATTTGGCCAGTTTCCAAATTAGCTTTGCCATTAACTGAAGTGAGATCACTGTAGCCTGAACTCTTCGTTCTCCTTTTACTGTATTAGGAAAAGTGAGTGTATATGTCTTAGTTTGGAGTGTAATTGTTACAGATGATCACAGCAGGAGTAACATCGGTCTTCATAATGTTGAGAGAGAGTGTGTTCCGACAACCATAATGTTAATTACATTTAGTGAAGGAAGTAAAATCACATAGGAGTCTTGTAATAAGCAGGGTTAGGTTCACCTTTCTCAATAAATGGCCCTGCCAACTTGATTAATTACAAGACTAGCTAAAACATATCTAGAAAGTCCTTCTGAAAAGAGTGTCCAGCACTTCACCAAAGGAAAGTCAAAAGGAGCTTCTTTCAGTAATGAACTTTACACTTATAACTTGCCATCAGTGAGGAACAGAGGACCTCTGATAATGGAAATCTGTCTGATTATGACACCTGCAGAGGAGTGCAATACAACCTATTTAGAAGGCTCAGAGGGCATTTTCTCAGCTAAACTTCATCAAGGACTAGAGTGATGGTTTAATGATGGTTTTTAGGCTGAAGCCCTACATGGAAATCTTCATGGCCCAGAAGGCCACATGAGGATGAAAGGTTACCTGCCAGGTGACAAAGATGAGGACAGTTCCTGATTTTACCTGAGCTCTAGCTCAAGGCTGGGTTGGATTAACCTCACCAAAGTCTTGATTCTGGTAGTTCCGGTTCTATCCTTATCAGTCCTCCAGCTTAGTTCCAAGAGGCCAGCTCCATCCTCATCTTCTTCCTTCCTTATATTGCAATATATCCTCCATGGTCGGATCAGCCCCAGAAAGACATCTTATTTGCCATTGGCCCTGGTTTCTTATGAGATCTTAAAGGATCACATATGCATTACTTATGCTGAACCTCCAGTGCTCTGGTCTCCTGAAATCTCAGCTCAAACTCTGCTAGCCACCCTGCTGACTTCTCAAATGTGAGGTGACTTGAGCCAAGGTCAGAAGTGGAGAGCTCATAAAGCATGAGGTCAGTTGTTCCCTTTGCAGCCATCTTTTTATTCCTTGGTGCCATATGCATCATAATGCACTCAGTGATTGCATGCTTGTATACTTACTCTGCTCTACATATCTTCTGAAAATGTGGAGTGTTTGCTGGGGATTTTGGCACTGAGCCTTTCTACCCTGTCCCCACGTTCTAACCTCTATACTGAAATTACACATTCATTTTCTATTGTGTCCATCACAATGTAACTAGGATACTTTAAAAAGATGTATTGATTGTTTCCTTAGAGCAGCCTGGACTGATAGGTGATCAGTTTTTGAATGAGTACCTAAATCATAGAGTGATTTAAAACAAGAAAAAAAATCAAACCTACCTACTACTTTGGACAGCACAAATTTAAAAGAGGCTACAATCTAAAACTGTGAACTTGTGCAGTCACCCATTTTAGATTTTAGCCTTTTGAAACTCTACTCCTATTTAGTTCTAAATAGTGTTTAAATGTTAAACACTTTGCAGATCTGTCCCCCAGTGCCTTATTTTAAATCAATGGAAAATAAAGTCTCAAAATTATCCCATGGAAAATTATTTCACCAAATCAGGTAACTGGAGACAAATAATTCATGATTTAGGTGCATATTCCACTCTTCTCATAGTCAGACCATGCTGTGTTGCTGTCCTCTAACAAGCATGATAGGTGACTAGTCTTACTCCCTGCTTTTGGCTGCAGAGATTGGGGGGTGGGATTGTCCCAACGGCTACAGAGTGATCCCTGCTGCCCAGCAGCAGCCAAGCTAGCACATTTTCTTCTCCACTGAAAGGGTTTTCGGTCGGGGTGTCACTGCTTGAAGGCACCTGAGCCATCTTTAAGCAGTGACATCCAAGCAAGGAAGTTCACCATTTACAGAGCGAAAGTCAGCAAAAACTCACAAGGTATCCATGAAGTTAATTCTTTATTCAAAGAAACAAAATAGCTCAGGCCTAGTGAGCACAGATCTCTTCACAACAGGTCTTGCCCCAATGAAGCAGTTGCAAGGACTGAAGATCCTCGCCTTCCACTACTCTCTAAGGCTGCTCCTCCCCCAGCAATCTGAAGCTCCTTCTTCTCTCTCTCTTTGCTCCACCCTCTTCATTCCTCCTCTTGTTCTGGAAGACCAGGGAGGAGGGGAGCTGGTCACAGCAGGAGGGAGAGACTCCCTGGCTTTAGCAACCGGCCTGCATTCTGCTTCTTGGCCCCACTCCTCACCAGTCTCTGCTTCTGGACTGCTCTCTGTCACAGCCTCTTCCTGCTCACTAAACCCTGTTACTAAACCCTGGCCACTCATCGTCATGCAACTACCAATCCCCTGGCTCTGAGCTTTTGTCCCTGGGGGGGGGGTCCCCCAGCTCACCTCCTACCCCTCCTCAGCATCCTGCCAGTACATGACATAGAGGAAGGGTCTGCAAGGAGTGGTTTATGGACAGAGGTTGTTCTGACACTGGTTATTACAAAATTTGGCTTGGCCAACCAAATATTGTAGATCCCTTCCTGCCACATTCGTGTGCTGGTTGATGTGCACATGCCCTGCTACCAGCATTAAATAAATCCCCTAAATTTAGTGGAAGGGCTCTTAAAACCTTTAGTTTATACGTTTTTTAAAAAAGCCTGGATCCAAAGACATGAACAACTAGTTGTCAGTGCCTAAGAGACATTTGGACTTGTGTTTCATGCAGGGATGGGCTGATAGGTCTGCTTGTGTTCTGTGTCATTTTCACATGCATTCATTTATTCCATCACTACAGTAATCTGATTTTTAAAAAAATCTGCCTTGAAATACATTAAATTTGTGAACGTATTTCCTCATAAAACATACATATCTGAGCATATTTTAACTCAAGATGTGCATTTTAAAATGCATCTTGATTTGTTTTGTAATCCAAGAATTGAACTGCAAAATTTCATGAAAACTGAAGGATGTGTATATTCCAATCTGCATATTAGTATGAGAGTTGCAGGTCAGGTTAATTTGTATCAAAATTCATAAATATTGAATTTGACTTCTTTTTCTGAGTAACAGCCCCCCCTCCAACACACACAACCTGCTGCTGCTTGGAAAACTCCTTTTGAAACTGTCATGTTTCGTAAGCTGTTTGATATTGGCGGTGGCGGGGGTGGGGGAGAGAGAGTCTCCTATTCAAAGGAGAGGGGGGCGTCAAAGATTCCCTGGGCATTTTGTTGTCCGAAATCTAGGGTGCATCTAAAGCAGCTCTTTGGATCCTGCTATTTTAATTTCTGAGAGGCAGCCAAATCATATTAGCTCCCAGGCAGACCCAAAGTGACTCCCCAGAGCTTTCCTTGTGGCATGAATTCATATTCATATGAACTCCAAAAGCTTTTCCAATTGAAAATTCATTCTCAGCAGGTATTGGCTTTTTTGTTTATTTGGATTTACATGAACCACATGCATAGATCTATTTGAAAATCATGCTGTTCTTTCTTGGGCGTTTTGATAAACCCCTTAATGCTTATTGTCTTGGGCGAGAGAGCACATTCCCACATATAATTAGCCTGTCTCGGCTCAGACTGGAGTGGAAGATGAAATGAGTACTTTTCAGTCATCTTGGAGCAGTGCTCCTTGCTTCCAGCCCACACTCTAATTTCAGATGTCAGGCTCTCTCTGTGAAGATCTCGGCACTCTGTTTTCAAAGAATATGAAGGCATCGTATGATGAATTAAGAATAAGCACATTTATTCTATAAATGTTTAATGCTTGTGTGCACTCTTAAATATGCAGGATTCCTTAGTATTTCTCTCTGTGTGAAATTTGCATGTATTGAAATGGCATCTCTACTCTCTGCGTTTTTCAATGGATTTGAAATGCTGTAGCCCAAAGCAGATTCTCCTCCAGCCAGCGATAAAGTGGATTGCAAGTTTAGCTGGAATTAGTGTTATCCTGGTTCACTGAGCTTAGGGACGAATATGGGTTGAAATGTTTTTCCAGTATTTTGTACCAGCCCATTCCTGCCCAGTTTTACCACTGCCTGCAGCAGAAGCAAAGAAGTCATTTTAGCAGATATTAGATGTAGGGTCCTATCCTCTTTCCAAAGGAGGAGCCTTGATTAGTCTCTTGCAGCAAAAACAAGAGTCTTGTGGCACCCTGAAGATAAGCAAATTTATTGTGGCATGCACTTCCATGGACTTACAGCCCACTTCATCAGATGCATGAGCTGTATTCTGAGTTACAGACTCGTGGGCACATGGTTGGGGGCAGGAGAGGTGAATTGTAAACAATGAGTTTAGAAGGAAATAAAATGCAGGAAATCACAGGCAGTGATAATTATGTAATTAACAGTGGCAATTCACAAACAGTTTGATAACACAGAAATCCTGGCATTGGTAAGCCAAGTAGCCATGCAATGTGCTAAAAGTCCTTTGTTTCAGTTCATTCCACAAGTGATAGCACTGAACCGCTTGATGCATTGTAAGTTTCAAGTTGCAGGCTCCCTTTCACATGCCATTGCTCTAAGATGGCCACCCTTAACTCTTCTTACAAAGTGTCCTGGGAGGTTGAAGTGTTCCCTCACTGACTTGAGAACATTGCCATTTCTTATATCAGATTTTGTTCTGGTCATTGTTTGGTGCGGCAACCACCAGCCTGTTTCTCCTATGAGGAATGAAGAGCATTACTTGCTGATGTTGGCGTATATCACATTGGAACATGAGCAGGTGAATGAATGTATGACGTTGATCGATTTTCAGGTCCTGTAATAGTGTTGGCCAGTGTAGACATGGGGACACACTATATATTTGAGTCCACAACAAGGTCTGTTCTCTGTGTGAGTCTCTCTCTTATGTAGCATTTCCTTTCTGGTTTTAGGCTGACTGTCTTAAGCAAATGCAGCAAGGCCTGTGAGATGGAAGTGTCATTGATCAGGATGGGCTGTAGATCACAGATGGTGTGTTTGAGTGGTTTCACCTGAGAGCTGTAAGTGGCTATAAGTGGTGCTCTATCATGTATATCCTCTGTTGCTCTTACAGAACTCCCTACAGTGTTATAGAGAACCCAAACATAATTTATCTGAACTCTCTTCCTTGTAACATAGTTTCCCTCCATTTTGTCATACAACAAATGGTCTAGGTTAGTTTATCATATTTTTACCCTGCCCTTCCTCCAGGGAACTGTGCCTTCCTCCATTTTAGCATTACAACACTGAAGATAAAGTCTCATCACATTTTTATCAGATTAAGCAGAGAGATAATACCTGGTCCCTAGTCAGCCAGGGAATCTCTTAGCCAAATGGGATCTGAATCCAAGTCCCCCAAGCCAAAATTGAGCCCACTATGTGCTTCACCAGATTGGAACAAGCTATTTGTCCACCAAGCCCAGTGCCATCTGATAACAGCTGCCCAGTATCTCAGACAGAGATACTGGCATTACCTGCTACCTGATCCTTTCAGTTGGAGATGCTGGAGGGTTGAATCTAGAACCTTCTGAGTGGCAAGCAGGGGTTTGGTCACCGAGTTATGGCCCCATCCTTTTTTGACAGCTAAATATTATAGCATAAGGATTTGCTAAAGAGGCTGCTCTGGGAAAGGGTTGGGTGGACTGGGCTTTCTTATAATCCCTCGAGGGAATTTAATGCACTGACAACCTTTTCAGAGCTGTGGGCAGTTATTCTTCACCCCCAATTTGCAAGCAGAAGACAGCTGTCACTCTAGGGAAGTAATAAGTGTGGGGACCCAAAGCTCTGAGGAAAATAAGCTACCTCGTATAGTGCAAGAGCTGGCAAAAACTGCATAGAAGTAAGCTGGAGTTGTATGACTTCTGGAGATATGCTTCTTTTTCTGTCGCTTGGGTGTAACGTGAATGGCTTTCTGGCTAGCCAGGTAGATGGATTGGTAGACTGTCACTGGCAGGGAGGAGGAGGAGGCTGCTGGCATTCTGGAGATAAAAGAACTTTTCATAGGTGACATAAGCAGGCCCACTTATCTCCATAAGAGCAGTCAGCGCGGAAGCAAAAAGGGTGAAGTAGCAGAAGGAGGTTCACTGTGCACGCTACCTTGAAGAGAGAGAGATACCATACAACAGCTGCTTTGTTTCCTGTATCTTGGAGTCCCAGCTCTCCAGACTGGCATAATAGTTTGTGTAACTAATCACCTTCACTAATGTATTTGCTGGAATAATGCAGTATGAGGTAACAACATGAAGATCACCTGAGAGTGTTATTCACATAGGATTAAAATGCAGCACTGTTCAAGGGAACTCCAGAAAGGCTGGCTGATGTGATGCTCAAGGTTAGCACAAAGGACTCCCTCTTCTCCCCTACCATTCAGAGGACAGCAGGCAGAAGTATATATTTCCATAAAGAATGCTTGAGCTGGAGGCATATAGTTTAAAGAAATAATCCAGGCGTCCAATAAAAGCTGTGACAGGGACACTCCTGCCCCGAGTTCCTTTCAGTCAGCCATGCCCTCCTTTGGGATGCTAGAAGTTGTAAGGGACTCCAGCAATAAGCAGAGGTTGTTATTCTTCCTCACAGGCAGATTTGCATCTCATCTGGTTTTTTTTTTTTTTTGGTTCTTTAATTATTCTTTATTGTTATTTTCCATCAACTGTTAACTGTCACTCAACCTGCTGTGACTCCTGAGCATGCTCAGTTTGGACCTTTTGGGGGTGATTTATCTCCTTTACGTTCTAAGGGCTCAGCTGTGGCTGCTGATACATCCATCTTGATTTTCAGCGTATGTTTTGACTCCAAACCTGTTGGCACTCAGCCATTGGAGTTTACTAATATACTGCATGACTGCCCACACTACTTTGTTTGCCTTGTTCCCTGGAATCAGAAGATAGAATTAAGTGTGGTCAGTCCACTCCATGACCCCACACTGGTGCTGCATTTACAGAGGGCATATATGTGAAGGCTGAGCAATAGGTTCATCCCCAAAATGTACCCACCAAAATTTTTCTCCCAGAAAACCTTAATTAGTTTATGTTCTAAAACTTAGACTCCCAGCCCATTAATTGTCTCCTCTCTTCCCACCCTTAAAGGAGGGGAAAGAACCAATTTTTTACCACTTGCCAGTTTCCTGCCCAGGCTATTAAAGGAGACCAGTCTCTACTTCTCTCACTAGCCAGAGTACAGTAGCTCTCTCCCAATGTTTCAGACAAAGGTATTTCCAAACCTACCTAGAGATACCATGGATTGAACCTTCTGTATGCAAAGCATGTGTTCTCTCACTCAGTCACAGCTAGATTTACATCCTGCTTACATAGTTCTCTCTAGCTCTTGGCCTTTCAAAAAGATTTTTGTTGAAACATTTTGTCCCTCATTCTGAGCGTGATGCCTGGTTTCTACATAATGCTTACCTTCTCAGCTGCCTTTTTTTTTTTTTTTTGATCAACATATGCATAGAAAACATTGTGTTGCAATTGCTGGTCCATTTATTTGTTTATTAAAAGATTGATTCCTGCTACCGACCTACCATGCAAAAATCCATATTGACAGTCACATACCATGCCACATTTAGGCCTCTGCCAGAACCGTTGCACTAGTCCTCCCACACAGGGAAACATTTTGTTGGAAGATGCCCTTAGCAGAAACATCTGCAAAGGTTTCTGCTGTAGCACACAGCTACTGTGTGCTGTTCATGCAAGGCTCTTATGACTGTGAGAGGAGTTGTAACAACTCAGGAACATGACTGCATCCAGGTCTGAGTAGCAGAAAGCAACTCGGGTACAGTAACTGGAGAGAGAGAATGCTCACATATAGAAAGATGCTGCAGATGACTCCAGTCGTGATGATGATAAATGGACTCAGGTGTTGGGAATAAGAAATAGGGCTTTATTTTTATGCTGCTAAATGGATGCTGCTTGATGCTTTCCCAGTGTGGTGTAGTGGTTAAGAGCGGTAGTCTCGTAATTTGGGGAACCGGGTTCGCGTCTCCGCTCCTCCACATGCAGCTGCTGGGTGACCTTGGGCCAGTCACACTTCTTTGAAGTCTCTCAGCCCCACTCACCTTGCAGAGTGTTTGTTGTGGGGGAGGAAGGGAAAGGAGAATGTGAGCCACTTTGAGACTCCTTAAAGGGAGTGAAAGGCGGGATATCAAATCCAAACTCCTCCTCCTCCTCCTCCTCTTTTTCTTCTTCTTCTTCTTCTTCTTCTTCCCACAGGCATTTGGTTGGCCACTGTGAGAACAGGATTCTGGATTGTCTTCTGGTTGTCCAGAAGACAACCGGATGCCAACCATCTCTTGACCAGTGAAAGCCACAGCATGAACATATCCCTGAGTTGTGCAAGAGGCAGAGCAAATTTGAACTCTGCTGTCCATTGTCAAAATGCAAGATTTTGTCCATTGGGTTATACTGGCTGTCTCCTTTGATAACATTAAGAATTAATTAATTCAATTTGGAAGATATTCAAGACAGCTATCTCAAAGGGCAGGAACTTTGATAGCATCAGCAGTCGAGTCAAATGAGGAAATATAAAATGGAAGGCTGATTCTATCAAGATGTAAAAGGAGAATAAGGTACTAAAAGGTCACAAACTTTAATTAGAGTGTATTTTTTAAGAAACTTTACTTTTAGTGGTTCTTTAATGTGGAAATTGTAATAAATATCTGTCTTTATTCTAATAAATGTTTCCCCATATCAGTCACCAACAAATTTTTATTTCTATTTTATTTTATTTGCCCCTTAGAGCACTTCTAATTTTCCTGGTAATTTTCAAACTGAATCATTTACAACATTTCAGAA
The DNA here is from genome assembly GCF_964106915.1 of Podarcis gaigeae. Lineage (NCBI taxonomy): Eukaryota > Metazoa > Chordata > Lepidosauria > Squamata > Lacertidae > Podarcis > Podarcis gaigeae. The sequence continues at coordinate 51,882,918 of NC_139678.1, read as the reverse complement.
CCCATTTGTCACTGGGTATCAGGGCTAAAGTAGAGGCGGCAGAGGCATGCTGTGAAAGGGTGTCACCCCCACAGTCCCACACATCCCACACTCTTTTTTGTGTGTGACACCTGAAGAGGAGGATAACACCACCAAACTTAATTTCAGTTCTTCTCCAGTTCTTCTCTTTGGACTTATGTACTGCCTCCCAGATTACAGACCTCTTCATGAGAAGCAAATAACTGTAGATGGACTAAGCAGACAGTAAAATACCCTCAATACTGGGCAACTACAGAGAACCGTTTGCCAAGTGGTAACTTACCACAGTGTGGCTGTATAACTATTTGCTAAGCTTGTCCTTGATACTATGCTGCCAAAGGGGAAGCAAATGTTTGCCACCTGATCATAAATCTAGGTGAGTAGTAGACTGTAAGATTCTCCTTGCCACTTGGCCAAACAAGAGGACAACACAAGGCAGCAAGCTTACCAAGTGATCTATATGTATACCTTGGCAAGTCATCGCTTAATACGGTGTTGCCTTATATTTGGTTGCCTATTTGGTGCAGAGAGAGCCAACATGCTACCCATCAAATGTTGCTGGACTCCAACTCCCATCATCCCTGACCATTTCCCATGCTTGCTGAGGATGATGGGAGTTGTACTCCATCATCTGGAGGACACCATATTGCCTACCTTGGTTTATGCTATCTTGCTTTGCCCCGGTTACAATTATAATTTGAAGATCAATCTCCAACATATATGGTCCGTGCAAGTCCAATGTCAGGCCTGAAAAGAGTTAATATTTACTTAATCTGCTGTTTTGTTTTCTATATTATACTTCTCATCTGAGGCATAGTCATGCATGATGCACAGATGAGATTTACAAACCACATCTTTGAAATATTGTAAACTCAATGCATGCATTAGTCATCTACTTTTTCTTTCCCCCTCTAACAGTATTCTCTGGTTTTGAAATGGATTTAATGAAACCGTAGAATATCAAATAACAAAGTACTGGCTCTAAGAAATTAAATGCTAGTTGGATTTATTTCTACTTTCATAGTAGAATGCCCACTGTCAGTATTGTATATTTGATAAAAATGTGTGACTTAAAGAATATTTCATCACTCTTAGGGAACTGGAAAGTATTTGTATTATATTTTTTGAATACCTACACACAGTGGGCTCTGTTGTGCAATCAATGGACAAATTAAACTGTGGAATTTCCCTTCCAATGTATAATTGTTCATCTGAAGCCTTGGGTAGTGTTTCGATGCTGTACCTGAATATGAGTAAGCAGAGTAGAAGATTAAGGCTGCAATCCTATACCAACCTCCCTGAGAGTAAAGACCTGTTGAACTCAATGAGATTTAATTCCGAGTAGGCATGTATAATATTGTACTCGCTCCCTGGATGATGAGTGAAGGGAGTTAAGCAGAATCATAAAAATATCAAGCATTATAGAGGAAACAACATAACTGATCTCCCAAATTTAAAATAGAAATGAAATGCTGCTATTTAAGGGTGGGGATGCCAATTTCTTCAAAGGCCGAGGAAGAACTTTAACATTAGGAATGGGCTTGCTATTTAATTTCACAGAGCTGCGTGTTAGATGTAAAAATAACAGAATAAAAGCTAAGGTACTGATAGAGTGAATGACAGCTTTGGGGAGTCAATTTTGATTTGAAAAAAAAACTATGCAGGGAGAAAGTGTTTAAACATTCCCTCCCCCTGCCACATCTCCAAGCAAATTGACAGCCCCCTGACCCCCAGTTGCATTTTGCTTTAAAGGAACACACTGTGGCAGGAGATCAATCCTGGATCTCCAATGTAAGCTATAGGTTGTCCCTTTGTTCCATTTTATTTATCCTTCCATCTAACCTCAACCCTGTGCAATTAAATGGCAAGCTCACTCCCAATTTGAAACTTCAAGATGTCCTTTCATCTTGCCTTTATTCCTCTTGCTCATAAATAACATCAAGGTTTCCCGTGTCCCTTTTCAGGGCTCTTTGTTCCCACCCGTTATCAAGTTGTCCTTGATAGTTCTGAAAATCCATTTCTTTCCGGGAGTGGTTGATTTCAAGAGGTCAGAGCCTTGCCTGCCACTGGAAGCCAGGTCCATGAAAAGCTGCTTAACAGAGAGGGGTTTACTTACAATGTGGATTGTCTACATACATCTGGTAAGTGCCTAGGTGTCAGCCCTGGAGAAGGAGATGAAAGTAAAGAAAATGAATGAGTCCTGCCTTGTTGAACAATTGACAGAATGTTGCAGGGCATGAAGGAAGTCTCTAGAGAGTAGTGTGTGCATTTGTGTGTTGTTATTTTGCTTTACAAAGCGCTCCCTCAAAAAGGATTTTTCCTGATTGCTGTAAATTTATTTTAGATGGCTCAGGGCTAGTAAGGTTGAAGTTGATGAGGGGCCCACATAGCATGTTGTTCAATTAACTGCCAAGGCTTTCTTTGCTGGTGTGCTTTCACTATAGGTTTGTGCTGTGTTGCTATTTCAGCAAACAGGAGAGAAAATCCTTAGTTTCCATTTAATGGTTGCTGCAAAAGGGTGTGTTTGTGTGTTTTAACAACCGTAGTTAGCAAGAGAGATGTGAAAAATTTCATGCACCTGCCTTTCCAAACAGCAGTAGTTTACACATACATTAACTCTGGCAGCAAAATTAAAGGTATTTCAATTTGCAACCATTTGTACAGCCAGTTTGCGGGGAGAGTAAAACACTGCTGCTCTTTTTTAGCTTTGCCTTTATGCTGAGGAGGAAAGTAGTGGGATGTGTGGTGTTGTTTTTTTAAAAAAACATTACTTTGTGTGTGAGTGAACTTTCCAAACCAGCACAGCATTTAAAGTTGTTAGCTTAGATGAAATATTTGTCACAGCTGCCACCCAAATATTAATATGCTAGCTACCTTAATATAAAGTCAGTGTACACATTATGCAACTCTAAAGGCAACCCCTAGTGGGAAGGGTACATGTGGAGAGAGGGGCACCAAAGGCAAGAGAAAATTCTGGACAGGATGTATGTGTGTGGTGGAGTTATTCCTGAGTAGAAGGGTTGTGAGAAGACTTAGAAAGAGAGAGGCATATATTTGTTTTTCATAAACTGGATCACTGTATGCTCTAGAAAATAGCTTGCCTGGCTGAGCGGTGAGAGTGGGCTACAAAGCTACATAACCCAATTTTCAAATCATGAACTCACTTGTGTGTGAGCCTTGAGCCCACTCACTCTGAGGACTTAGAGATCCCCAATGTCATAAGCAAGCCTAGCACTCTGAACCAGGCTGCCAGTCTCCACAGGAAGGCGTGGAGTATATTCTTGTAAATGTTGTTTAGTCGTTTAGTCGTGTCCGACTCTTCGTGACCCCATGGACCAGAGCACGCAAGGCACTCCTGTCTTCCACTGCCTCCCGCAGTTTGGTCAGACTCATGTTTGTAGCTTCAAGAACACTGTCCAACCATCTCGTCCTCTGTCGTCCCCTTCTCCTTGTGCTGTCAATCTTTCCCAACATCAGGGTCTTTCCCAGGGAGTCTTCTCTTCTCATTAGGTGGCCAAAGTATTGGAGCCTCAGCTTCATGATCTGTCCTTCCAGTGAGCACTCAGGGCTGATTTCCTTAAGAATGGATACGTTTAATAATAATAATAATAATTTATTATTTGTACCCCGCCCATCTGGCTGGGTTTCCCCAGCCACTCTGGGCGGCTTCCAACAGAGATAAAAAAATACACTAAAATGTCACATATTAAAAACTTCCCTGAACAGGGCTGCCTTCAGATGTCTTCTGAATGTCAGGTAGTTGTCCATCGCCTTGACATCCGATGGGAGGGCATTCCACAGGGCGGGCGCCACCACCGAGAAGGCCCTCTGCCTGGTTCCCTGCAACTTGGCCTCTCGCAGTGAGGGAACCGCCAGAAGGCCCTCGGAGCTGGACCTCAGTGTCCGGGCAGAACGATGGGGGAGGAGACGCTCCTTCAGATATACTGGACCGAGGCCATTTAGGGCTTTAAAGGTCAGCACCAACACTTTGAATTGTGCTCGGAAACGTACTGGGAGCCAATGTAGGTCTTTCAAGACCGGTGTTATATGGTCTCGGCGGCCGCTCCCAGTCACCAGTCTAGCTGCCGCATTCTGGATTAGTTGTAGTTTCCGGGTCACCTTCAAAGGTAGCCCCACGTAGAGCGCATTGCAGTAGTCCAAGCGGGAGATAACCAGAGCATGTACCACTCTGGCGAGACAGTCCGCAGGCAGATAGGGTCTCAGCCTACGTACCAGATGGAGCTGGTAAACAGCTGCCCTGGATACAGATTTGACCTGTGCCTCCATGGACAGCTGTGAGTCCAAAATGACTCCCAGGCTGCGCACCTGGTCCTTCAGGGGCACAGTTACCCCATTCAGGACCAGGGAATCCTCCACACCTGCCCGCCTCCTGTCCCCCAAAAACAGTACTTCTGTCTTGTCAGGATTCAACCTCAATCTGTTAGCCGCCATCCATCCCCCAACCGCTTCCAGACACTCACACAGGACCTTTACCGCCTTCACTGGTTCTGATTTAAAAGAGAGGTAGAGCTGGGTATCATCTGCATACTGATGAACACCCAGCTCAAACCTCCTGATGATCCCTCCCAGCGGCTGCATGTAGATGTTGAAAAGCATGGGGGAGAGGACAGAACCCTGAGGCACCCCACAAGTGAGCGGCCAGGGGTCTGAACAGTCATCCCCCACCACCACTTTCTGAACACGGCCCAGGAGGAAGGAGCGGAACCACTGTATGACAGTGCCCCCAGCTCCCAGCCCCTCAAGACGGTCCAGAAGGATGTCATGGTCGATGGTATCAAACGCCGCTGAGAGATCCAGCAGAACTAGGAAACAGCTCTCACCTTTGTCCCTAGCCCGCCGGAGATCATCAACCAGTGCGACCAAGGCAGTTTCAGTCCCATGATGAGGCCTGAATCCCGACTGGAAGGGATCCAAATGGTCCGCTTCTTCCAGGCGTGCCTGGAGTTGTTCAGCAACCACTCGCTCAATCACCTTGCCCAAGAATGGAAGGTTTGAGACTGGGCGATAATTGGCCATCGTGGCCGCATCTAAAGATGGTTTTTTAAGAAGTGGTTTAATAACCGCCTCTTTCAGCGGGTCTGGGAAGGCTCCCTCACGGAGGGAAGCATTCACCACCCCACGAAGCCCATCGCCCAGTCCTTCCCGGCTAGCTTTTATAAGCCAGGATGGGCAAGGATCCAGGAGACAGGTGGTTGGCTTCACTCGTCCAAGCAGCCTGTCCACATCCTCGGAGGTAACAGATTGAAATTGATCCCACACAACTTGACCAGACAGGACTCTAGCACTCTCCCGCCCCGGCCCTGCTCCCACGGTGGAGTCTACTTCTTCCCGAATCTGAGCGATTTTATCTGCAAAAAAAATTGCAAAATCATTGCAGGAGAACATGTGGCCCGTACTATGTTTGATCTTCTTGCAGTCCATGGGACTCTCAAGAGTCTCCTCCAGCACCATAATTCAAAAGCATCAATTCTTCGGCGATCAGCCTTCTTTATGGTCCAGCTCTCACTTCCATACATCACTACTGGGAAAACCATGGCTTTAACTATGCAGATCTTTGTTGGCAAGGTGATGTCTCTGCTTTCAAGATGCTGTCTAGGTTTGCCATCACCTTTCTCCCAAGAAGCAGGCGTCTTTTAATTTCGTGACTGCTGTCACCATCTGCAGTGATCATGGAGCCCAAGAAAGTAAAATCTCTCACTGCCTCCATTTCTTCCCCTTCTATTTGCCAGGAGGTGATGGGCCCAGTTTTGTAAATACCCAAGGGCAAAAAACATAAAAACCCAAAGACAGGTTTAGTTTTTGTTTTAGAAATATATATATTAAACATGTTGCTTTTGCCATGAGGATATCACTGTGCCGCCCATGTGGAAGGTGCTCCAGCTTCCTTGCTATAATGCTTGTGTGTTCTTATGTTGTGACTTGGCTGACCACATTATGTGTATAACCTACCCCTGCTTTACACATGCCCATTGGACCCAGTATTGTTCTTGTCTGCTCAATCCACCAGAGCCTGTCTTCACATGCAGGGGAAGCCTCTAACGTCTTATCAGAAGTCCCATTGAGTGGGACACACACCTGAGTAAATGTGCTGAAGAATCAGCAGAATGTATCAGCGAAACAATGTGCATTTTCACAAAACTGTATTTCCTGTTTCATGATTATTATTTTTTACATTTAACCAATATTTCTCAGCAGTCCAAATGAAATTGTTTTAAAGTGAATATGCTCCTTCAAACTCATGAGACCATGCGAGTCCCACTTTGAATAGGTATAGCTATCTTGAAAGACCAGGTGAAGTCCTCTGAAATGGCTTCTTTGTGAAGTGTGCTGGGATTCTTACTATGATTTGAACGTTTCTAATTTAGTAGCCAGTTCCAATATTTCCCCCTTATACTTTCCACATCTGAAATTGCTCATTTATATGGCACCTATTCTTTCTCTTTCTGCTTGCACTTGTCTGTTGACTTCAGCTGCTGTCTGTGCCCACTCTTCATTTAGATCATTACATTTTGCCAAATGAAAAGAACTTCTCCAAGAATGAAATGTTCACACTTTCTTAGGGCTATGCAAATTAATTCTTCTGTAAAGCAGAAATCGTTAATTGGGAAATAAACCTTTGCTGAGGAAAATGGATAGTGCTGATTCTGCCAATGAATATTCTAACGTGCCTTAGTGGAGGGGTTTTGAAACTTTCTACCTCCAGGGCCCACTTGAGACAGCTGAAAATTACTGAGGCCTATCAGCCACAAAATGGTGGTACAGGGGCAGAGCCAGTCACAAAATGGTGGCAGGTGCAGGCAGAATTTGGCATATAATCAGCTGGCAGTTACTGATGTCACTTCTAATGAGATTCCATCTTTGGGAATGGTTACATTCTTTGCCATGGTGTTTCCCTTGTGGCAAGGAGTTCCGTAGCTCACCTTTTCTCAAGCTAAGTACAGACCTTGCTCCTGCTAAGGCTCCCCATTTTAGGCAGAATTTGTTGATCCAGAGGCGGTAAGTGGAAAATAATAATATAATAATAATTTATTATTTATACCCCGCCCATCTGGCTGGGCTTCCCCAGCCACTCTGGGTGGCTTCCAACAAAATATTAAAATACAGTAATGCATCAAACATTAAAAGCTTCCCTAAACAGGTTTTGCTATTTTCTATTTCCCCCTTCCTGCATCCACTGCTGTAATTTCTTCTCCTCTTTCTCCATCCATGCTCAAGTTGTGCCCTATTGCCGCTCACCCCCCCAACTGTCAGTTTCTTTTATTCCTCCTCCCTAGTCCTTTCACATGCACATCTTCCTCCTATAACAGCTTTCCTCTGTTCTCCTCTTACTTACTTTCCCTGTTTGTTTATTATTATTATTATTATTATTATTAACCTTTTATGTCACTTTCTAATTTCCTCCAACACCTCCTCTGGCCCTTTTCCCTACCTACACAGCAACACACCAATCTTCTCTAACTCCTGGCCACCTTTATTCAGCATGGAATGGGTTATTGTTGCTGACTAGGAGACTAGGCAGGCAAGTGAGGAGCGCTGGGCATGCAGTGGCACTGAGGCCCTCCAGTACGTGACCTGAGTCTCACTGGTGGGTCCCAGCCCACACTGCCTTACTGGATCTGAGCTTTTCTGTTTTTCAGGAGGGAGAGACACATCAACACAGTGGAATCTATGGGCCAGCTCTCAGAATCTATGGTTGCATAAGAATCTGTGCATCAAGCAAATTGAAAGTTAAATTAATGACTTATTGTAGTGAGAAGGGAGTTGTGTAGGTGTATACCTGAAAGAAATAAGCCTGAGGGTTTTTTATTAAAAAAATCTTTAACGTATGCAGCAAAATAATGGCAGCATAGATTCTCTCTCTTGCTATACTTGTAATATCTTAGCACAGAGGAAAACAGATGTGGCAGCCCTTGTTGTAAGGTGTTTCTTCCATAATTAGCCTTAATGCTATGCACAGAAGTACATTTCTTCCCTCTCCATATATGTGCTTAGTGAAAAGATGGTTGTATGAGGATGAGCTGGAAACCCAAATTGTATTCAAATCACTGTGTGGTCATTAATGTCTACTAATAATATTGGGTGGAATTCAACGCCACACTATTACAAATGTTTCATCTCTGCAAGCATTTCAGAAAGAATCTGTCCTCTCCTTACCCTGCATGTTATTCTGGGGGTTCTTCCATTCCCCCCAAAACAATTTAAGGCTCAGAGGGTGGGGAGGGGAAGGAAAGGTGCATTGCACAAGCCAAAGACCTTGTCTCCACCCCCATCATTCTGCCCGGACGCTGAGGTCCAGCACCAAGGGCCTTCTGGTGGTTCCCTCAGTGCGAGAAGCCAAGTTACAGGGAACCAGGCAGAGGGCCTTCTCGGTGGTGGCACCTGCCCTGTGGAACGCCCTCCCAACAGATGTCAAAGAGAACAACAACTACCAGACTTCTAAAAGACATCTGAAGGCAGCCCTGTTTAGGGAAATTTTAATGTTTGATGCATTACTGTATTTTAATATTTTGTTAGAAGCGGCCCAGAGTGGCTGGGGAGGCCCAGCCAGATGGGTGGGGTATTATTATTATTATTATTATTATTATTATTATTATTATTTATTTTTATTATTATTGAGGGCTTCCACTGATGGAGTTTCCTAGGTGAATCTCACTCCTTAATTTTGTATAGTGCCATCAGGCTACTGCACTTTGGGTCCAAGATACTATATCCTCGTTCTGAGGAGCCTACCATCTGCGACCTGTCTTAATGAAGCAGAGCTGTACCTAGGCTCCCTTGTGCCCTTGGCAAGGAGCTGCATTGACCACACCCCATGCCTTGCCCCCTTGGAGCCCTGTTAGGGAGGGGCCCAGAGGAGCCTATGCATCTCGTCTGGCCACCCAGATCAGCTGGGTGGGTGGGCTCCTAGACACTCTGAGCCAGAGTGGAGAGGCGCAGTTTTTGCATCCCACCTAGGCCTGCACCCTTGACAGGGGCCACCCTGGCCAACCCCTAGGTATTCCCCTGGAAATAAGTGGGAGCTGAGACAGAAGGAGGGATGGAGGGAGACAGAAGCGGGGGGGGGGGGGAGAGAGAGAGACAGAGGGAGTGCTATGAAATGCAATGCTTGAAAACGCCAACCATTTTTTGTCTCTGGCCCCACCTAGCACTGGCATTCTCCCCTTGTAGGTAACTTCCCAGAATATGGCCCTTGACAGAAAAAGATTCCCCATTCTTCCTGCCAGGGCCGTCTTTGGCAGATGCGCCGCCGGGGAGCAAAGATCCACTCGGCACCCCCCCCCCCAAATTTAGTTTAGCCCCCAAATTAACTTTTATTATGCTTATGTCAGACACCACACTTACGCCTTATCTCTTGTTTACGATAGAAGGGAGGAAGAAGAAACTTGTTTTTCTAACGATTTCTCTAAATGAATTTGAACTGTAAGTGATGAAATTAAAGCGTACCGTTGTGAATGACGCCTGTTTGGTAAATGAGCACACAAAGTCGAAAGTCCTTCAGTGAAACAGTAGGTATACATTTCGGTAATATCTAGGTATATATGTCTTTTGTTTTTCTAGCTTAATCAAAATTACTTATTATTTCATAACAGGTAGATAGTTAAGACCTTAGCCGGTTTCAGCGGCGGGAGCATGGTGCCCCCCAGAATTCGGTGCCCGGGTGACCCACACCCTTTGCACCCTCGGGTAAAGATGACCCTGCTTTCTGCACAGCTTTGTAGCTAGCAAGAATGGACGGCAAATTAGATCGTGAGTGTTGTCTCCACCCTACTCCCAGCTGCATGATATTGTGTTTGCAAGAACTGTTCATAGGCATGGTCTCTTGAAAACTTTAGAGCTGGAATTATTGATATGTTTATTAGTTCCACATTGTATTACATAGAAAACACTAGTCCACTAATTAGCCCTGAAGTAATTCTAACATCTTATGCAGACAGAAGTCATATTAATGATAGAACTGGAACGCTGCAGCTATCCTTGGATGCCTTTTATTGGTTTAGGAATAAAAAGAGGAGGGAGAGATTATGTATTTGTATGTATTTTATTTAAATGTTTTAGTTTTAAATATGATAAACAGTTTGCACCCATTATCCCTCATTAGCATTCCTTTTCTTCTCTTGCTTTCATTTTGATTTCCTCTCTCCCTCTCCCTCTTAATTTACCCCCCCCCCTTTTCTATTGCACGCCCTTAATTTCAGCCCATTTTGAAAAGGAAAGGAAACTAGATAGTAAGGGAATTTGTGTCAAAAGTGGTCTTCTAGCCTCCTCTTCCTTTATTTTTTATATAGCTCCAGAAAAATGAGGATAGGTTGATTTGAAACTGTCTTCCTACCATGCGCCACCTTTTCTTTAATAGCCAGATCTAACTACTCCATGATTCAATGGTTGGAATTCACCTTGCTTTCCAATGTTGTAAAATATTTCTTTTTCTTTGCTATTAGATCCATCCTAGCATAGGAGCCAATTCCTAGGGGCCAAGGTCCTTTTGCACCCCCGATAATATATTTAAAGGGAATGGAGCCCTCAAAGTTGATGGGTATTGCCATTCAAATGTTGCGTGCATGTCATATCATGAGATTAAGGATGCAGGGTGGGGCTTATCTCGTGCCCCCCCAAATATAGGGTATTATTCAAGTTTGCACCCCTAGCAACTGTTCTTTGGAAAAACCACTATGGTTGCTAATTGCCTGGATTCTCTAAGTGTGGCAAAAAGTTGCAATGTGGAGCACTCACAATCAGGATTTCAGCAAGCCAGCCTCACCCTCTTCCAGAATACCCTGTCTTTCAAGATACCAATACAGTGGTACCTGGGGTTAAGAACTTAATTTGTTCTGGAGGTCCGTTCTTAACCTGAAACTGTTCTGAACCTGAAGCACCACTTTAGCTAATGGGGCCTCCTGCTGGTGCCACACTGCCACCGTGCAATTTCTGTTCTCATCCGGAAGCAAAGTTCTTAACCTGAAATACTATTTCTGGGTTAGTGGAGTCTGTAACCTGAAGTGTCTGTAACCCGAGGTACCACTGTAGGAGAGATTAATTCTTTTAAGCTCTTTGATATTTTATCCTGATTTAACAGATGTCTTTTCTTGAGTGTGTTTGGTACAGAATATGGTCACTAAAGGTATTGTGCAGGATGTTTCAGCATCATTAAAGAAGTCTTAGTCTGTAGGCATGAAAAACCTTTGGGAATTTGCTGCACTGTGTATGTATGTGCTTATATAATATATATACATCCAGTAAACTGTTCTTCCTACCATACTGCAAAAAACCCTCTCCAGTACAGTGGTACCTCAGGTTACAGATGCTTCAGGTTACAGACTCCGCTAACCCAGAAATAGTACCTCGGGTTAAGAACTTTGCTTCAGGATGAGAACAGAAATCGCACGGTGGCAGTGCGGCGCCAGCAGGAGGCCCCATTAGCTAAAGTGGTACCTCAGGTTAAGAACAGTTTCAGGTTAAGAACGGACCTCCAGAACGAATAAAGTTCTTAACCCCAGGTACCACTGTACCAGGTTTCTGACACCTATTCATCAGAAGCTCTTCAAGAAGCTTTGTGGTTTCTTATGCATGTGCAGAGTAATTCTAGTTCCACAGATTTTAAGAAACATTACGCCCTCAGATGTGACCTCATGTCTCCTTGTCCATTTAGACCACCTTTGCTTCTCATATTTGTATTCCCAGTTAGGTGCTGACAAATCAAAGCACCCCTTTCATCCCTTCTAATTCTTATTAAATGAGTTTCCTCTCTTTGCCACTAAGTAACCTATTGTTTCAATTTACAGTTCATTACATTATGGTTGTCTGGGTTTTTATTAGTAGCAGTAGTATTTCTTTTAATCAATTTTTTCAGCCAAGGCTATGTGTTTTTAAAAAATCAATGAGTAAAGACAATACACAATTATTTATATGGCTGTTGCCTCTGTTGTAATGTAATATTATTACCATCTAAATGCTTGCAGAGCGTTCAGGCAACTAAGGTCTGTGCCACATGCTCTGCACTGCTGGAGCCCTGGAGTATTGTTTTTGAAAGCTGTTTATTCCTAAATACTCCTGATGATAATACAAATGCCACCAATGTGGTTTCAAGCACTACAGAAGAAAGGAACAGAGGGGCTCGTATTGTTTCAGATATGGCACTGAGCCTTCAAAATGTGTCTGGAAGAGAGGCAGGCAGGCAGCAGGGGCTGATTAAGAGAGAAACAGGGTGATAAAACCAAGTAGGAAATTGATCTGCAAAGCTTGCAAGTTTATTTGTAAAATTCCCCTCCAGTGGCAAAGCTTAGCCTCTGAATAAGAATGTTCCACCAAGACTGAGATTAACCCTTGAAAGGCTTGATTGGTCTGATTCCCCTTTGTTTTCCATTAAAGATCTTTTATCTATGCTTCTTACCCTGAAATCCTATGCGTCATTACTTGAAAGTAAGCCACACTGAAATCAGTGGGACTTACTTCTAGGTAAGCAGAAATTCTTTGGCAGCAGGAAGAAATCATCCATAATTTTTGGCATTCGGTGTAGATTCTGAAAGGGAGGTGGAAGAATTCACCTGCAAATGTAAAGCGATGGCTGTAAAAGGCTGGATCAATACCAAAGCAAACAGAACACCCATTTCTTGCATTTTAGAGGTAGGCACAATTACTGGATTGGGGTGGGGGGCTTATACAGAGCTTATACAAATATCGTTTTAAAAATTGAATGTGTCCCTGGGTCAACATTATGCTGAACACGCATTAGAGGATCAAGGCCAATAAGCACAATCCTATCTCTGTTGCACATGTTCAGGGTATCTTCAAGTAACATGCCTAAAGAGAAGAGAGTAAATGAGATGCAGAAGGGAAGGAGAATTTTCCTTGGTGGAAGGCAGGGACAGTGAACAGACTGCAAGTATTGGGTAATGAATTGGGCAGAATATGTTTCTTTTTCCTCGAAAAGGAATATTGTGGATCTTTTTTCCAGTAAATAACTGTATTAGGAGTAGCAGCTGTTGAAAGAAACTTGCAGAAACAAGCTGGGAGGGCAGAGAGGGTTGTGTGAAATAATTCAGACCTGCTCGTCGTTGTTTTTTACTGCTGAGTTCAGTGTGGGTTGCTTGAATGTCTTTGAAATGCTGCATCAGTGTTGCTATTGGCTGTTGCCACTAGCTTCCCTTGCCTGACTGGCATGCAAGGTGTTTGCCTTTCAGTCTGGGGCATATTCATATCTGTGTCATCTGCCACCCACTAGCAGGAGAAGCAGTGAGCTCCTGTTAAGCACAGTGTTAGCTCTCCAAAAGTGTAATGTGCCCAGCAAGGCTCTGGCATAAAAACCTAGGGAATCTTTGCCTAAACAAGGGAAGAAACACACGTAGATATGTAGGAAGAGTAATACAAGGGACACTTTTGATGTAAAAATGAAATGCATCGTTTGGTTGAAGTATGAAAGCAGACAACCATATCTGGCATACACAAAACACACACACCCTCTTTATCAGTAATGCATCAGCGTTCCTTTTAACCATGGGATTAATTTGTGTATATTCACTATTTTAACACACATGGAATAAGACCAGCTGTGTTTGTAATGAGTCAAGAAAGATATGGGGTAGAATGCAACATAGCATTGGCACTAAGGAGATTGTTCCACCAGCCCTGCATTTGTGCCTGCCCAAGGGGCAATGATTTCCCCTCTCCTCCCACCCCCATTGTTCTGATGGTTCTCCAACAACCCCCCCCCCAGTGGATTTGAAGGAGGCACAGGGGACTCGCAGAGGGTGTGGGAAGCCCCATTGCACTGGCAAGAGGCCTTGTGATGGCTTCTGCCAGCAGGACCAGGTGGCTGAATCCAGCCCATAGTTTTTAACAACGCATAAATGCACTACAGTCAGCTTTGCCTGTGACTTTCTCCAGTGGGGAGGGTTTAGGGTGGAAATGAACTTTTCCCCCTGCCCCAGAAAGTAATGAAAGGACAGGGCCACGATATCTGCCTGAAAAATCTTATTTCCATAGCTTCCTAATGCAACTGTCCTTTGGATGTGTTTTTTTTAAAGCCCTAAGTTGAATGTCAGTGGAGATGGAAGTACTCTGACTGTTTTCTGTATGTAGCCATTTTTAATCCATGATTTGCGGCCATTCATTATCTTTTGTAGAGACTGCCCTGTTTACAGGACTCTTGTCTTCTTGTGAGCTGCATAGACCAATTTGCCTCGTGCTCTAATATGCCGCTCATCCGCAGCCCACTTCTAAGCAGTGAAACTTTGAGGGAGGTGGTGCTCATCCAGGCTTCCATTTCCTTTGGGAAAAGGTCACAGTGAGCTTGTGGCATTTTGTAAAACTGGAGATTCATCTCATTAACACTCAACCAGATTTTGCTCCCCTATCAAAGTTGGCCCATGGGGAGTGGGGGGTGGGGATCAAGCCTCTGGCTGACCCCCTGGATCCATTTCCCCATGCCAGCTTTACACAAACCAAAGTAGCACATTCTTTAAGGAGTGGGGAGAGAAAGATTAAGCCCCTTTCCAAAACAGTCCCATTACCAGAATTGAAAAAGCTGGTTTCCATATTGCTCTTTGCATCCGCCTGACTCCTGAGACAATGGAAGAATGCACCTTTGGAGGGAAAGTCAAGCCACTGGAGAGTTATAGCACCTGCTGTGGCTGCAGAGACTGATACGGGAGAGACATGTTTTGTTGCAGATGGAGCAGGTGAAGGAATCCAGTTTTTGCTGCTGCAGGTGCACCAGGGCGTTTCTTCTCTCTCTAATCCACCAAGTTAAACATGTCCAAGTAGTTTGACCTCCTTAACAGTCTCTTTTAACAAAAACAGAGTCGCAGAATTGAGGGGAATCCTTGTGAGAGCATTCAAATCAACTCCAATCACATAACAATTGCACGGTAATGATTTTGTGGCCAACTCAAGTGCATATGAAGTGTTCCTCAATGAACAGAGAACCTGATTTATTTTTTTATTTATTTTTTACACTATCATAAATAGCATGTTTTAAAATTTAAATTCTCAGAGCTATTTGTCGATTTAGTAGCCATTTCTTGTCATTTTGTTTATGCTAGAGACAAGGAAAATCAATGATGGCATTCACAGCAGGCACCTAAGATATGCAGATCAAATCTAGGACATTAAAATTCAAATTCCATGGACCATCTTTTCTTTCTTTCTTTCTCTCTCTCTCTCTCTCAAATACACACACTCCCCCCTCATCTTCCTCTGTCTCCTCTCACTTTATCTGGTGAGGGGGAACTGTTGCCATAGCAATAACATCTTAAAGTTTTCCAGAAGTGCTAGAGGAATAATTTTCTTTCCTGCTCCTCCTTAACAGTTCAGGAAAATGGAGCTTATTACAGAGAAAATTCTTTTTCTTTGTGATTTGATGGGAGATGAGCCGAGTATTTTGCAGTCTCGGGGAAAGTTGCCTTCTCTGTGATGAGAAACCCAGCTGGGCTGCCCACTGCTGCAATTGGTCTGACCTAAAATGGCTCGTGTCTCTTTTGCTGCTGATTTGGACGGTAGGATTTTGACCAGCCAGCAGATTCTAAATGGGAGGAGGGCAGGCTACAGGCCACCCACAAAATAGGTAAACCTACTGAGATAAACAGAAGGAGCAGCAGAGAGTACAAACAGATCTAATGTCTCCCACTTCTGCGACAACTGTGGTGTATGTATTCTGCTTCTGAAGAAAAACAGTTTTAGGCATCCATTTTGGGTGGGCTCCACATGCCTCGTAAAGAAGGCGAGAGACATGATTGGAGTCATCCTGTATCTGTATTCAACAGGCAGCCCCAGCACCTGTAAGCTCTTAGGCAGTGTTCCTCAGTGGCTGTGTCCATCATACTTTATCCCACGTGCTCAAGATTCCTGTCTTTCTTCTTATTCCAGACTTACTCTTTTGTAGGCAGGTCTCCATAAATCACTCAGGCCTAATGAAAGCCATAAGCAAGTGTTTAAGCACTCTGGGAACTGTAGTTCAGTCAGTGGAATAGGGGAGGTCGCCTAACAACTCTCAGCACCCTTAGCAAACCACAGTTCCCAGAATTCTTTGGGGGACACCATGACTGTTTAAAGTGGCATGGTACTGCTTTAAATGTATGGTATGGATGGGGCCATCGTTTCACTAGGAACGCAAGCTGATCTTGCTAGCCTGAAGCTGTGCCATCAGTTGTCCTTTCTCATCACTCATGTATTGTTTATGGAGGTTGTTTTCCTAATCTACAATTGCTTCAGTTGCATTTTTTGTTTCTTATAATTCAACACCTGTTGACCTTCCACTTAAAACTTGGCAAGACGTCATGAACTGGCAGGGCGACAGGGAGGAGGCGAGGGGTGTAACCAGGACTGAGAAACACTGGGGCAAGTAGGGGATGGAGAAGGAAGAACTCACAGGGTGATGGAGAATGGCAAAGGGATGGGGATCCATGCACAGGAACCGGAACCCAGAACCAGAGCCAGAGAGGCCCCTATCTCCATGACCACAGTGGGCTCTGAGGTGGGAGGAACACTCTAGAAGGCTGAGGCAATCGAGGGCCCACAGCCCAGCTTCCTAGTGCTAGAAGGAGGCATGTGATTCCTCAGCTGGAGTAGGTTTAGCACAGGTGAGGGTCCCATGCCTCATCAAGCCCAGATGCTGCAATAGGCAGAGCTGAGCTGCTGTGTCTACTCAACTGCCCATGTTGAGGAACATTGTTTTGGATGTTGTTGGACCTCTACAGGGCTGGGTTTGGGGTTTGATTCTGGGCTGTATTCTGACTGCTGGACTACAAACTTGGCTACTTGGATCGACCTTGGATTGTGTTTCCTGACCTTTGCTTGTGTGGCTTGATCTTTGAACTTTGGATGACATGCTGACTTGCTGCCATGTAGGCCCAGAGGTTCAAGACACAAGATCTCTTTTACACTTGGAATTGTATTTCTGTTTGAGAAGGGACCTGAATAGTATATATGGTACATAGCTGTCAACTTTTCCCTTTTCTTGCGAGGAATCCTATTCGGAATAAGGGAATTTCCCTTAAAAAAAGGGAAACGTTGACAGCTCTGATGTGGTATCCCCAGAATCCTTGGCAAATGATGGAAACAGTAATCTATATTTTCCTAATTCTTAGAGGATAGTATCCTTTTTTCTGACCTGTTTTGGTTGGGGTTTTTTTTCTTGGTGGAGTTATTACTTTGGACTATGTTAAAAAAAACTATTGCTGGTTGGTTTAGGACTAATGGTCAGTCCTGCTTCAGGAGCAAATGGGAAGAGCTGACAAGAAAAGTCAATGTTTGTCTTTAAAGTACACCTCACTTAATATTCTCCTCACTACTCTCACATTTAATTATAGGTTTTGGCATTGTTTTGGTTTTGCTAGGTAAAGCATAAGGATGGAATTATCCAATTCTTGCATCCTAGAAATGATTTCATTTTTTTATTTCTGTCCCAAGCGTTGCTTTAAAACATTCATGTTATTTTTTTTCACCTACAATGTTTGCTTTAGCAACCTGTTTTTCAAATATGCAACTATTTCAGAAGCATTTTGTGCTTTAATAATTCAGTCACCCATTGACTTTTCACTTAAAACCTGGCTAGCCCCCTTTTAACACTTCAAATATATAATTGGCTCAGGGCCAGTTTACACATTTCTTTCCAAGTCTGTAAAATCTGCACACAGTGACTTTACCACCTCATTTATCTGAAATAGCTCCTGTGTGACATATTTTCAGAGATGCCGTATCAGAGAAAATGCTAGGTTTGAAATATTTTCTCTCATATTGTAAGTTCTGCCATTTTTATGTGGGGGCTCTTTCAGGTTGGGGGAGGAAAGCTGCCCCCATAAGAAAACTTTAAGTCAACTTTACCATCTCATAAAGGAACATACCACATTTAAAGTATATTGTATCTCCCTGGACCCAAGTTTTTGCCATCTGTGGGGCAGGATGCACTCAAAATCCTTGTAGACAGTGGTTTGGTAGATGATATATGTTTGTGTGGAAATTAGGAGTGAAATAGGTGTATGTGACAGCAGATTACAGGAGAGAGTGGATGTGTGAGAGAGAATGAGTAGGATATTTGCTGTCTATGAGGAAAATGAAGGGAAAGAGATTGAATCTTTGTGTGAGGACGAGTGAGGCTAGGGTTGATATGAGGCACTGCAAATAAAGAATATGTGCCAGAAGTGTGTCACTGGGTGGAGCAGAGTTACTACCCTAGTTTCCTGGCTGGTGGGTTGCTGCTGCTTACTAGGAGAAAGAAGGGAGGGACAAGATGCCGCAGAGGTTGGCATAGTGCAAACACATTGGCAGGAGTAATAGAATGGATGTGTTGGTGCATGTGCACCATGCTGACCTCTCTTCTGCCTTGCCTCTCCTTTCTTGGAAATCAGCAGCAACCCACCTGCCAGAAAGCAGTGCTACCCCACTCAATGACCTGCTTCTGAAATGTACATATTACTTTCCTCCAGAGGGCAGAATTATAAACAATGGGTGGGAACTGCAGGGAAACAGATTTTGAGTAAGCATTGGAGAAAATAGTAAGGCAGAGCTTTCCAAACTGTGTGTCATTGAGGAGATTTCACCCCTCCCATACCCAAGAATCTCCTGATGATCTCCTGATGATCTCTGCTGACTCTCCAGAGAGGAGGAGGCATGTCCTGCTATCTACTTATTCTGCCTAAGCACCACATCAATGTGTGAGTCAGAGAGTCAGTCAGTCAGTGTATCGGAGAGAGAGAGAGTGTTAGAGATCGTGTCTAGAGATAAGGTTGCTGCTAAGAGCAGCTGCAAACTCTCAATGTAGCATTGATTTATGCTTAGAATATTCAGCTCTGTATATAGTTTTGTATCATAGTTGTAGTTACAGAATAAAAGGAAGATATTCTACAGAGCTGCCCTCCGAGTGGTTTATACTCTGCAAGACTCTGCAAAACTCTGCTGCGCAACAACTGTATTATTGAGACAGTGAATCCGGTGCTCTCAGCTCTAAGCTGTGAGTCCACAGCACTGTGACCTGTTCCTGTGAGAAAGGTGGTCTCTGGCAGTGCTACCCAGCTCGCCTAGCCCAGTCGGGGTTGAGGTGCATGAGTCCAGTTGGTGCACTGGCTCAAAGGCGATGCTTACAGTCATGACACATTAGTGTGTCAGCTGCAGTGTGTAGGTACCGGTATGTCATGCGAAAGCTCCTCCCAGGACAGGAATGGGGTTAGTTTAATCTCCAGTTTGCTAGCAAAATTGAATTGTCGTGTTGTGAAATGATGTATGTCTAAAATTTTTGCCACCAACATGAAAAGTTTGAAAAGCTCTGCAGTGAGGAGGCTGTTCAACAGTAGAGCAGTCTGCCCTAAGAGACAGTGGACTTTCCTCTACTGCTGTTATTTATGCAGGGACCATGAATCAGGGATGTTGTTGCATTCTTCATTGTAGATCTTGCATGGAGCTGAACCAGATGACCCCAAGGCCCCTTCCAATTTGATCATCCTATGAACTATTTTTTTCTTTTCTTTTTTGCAGCTTTCCACTTTTCATGGTAGTGTCGTATATAGTTAATATGGATTTAAATTTTCCTCCTCCTGAAGCCTATCGGAATTTGTATGCATGTAGTAATGTCGTGCTGAGTCCTACATTGAAAAGATGATGAGCTCTAGTATGTCCCAATATTTCTCTCATCTCCTTTTTAAAAAGTTTAAAAGTCTAAGCTCTTACTTAAAAATACCCCCATATTTCCAATTCTCACGGAATCTTTTAGCATTCATTTTGACAACCTCATTTTATATAAAGAAAGATCACATCTGTATCACTGTTGGAAATTTCCACAGTGGCTGCGGTACAGATTTAAGCACTGTGCTTTAATTATAGCTATAGCCCTCTAGTTAGACGGAGAGGCCTGTGGGCATCCTCTTTCAATTCTGATACATATTTAGTGGATTAGGATGTAGTGGCTGAAATTTGCTACAGTCTGAAGCAGGGCAAAGAAGGCCTCAGCACAGGCATCAGTAGCTTTTCACCAGGTCTGCAAGGCAGATCAGTTCAGCTCTCTGGGCTGCAGATTTTAGAGGAGGGGCACCAAGAAAACGTTTCTCTTCACCCAAACACATGCTTAGAGACTGTGGGATGCCAGCAGCTCGCAAAGAGCATCTGGCCTACCAGATGATTTTCTTCAGTGCCCAGGATCCTGCCTGCCATTCTAGATGCCTCTATACTACTGCTCTGTGAAGTACTATTCCTGTCATGGTCATTGATGGCATCATCAGTTTGTACTGTGTGACAGAGTGCACAGCTCAGAGATCAACAGGAGACCAGAGGAGCCTAGGGTGTGGCAATTAGAGACAGCTGTCTTTTAAAATAAGTTACTCTTCCCCTTCTAAAATGCATTCTATTGCCATAAATCTGTGAGTTTCCCTGTCTAAAATAGGAATAATAATAGGAATAATACCTTCTTGGGATATCTGATCATTGGTAGTCAATCTCTGGTTTACGTAATGCCAGTCATACATGAAGTAACTCTGTACCAATCTCTTTATCTGAGAATGTTTGATTACAAATTACAAATCAATGTACAGGCAGTGAAGCGATATGTCATTCCATGCTCTTTTTCCATCTTTCAGCACCACTCACTGCCTTTGCATTTACATCCCTTTGAAAGGTCCATGTGTCCCACAATCATCTGATGGTAAAGTGGAAGGTGAGGTGCAAAATTTCTGAAAGGGCTCCCTTGCTTGGCTTTCCAGAATGCAGGCTTGATTTTACTTAGTTACAGTTCAATTTTAATCAGATCTACTCAGAAGTAAGACCTATTGAATTCAGTGGGACAGGTAAGCGGGGTTAGGAATGCAGCCTTTCCCCTGGCAGAATCCGAGACCTGGGAGAAGAGGCTGTGGAAGAGGACTGGAAGAAATTTAAGGACTATTTACAAAAATACTGTAAATTGTATGAGTGTTAAGAATGATGTAAGATTATTAATAATATGGCACCGTTAAGATAGTTAAAAGGAGTATGAAGATAAATGAAAATATAAGAAAAGACAAATTTTGGATAAATATTATGCTAAAATTAAGCTTTTAAGGTTTGGGTAAAACTATCTAAAATTAGGGACACAATATTGGAAATTATAATATAAGAATTGAAACAAGGTGATAAATTGCTGGGTAAAGTTCGAAAAACTTAGAACGCAGAAACGAGAGATGTGAGGAAGTCCAAAGAAGTGAAGAAAATGTGGATATTGAAAAAATTATATGTTATTTTGTTTGCTTTTTTTGTTGTATTGAGAAAACCTTTAATAATATATATATATATATATATATATATATATATATATATATATATATATATATAGGAATGCAGCCTTTCCCAAAGCGATTTACATGAATTCAAAATTAAAACACCTTGAAGAAAAGAGACAGAATGGCTTTAGCACCAGAATGAAAGGCTACCCAGATTAAGGATGAATGCCTTGCTCCATACTCAAGGCCACATTGGACATGTACCCTAAGCAATATTTAAGTTTTTAATAGTCTTGGAGATACACAATGGAGAAAGGGAAGCAGAATTGTGTCCCAAGCTGCTGCTGTCTTAGGTAAATAGAAAGATATGCCTTATACAAAGTCAGATCAGTGATCCATCTAGTTCTGCAGTGACATGCAATAGCTCTCTAGGATTTCAGAAGGGGTCTTTCTCAGCCCCACCAAGATGCCAGAGATTTAATGTGACACCTTTTGCATTCGAAGCAGATGCTGTATCACTGAGCTATGCGTGTGCATGCACACGAAAGCTCATACCAAGAACTAACTTAGTTGGTCTTTAAGGTGCTACTGGAAGGAATTTTTTTTGTTTTGACTATGGCAGACCAACACGGCTACCTATCTGTAACTGAGCTATGACCCTTTCCTCATTGTCCTGCCTAGGCAAGGTTCCCAAGCTAAATTCAGCTTCCATGATACAATGAGCTGGCCTTGATACTGATAGCTCCAAATGTTAAAAAAAACATGCAAATGGTTTAAAAATCATGCACTTTGACAATTATATTTATTTATCTCCTGCATTTGTGTACATTTAAGACACATTGACATATAGTCAAGTTTTTCTCACCAAGCATAAGGGATGGGATACCAGTAAAACTATCAAGAACAAATAATTCTGTGATTCCTTCATGTGCCTGTGGAATGCTTAAAACATTCAGTGCAGATTTTGTGCAGCACTTTTCCTGGATCTTCTGAGTTTGCATTTCTTGCTGCTCTGTTTTTCTCCATTATCTTATTCTTTGTCCCTGTGGACATTTGAAAGCAATAAAATTGCTGGCAGAAAGAATGCTGGATACACAGTGCCATCGTTAAAACAGAATTGCACCCTGCCACACCAGTTTTGCACTAAGCCCCTAAGTCAGTTTTCTTGGTCCGTTTTAGCTCTAAAATTAGGGTTTTTCATGTGCCCCCCCCCCCAAGTGCTGCAGCTCAACAAATCCCTGTTTTGGTTTTCGGGTGAGCTTAGGAATATATGTCCCTACAAGCAAGTGCCACACTTGAAATGCTGCTAGGAATGCAAGCATGTGGGTGACAGACATTCATTTCACAGCATGGCACAATTTTCTTTCTTTTTTTTTAAGTGGCATGGTTGTCAATGAGCAGTGGCCCTGTAGCAAGATGTGTTTCTAAGCATCTGCTGCTTCAGACGGTCCAGTGTGTATCACTTCCCTTTCTCACAGGCAGGCCGTGAGAGTCTGGGGGCAATCCGAGGGCCATGCGCTGAGCTGTCTTGATTTGCAGGATCAATGAAACCATAAAACGCTAAGTGTCAAACTAGCAGAGCTTCCAAGTTCAAGTGTTTGACTGCTCTTGAATTCTCTCCCCCTTAGGGGAGAAGAAAAAGCTTTAATTTATGAAGTGTCACAACACATTACAGCGCATCGCATCTTAATACGCCACTGCATGGCGCTGGCATTTGTTTGCTTTAATTCCTCAAAATAGCTTTTATTTGGAGCAAATGTTCCCTTCTACTCAAACAGTTCCTGGTCTCCCCTGCTGTGTGTTTTGTCAGCTTCCCCGGGGACAGTTACTCCTGCAGAGCTCTGCCCTCTGCTGGTGATGGGTCAGGCCTTTGTCATGAGTTTTAATTGTTCTCTTCTTAATAATTGGGAAGGGGAGGAGAAATGCCGCCTTTTGTTTCTTCTAAACCGCAGTTCTCTGAGGATGAGGTGCAAAGTGGCTCGTGTAGAAGATGTGTGTGTGGGAGAGAGCGAGAGCACATCACTCTTGCAAAAACAAAGCGCTTTCCGTTTCATGGGAGGAAGGAATGAAACCGAGTTCTGTTTAATGGCCCTCCATGACGTCCTTTTCTGAACATGTGGTGAAGTAGGAGCTTTCCAGATAGACTACACAGAGCAATGCCGAATCTCTGCCAGCTTAGGCAGCAATTGCATCTCATTTCCTGTTGCTCCTCGCAGATCTCTTATTTTCCTGCGATGCAGCAGTCAGATAGGAATGCAGAGAAGCCCTATTGAAAGAGCATCCTGTGCCCCTCGCCAAGACTCAACATCTAGGGAAGGGCTGAGGTGTGGCTGTAGTGTATGTGCAGAAGGGTCCAGGTTCAATTCCCATCACATCCAGGTAGGCTTGGGAACATCCCACTTCCCAGAAAAGTTGCTTCCAGTCTGAACAGACCAGGAGTAGGCAACATGGTGCCCGCCAAATGGTGCTAGAGTACAAATCCCCACCATCCTTGACCCCTACTGGCTGCAGCTGGCTGGATTTGGTGGCAGAACCCCCCCCCCCTAAAGATAATACTGAGGTTGATGGTGTGGCTGATGAGGCAGTTTCTTGTTTTCACGATTCCTCCTTAAACCTTGTTGAAGCTTTCAGATAAAGTGGTAGTTTGTTGAAGCCTTTTTCGCTTGCCACCAAAGAGCAGAATGAAGCAACTTCATAATTAAACTTGCTTAAAACAAAGCTTTCTGCTCTCCCTTCATGTGCCAGGGAAAGAGCAGTGTGCCTCTGAGCATGTGCAGAATGCCCCCTGGCTTGCAGCTGAGCCATACCAGTACCTTTTTTCTAGAAAAAAAAGTGCTGGCTAAAACAATAAACTTATCAACTTGAACTGCAACAGTGGCTATCTCTGTGACAGGCAGGGACTTGTTTTATCTATCTAGTTAAAAGCTGGGAGTGGTAGGTTCCTTTCTTTAAAAGCAAAAACCAGCCAACCCAAAACTCCTTCTTGGCTCCTACGGAGAGGCAATGCGGAGCAGCCAGGCAGCATCACAAGAAGAGAGCAGCAAGGGGCTAGACGAAGCCACTATAAACTCTGAAACTACTCATCATTTCTGCGCCATGCAGGGCTTGGGCAATCTTTCTCCTGCCTCCTCTACTGCTCCCCTGCTTGGGCCATTCTGATATCCCAGCATGTGAAAGAAATGAAACGATTTCCAAACGACCAGCAATCTTGTGACAGTTAAGTTACAGTACAGGAAAGTCTCCCCAAAGATCTTGTCTTCCTGGCCTTCTTTATGCTCCTTGGCTTTGAGAACTAAAGACACAGGGTTGAGCCAAGACATTTTGCTGCTAGAGGTGAAGGTCAACACCACACAAAGTTCTACATATGAAAGTCATCCAGACCACAACCTGTTAACGTTGATTACAGGGCAGTCTTAAAACAATTATTCACCTATATGCTGTTTTCTCTCCAACGCTGAACAAAGGCCAGTCCATTCCATTTCATGGAATTTTGGCATGTAGATTAAGTGGTGCTGGTGGTTGTCCTTACTGACTGATAGAATCCAGAAAGGCAGCTGATACCTGCTGTTTTGCATCTCTAGTTATTTCGTGCATGAATTTGACTGAGAGTAGTGCATCAAGCCGTGTTCTTAAGTACTTACTCGGGCTCTCTGTGTTCCAATTTGGCTGGTGATGCAACAGACACCCATTCATCACAGGAAGGCAGGGAGAACAGAGGTAAGAGTGGAACGGAGACAGTGAGTTCCATTGAAATTGGCAGCATTCAGCACTTGACTCACACATGCTCACTGAGACAAGGAGAGATTGTCGAGCTCTTGAAATGGAGCCGATGGTGCCAAAGAATAACAGCCATCTCCTTGAATATTTCCTGCTGGTGGGAAATAACCAACCTGCTTATTCAAAAGGTGTGTTGCCAAAATGCTAGCTCATTAAATCATGACCTTCGCTACCCTTTGCGGTCCTAAACTATTTATTCTGACAACTCCTGTTGTACTAGGCTGGGTTAAAACTGAGGCTGGGTTAAAACAGGGTTCTGACATCTCCTTTCGGTCTGGAGCTGGCTGGGTTTCCTCGTATTTATATGCATATAAGACTGGCCTACACAAATGCTCTATGCATAGTACAAGTCATTCCAATGAAATTCAGGTACCAATGTGTTGTGGGGGTTGGTGTGTGTGTGTGTGAGAGAGAGAGACTGTAAAAATAACTTACCTTTTCAACTATATTGTATTGTTATGAGTATGTTAAGAGCAGCCAAGCAGCCATGGTCTGATGCATCTAGTTCAATAAACTGTAATGGGGGAACTCGGCTTACTGAAGACAGAATGTGGATTGGAATCTCATTTACATTCCCTTGAATATACAGGGCACCTTGAGAAACAAGGTTGGGGGGGAAATATCCAGTTCCTTGTCCTGGCTTTGGTTGCTTGTCTTTCTTTTACAAAAAAGAGCGTCAGAAGAGGAATTAAAGCATATTTTTGCTGCAGCACTGATTTTTTAATTTATCTCTGACATGATCTTTGTTGGACCACGTTTCTTCCACGTTGCCTTTCTTGGAACAGAAACATAAGCAACCTGTCTTATTCCTGAAAGACTAGACTCTTCTCAGCATAGGAGATGTGCATTTCTATGGCGTGGTGACCTAGGTGTTACTTTAGCAAATAACACCAAAGCTCCATTTTACATTAGTTAGGCTGCATTTGCTTTCCTTTGTCTTTTACTTGAGTGTTTTATCCTAGGTGTGTGCCCAGACATACCCTAATTTTAAAAATAAAAATAACGGGGATTGTGGCTAGGAGATGGGAGTATGAAGTAGCCACCTGGTTCCATCAGCTGCCACAACCTGCAGGTGGTGGAGGACAGACAAGGGAGACAGGAAGCAGACTGCCACCTCTGGAGCCAGTCACTTCACTGCTGCTTCCAGAGACAGGGACAGGTAGAAGATCCACTCCAGCCCTTTTCTTCGGCTACATCTTTCTCATGGCTTTGCCTCCATCCGAGCTCCACCTTTTGTGGAGAGAGAGATATGGGGTGCTGAGGAGCTGCTTTTGTGGTACAGAAGCAAGAAGAAAGATGAGGAGCCATTCCACCCTCGGCCCTCCAGATCTGCCCTGCCTCTGGTCAGCTGGGCACAGGATTATCTCTGCAGGAAAGACCTCCTGTTCTGGCTTCTTGACCAACTCTGGTTGTGGTTTCTTTGCTCGCTTTTTGCCTCTTTACCTCTCTCTTGCCCTTATTTCTCATGTCATCAAGACTACTGTAGCCAGAGGAGCTGCATGATCTCTGGACTGTATACCTGAAGGAGCGTCTCCACCCCCATCGTTCAGCCCGGACATAGAGGTCCAGCACCAAGGGCCTTCTGGAGGTTCTATCGCTGCGAGAAGTGAGGTTCTAGGGAACTAGGCAGAGGGCCTTCTCGGTAGTGACGCCTGCCCTGTGGAATGCCCTCCAAGCAATGTCAAGGCAATAAGCAACTATTTGACTTTTAAAAGACATCTGAAGGCAGCCCTGTTTAGGGAAGTTTTTAATGTTTAATGCTGTATTTTGTTTTTAATATTCGGTTGAGAGCCGCCCAGAGTGGCTGGGGAAACCCAGCCAGATGGGTGATGTATAAATAATAATAAATAATAATAATTCTTAATTAATTAATTAATTAATTATTATTTTTTATTTATACCCTTCCTATCCTTTGCAACCAAAGTGGTTAACCAGTTTGTAGCTTTAGGCTTTTCTCCACTTTTCCACTTTAAATAGGGGTCAGGTGGAAGCAAACCCAAGTTTACAAAGGGAGGTAGCAGCTCTTAGGTTTGGCTTTTCCTCCTCTTTTGGAAGGAACTGCACCCCAAGGATTTGAGTCAGCAGGTTAGAGCAAGAGAGCTCCCAAAATCAACCCTAATCCTGACGGAGTAAATTAATTGATTGATTCATACACTTGACCTATTAGCCAGCCTCAGCACTACAAACGGGATGAGGATATCCTATTTATCATTTCAGCACGGGGTAAGGCTCTTGGAAAGCAAAGTCTTTTAAAGGTCTATAAATTTCCTACCCTGTGCTACAAAGATAGTAAGTGCAAAGTATTGACTATCCTCCCCCTTTGTTTCTGCCTCTCACATCCTTGCTTGCTCCAGCCTGCCTGCATATCACATGCAGAGCCCAGTAGGGTTTTGCCTGGAAATCACTGGGATTATCTCCCAATTTTTTCTCAGATAATTCAACCGAGAGGTTATGAAGAGCTGAATGATTTGGAGGCTTGGAATCACAGGCTGTGAGATTTAGGTTGCTCACAGGTGCCTATCTGGACAGAACAGTTCGATACTTATTTTATCTTCATTTAATTGGCTTCAGGAAAAATCTATCTTCTCTACCTTTTTTAAGGCCTGTGTGAGATTTTGCAAGGACAATACGACCTCCGTATGTTGGTTTCCCCTCTCCCCCACATATACACTGCCCCTCAGTTTTGAATAAACAATAGCACTTAATGGCGATTGTCTGGCTTAGAGAGCTGCTTTGTGGTTCTTTGGGTTTAGGGAGAGAGTTCAGCTTTCAAACACTCTCTACAAACTTAAAAGCTGTAGCACGCTCACTGAGTCCATTTTATACCATTCAACATACGACGGGAACTGGAACGACCTGCCTCTCATTCCCAAGTGAATAACAATTGAGTAATATATTTGGGACGCAGAATAGACACAGCTGATCTCTAAAGAAATATTTGAAAAATTGCTAAGGCATTTATGTATAGATTATGAGCAAAAGGGTAGTGATACATTGGGAAAGGGAGGGAGAGAGTGCCATTACTGAATTGTGTTTCCCGAACATGTCTACTGCCTGGCAGATAAATCTTGTTCACATTTACTCAGGAGTCAATCGCGCTGTGTTCAATGGGGCTTATTCTCTTATTAATTGTGCTCAGGATTGCAGGCTGAGTCTCCCAACAGGATCTTCCTCTATTATTAGCCATTCCAGAAAGAAGGAAGTTCGCCAAACCCTTTCCCGGTGCTCGGTTTTGGGAAACAAATGAAAACGCGGTGGACTTTGTTACAGTATTTACAGGAAAAATAGTTTCTACTTCATAGCCATCAATACCTTGGCACTTTAAGTCCATTAAACTGCTGGCAGTGATAAACTTTAGTAATGGGCAAGTGTTGATGTAAACAGGGGAAGAAACCTTTGTGATTTGCTTGAGCAGCTCTTGGTTTTGCAGTGTGACCGTGCCATATGAAAGGACTTTGGCCAGTGTCCAGTTCCTTATGGCTTTAGCCAGGTGTCTTTGGGAGAAAGCCACGGGCAACTGTCTCACCCCAAATCACAAAATAACAGGAGTGTGAGGAAGTCAGGCTGTGTCTCTTTCATGATCTCTCAAGGTCATTGCAACTGTAAACGAAGCTGAAACAGACTGAATTTGTGAAGGGCTGTGGGTTAAAATAATAGTAGCATGCTGAGCTAAGTTGTTTCGAGACACATAGATAAGCTGTTAAGGGGATGCCTCACCGTATCATCCACAGGTTTCTCAGGAAGATAACCTTATTTATTCTGTTCTTCATGCAGCCTCTTCAGTATGGGGAGAATATTTATTCTCCTCTGCTTCTGCACAATGTACACTTTCATAGTTTCTGAAATAGTACCAATTTATTTTCTGCCGTGTATCATTCTCTGCTTTCTTCCCTGTATAGTCTAAGACAGTTCTGACCTGTTTGGAAAGAATTGTGGCAGTCTTTATTTACTGTTGGCGTGAAAATAATATCCTAAAACCCCTCAGTATGGCTGAGAGAAAAGGGTGTGAAACCTGAACCAAGATTCTGTTCTATCTTAGAAACATCCTTCACCAGATTTACTTACTTACTTGCTTGCTTGCTTGCTTGCTTATTTACTTACTTATGGATGAGAGCTTTGGTGGTTTCATGTTGCCAGGTGTAAACTAGGCTGAGAAATCAGTGTTTTCTCCATGCAGTCCTGCCAAGTTGAGTTTGAGGGGGGAAATGTGTTAGAACGAGGCAGTGTGCTTCTGAATACCAGTTGCTGGAAACTGCCAGGCAGGGAGAGTGCTCTTGCACCCGGGTCCTGCTTGTTGTCTTTCTGTAGGCATCTAATTGGTCACAGTGAGGAAAGGATCGTGGATTAGAAGAGACACTGGCCTGCTCCAGCAGGCTTCTCTTGTTATGTTCTTATGCTTAAATGAAAATAATAATAATTCCCCCATTGCTTTTCATGTGTCCAGTAAGTCATCTTGTAGTACCTATATCATACTGCATGTATTGGAAAGTCTTAAATCAAGATCACATTTGTACCTAGGACTGTTCCAAATTTTTGAACTTCAAATGGCTTCATCACTATGTAATTCCAGCCAAACAGACACCACATAGTGACTATGGGGATGTCATAGGACCATGCGACCAGTCAGATTTGGCTATGTGATGGCCACACTAAAGGCAAATGAAGACTCCCATTGCCCTCACTCTGAATGGGGAGGGGGAGGGAATTCACTCCATTGATTAGTCAACCATAACTAAGTTTCACGAGTTGTCACACTGCACTGGTAGTTTCACTACTCACCAGCACTGTGTGGCATTTTTAAAAAACTTGATCCAATCGTGCATAGCTAAGCCAATGTGGATGAAAGTGATGTAACGCATGTTGCGATGTACGACAGCCCCACAGAAAGCAATCTGGAATCGAGCTGGATTTTGAGAAAGGCTTTATTTAGTTGCAGTCTTGCAGCATTGTAAAACAAGCAGTCTTGGTACATTCAGGATACAGGGCACACAGGTGGAATTACATTCAGGGAGAAGCTGTCAGGTCTTCACATCCCTACCAACTAACAAAGAGCCAGCCAACCAACAACCACAGTGGGAAGTCACCCAGGCCTCTTTATACTAGCTGGCAAGGAATCAATTAGGTAATGCCCCATGTCTCGTGATGCTTAGTCATCACATGCTCCTGAGTCAGCGTTCACAATTAGCACAGAGTGTTTAACTCCTCAATACCCACAACACTCCAACAATGCAGTACACTTGGAAAACTGAATCCACACCACATTACTTTCAGTAGAATGTGTAATCAGGTGTAGATCCCCATCCCCATCCTACCCCAACTAGACTATTGTATGTGACTGGATCAAGGTGAGAGAGGGTCAGCTCAGTTGTGGTAGCAGTAGGGACCAGTTCCCTCTTTTTTCACATTCCAACATACCCCCCCTTGTGAAAACGTGCACCCCTTTGCAAAAGGATGGGGGGCAAGCACTAAAAGGAAAGTGGACATTTCATGGGGGGTGATGTTACCCCAACAACATTTTGGTTCAACATTATACCCCACCTTTCCTCAAAGATCCTCAGGGTGGTATTTGTTCAGATTACTACACATTATCCTCACAACAGCCATATGAGAGAGGTTAGGCTGAAAGGCAGAAAGTCTGTAGAGGCGTTGATCCAGCTGGCTCACCAGTAGAAATAAGTGATCCATGTTGGAGAAAGGAACTCACAGAAGATCATTTCTCTGTGATTGGAAAAACCACAATATGTCTTTTCTGTTAAAAGCCACAATATGTCTTTTCTATTCTGAAAAAAGATGATATTTGGTGGATCCCTCCCATGACTTTACATTTTTCACACGAGTAGACCTCTTATGCACAGCCACTCTGTGAACCACGTGGCTGAGATTTGAAGCTGCCTCTCTCCAGCCCAAGTCTGAAATTCTATCCAAAACACAACATTAGCGCTCTCACAAGCCTTCCTTATCAAAGTCAAGTGTGTCTGTCTGACAAACTGCTGCTTCTGTGGTCACAAGAAGCGCTTCTGCAAGTCATGAATAAAATCTCTGTGTGAGAAGACTTTATAATTTTCCTCACAAGTCAGACATGCATGTTCTGAGACAGTGTGCATGTATCTGATTTGCAGGGGAACATGGCTATAATAAGTCTTTCCTGAGTTTTGTTCTGGGAACAATTTGGGGGACTGATTAATGAAAATAGGAAGTGACCCTGCTTCATGTACCAGGCACAGTGGGCCGAGAGGTAGGGGATTGTTTTCAATATATGGATAGACAACAGAAAATAACAGTAGGATAAAGCTAAAAAAGAAGAAGTCCAATCTTAAAAACACCCACTGAAATAAAAGTAGCTTCAAGGCTTGCCTCAGAGTGGCAAATGGTTTTTTTCCTGATACACTAAATTTCACTGTACTTGAATCCGAGTCAAATCTAGGCCTTGGCAAAGTGAGATGCCTGTCTAGTTCCTTTGTGGTCATTCTCTCTGGGACTTTTGCCTTAACTCTTTGGTGCACTTTCCTGATGTCTCAAAAGAGGCAAATAAGGAGCAAGATTTATCTGTTTTGAGAAACACATGCTGTGAAGATTCAGTTACGAATTCTGATATGCTAAATTTTGTTGTACAAGTACTTGAAGCTGAGCAAAATCTAGGCCTTGGCAAAGTTAGACATGTGCCCAGTTCCTTTTACAATTATTGCCCTTGGAACTTTTGCTTTTAACTCGTCTGCGTGCTTTGCCAACCCCGTTTGTCCTCAAAGTGATGTGCACCAAAGGAAGCACACAAAATTTCAGGCTGATTGAAAAACGTCAGATACATCATTTGTATGACTCTCTGGTGCAAGCAAAAGAGACGACATGTTGCTTTGTGTGCTTCAGCAAAGTCTACCTTGGCAATCAACTCAAGCCAGGAGGCTTCTAGGAAGCCAGAGTGCCGAAGGGCCAGCCATGCATGAAAGCAATGAGATATGTTGAGCATCTGTTTCATTAGTGCATCATTAGCACTGGTTTATTTCTCAATGCCTCATCAGAGGCAGGGAAAGGGCGTGGGTAGCATCTTTCCTGACTCCTGAATGCACCTGCAGGATACCTTGTTTACATCAGGTAAGACTTTGCTTGATGGTCATTATCTTGGAAAAAATGAAATGGGCACCAGTGTTCTCTGTAATAACTGCTGTTTGCTGACAAAGAAAAGCAAGCAAAATAATAGAAACTAATCTGATCATTGCATCTAATTACAGAGAAAAGGAAACCACTAAAGGAACATTTTGTCTTAAATATTGCAATAGCACCCTTAGAGCATTTTGTAGTTGGAGGTGGGGGTGAATAAATATTGACTATAACTTCCCAAACCTATTAAGCCTGAACAAGTAAATCTCATTTTATTTATTAAATGTGTTTCAATGAACTTCAACCAGTATTAAATTTAGCATCTTAAAAAAAAAAAAAAACAGCAACCAGAAAACACATACAGTGCAACCACAGAGTAAGCTTCCAGAAGCAATAAGCATCTTTTCCCTGGTACTTGCCATCAGATAGCATGGCTGTGTTTCTGGCGCCCCAAGTTGCAGTACATTATCTAG
Organism: Podarcis gaigeae; assembly: GCF_964106915.1. Lineage (NCBI taxonomy): Eukaryota > Metazoa > Chordata > Lepidosauria > Squamata > Lacertidae > Podarcis > Podarcis gaigeae. Next base: position 51,850,361 of record NC_139678.1, on the reverse strand, counting down.
CTATGCCGGGTAAGTATCAGCAAAACAGCCATTCTTTTTTATTATCACCCTACTTTAATAACTATTATTAAATAGTAAATATTCTTATGCAGTAAATATTTAATTAGCTATTGGGACTTGCAAAATCTATTGCTTTCAATAAACACACAGAGCAATATATTATTCTGATAATTTTAAGGAAATACTTGGTATGCAGAGCATAAAATTAGAATGGCTAATGGCTCTATCCTTTGTACATGGCAAAGATGCACTGCATTTCTCCTCCTGTAGCTCAGCGATAATGTTATCTTCCTGTTGGTATAATCCTTCAGCTCCTGCCCGAGCCTTGCACTACACTCAAAGCATTCAAGGGGCCATTGATTTTGGGAGCTCGAATGTGATGTTAGAGATAGAGAACATCCACAGCTTTCAGCGAAGATGAGCAGAGTGGGAAGAAAAATTGTAACCGCCCAAAATGAAGCAACTGTTAAAACAGAGCTTTGTGTCTGTGTGTGAACAGCTGCATTTGAGTTTATCTATCACTATTGGCCTCATAACCAGTGTCGCTCAGGGATTCTGAGAAACCAAAAACTCAGTGCATGTTTGGAAAGTTTAGTCTTCCATCTTGATTCAGAATGGCATCCAACTGTATACCACCATAGACAAAGATCTGATTCTTGATCTCAGGAACCATCATGCAAAAGTTGGGAAATGAACTGTTGAAAAGCATGGTGCACAAACAAATAATTTTTAAAAAGCATACAGTATATAGTAGATTCTAAAGCAAATGCAGCAATGCCTTGTTGCTCATCAGGTACCTACATTAACATTTTCTGGTGCCAGCCAAAGGCATTCCGTTTCTCCCAGGCCTTTTAACACCTTGTAATATCTATTCGTGTAACACCTGTAGCTCCTTTTTAAATTCCACTTCCCATCTCTGAATGTCTGTTTTATTTCAACTGGTCTGTGTTTTAGTCATAGTTTGTTGGAAGGGTTAGTTCTTCTTAATTACATTTTTTATAATGCATGAAACCACACCTCATTCAAAAATGGATTTCAGGCTAGTATACAAAAAAATAAATTGTAATGCAACACTTAAACCCGTTGTGAGAGCAGGCTGCCTTACTAAACTTGTATGCTTTTATTGTCTTCTTTGCTGTGTGATTTTCATATTGTATTTGTTTTGCATTATCGTATGCTGTGCTTTGATTTAGCTTTGAACCTAATTGTTGAAGGTCACCTAGAGAACTTGCATTATGAGGTAGCAACAAAAGAAAATTTATTCAGATACTGTGTTCTCCAACACTGGGGAAAGCTATATAAGGCCTGCATGATGAATCTTATCTCCCTACGTTTTTCTCTTGGAAACACGCCCCCCCCCCTTCCTCACTTCCCAAATGACCAACCTATAAATGTGTTATCACACAGCAGGAGCATGGAGGTCTATGGACCTGCACAGGGATGAGAGGAAGACCTTGGAGGAGCTAAATGTTTCCCGAATACCTTATCTTACTACCTACTTGTCCTCTAACACCCATAAAGTAGACTAAGTAGTGGTGTAAAAAGACATAGCTTGCTATAGTGTCAGCAGCCCCAGCATGTCCATACCAGTTGGTTAATTGCATTTGTTTGGAAAGGAGGATATACTGAATTTTGGGGAACTGTTCCCTTTCTGTAACTATTCAAGTCTAGCCTTTGGGAATGTGCATATAACATTAGTCTACTTTCTGAACAGTCTTCAAAGGCAGACCCGAGCACAACAGATTACAGTAGTCTAAATGGACTGTTGTCAGAACATAAATAACTGGCCAGCCTGTTTCTGTCCAGGAGGGAGCTGCTGAAATACGAATTGTGCTCTAGATTTGGGTCTCGAAAGACAGGGCCCCAGAAGATAGCACCCTCTAGACTGGACACCTGGATATTTCAGAGGGAGTACAGCCCCATCCAGAATAGGTTGAGCACCCCCTCCCAGATGAGCCACTGCTAGCAATATCTCCATCTGGTCTGGAGGAAGCTTCATCCAGCCATTGCTGAGTCTAAATGCCAGTTTGGCATTCCTGCCGCACCAAATGAATTTGATGAAACTGAGAAATAGAGCTTGATGCCATCAGCATACCAGAGACGCCTCACTTCAAATTGTAGATGATGCTGAAATGCTGAGCAGGTTATATGAAAGTCCATGCTAGATGGGCATATTTTTCCTTGTGTTTAATTGTTTGCATAACTAAAATATACTTTAATCAAAACTAATTCCTTTTGGGCACTCTCACACTGCTTTGGGTTAGCTAGGGTTGAGATAGCCTTGCTAAATATAGCCAGTAAGCACTGCAGATTCCCTGATGAGAGTGGGAGAGTTGTATATTCACTCCATAAAGAGGAGTGCTTAATCTTTTGTACTGCTGTTTCCTGAAACTAAAGGAACATACAATGTACATGCTCGTAATAAATATAAAATCTAAATCTTGCCTCAGAGTAAGAACCCTGTCAGGCGTCTCTGCATTTTTGCATTGTCTGGTCTATTAAAGATGGTGTACATAATGGGAATTGCACGTGCCTGTACCCTCCCCATAAAGCCAAGAAGAGCCAGGTTCATTCGTAATCCAGGCTTCTGAATAGTAAGAGCTTTATAATAACTCCCAAGTTGGCCTCCAATGGCCTAGAAATTCATTCTGCCTTTCATTATTGCTTAAACTGCTTTGAAGAGCTAATCCAATTCCTCCCTCCATGTGACAGATGAAATAAACACTATCACATGAGCGGTGCGGCTTGAATGAGCAATAACAACCATGTAAATGAGAGGAGCATAAAACAGGTTCCTGGATTTTGTTTTCGTGACATACGGTAAACCAGGCTGCTGGGGGGGGGGGCAGAAAGAGGCAATGTGGAGGCTGCCCTTTACCTTTCTCTGCCTCAATGTGTCGGTCCTGCTCAGTGTTGAATGCGAGTTACCAACCCAAATTCCATTGGAGGCTAATTTAGTATATTCTTCTTCTTTGAGGTTTGCCTATTGATACCATGTGGAAAACATCTTTTTATGCCTGAGACATTTAGTGTGGACCGAAATCCTGACAAAGGAAAGGGAGACCGGCTTTATAAACTGTATCTTTTCAATGCATTGCTCATCCATCTAAGGCCTTTTTCCTTAATAAAGGTATTTAAGGCTTGTTGGGTTCTTTTCTCTCTCCCATGAATGCAAGCTATGAAGCTTGAGGGGCCAAGGGAGTAAAATTGAGGGATCGTTGCCATGGTAGCTCTTTTTGTTTGTTTAGACAAGGCTGGATCCAGGATTTTGTGAGCCTGAGATGACAGGGGACCCATTTTGAAATGGCCCACCCAGTACCTTTCCCCCCTAACCACACCCCTTCCCTCTTTGGCCTCCTTCTCCCTAAATTAAATGCAGGTCATGTCCAATCTGACAACCGCCTATTGTCAAATACTACAAATTTCTGAATATCACCGACTGCCTTTTATAAATAATCCATGCAAAATCTGCATCTGTCACCAATTTGTTTTTGAGTCGGGCAACAGGATGAATGGCATGCATGGGTTTATCTCGCTTAACCTACGTATAGCCCTAAAAGGTAGCCTAGACCACCTCCCTGTCTCAAAACAAACAAAAGAGCCCAATTTCTCTGCACTTAGAAATGCAACATGTGGCCACTTACTACATTACAGACACCCCAGTCTGCCTACTCAGTCTGCTGTCCAGTTGATGGACAACGTCAAGGTTCCAGATCTTCTTTCTTATGGTACTTCATCTTCAAACTGGACATAGCTTGGATAGCCCTTCAGGCAGAAGACCCTCTTCTGTTCAGGAAGGCACACAGCCATCCTATAAGGTCAAGTAGAAAGCTAGGCTGAGTGGGACAAATCTAGCATTGTGCTGTGTCAAATCTCCATCAGCGTTGTCCCAGTCAGAGCAATTCCACCTTTCCTCCTCCTGCATGCTGCTCTGGGAACTCTCCCAATTACTCCCTGAGCCAATTTTTTTTTTTGGGGGGGTGCAAGAGGAGGAAAGTTCCATTGCCCAAGAGGTAGTCCTTGTATGGGCTTCCACTTATGGGAGCCATTGGTTGAATCTTGCCCAGCAACTCTTCCCCATGGTGGCATGCTATTCTGTGTTCAAGTATTCTTTAGCTGGGGAAGCATGAAGTAGTCCTGGACCAGGTTTACCAGTTGATACCATGTGCCTCTAGGATGGACTTTCGAGATTGGCCCAGAAGTTACAACAGAGCAACTCAACTGTTCACTGGGGTAGACTATTGGCATCACGCTGCTGTTCCTGAAAGAATTGCAGTGGCTGCCAATTAGCTACCTGGCTAAGTTCAAGGTGCTGTAGAAAACCCCCTACAGTTTGGTACCAGGATGCTTAAAAGATTACCTCACCAATGCTATACCTAACTGATCACTGCAGTCTGCAGAAGGAGACCTCCAGCAGATACCATCTCACCAGGAGGCCTGTTCCATACAATGTAGGAATTGGGCCTTTTGTGTAGTGGCACATATCCTTTGGAATGCCCTCCCATTACATTTGAGATAAATGCCACCTGTGTCCTCTTTTTCACACCTGTTTAAGACCTTCCTTTTTTGGACAAGCTTTTACAGCTGACATTTCTGTATTGGATTTGAAATGGATTTTATATGACCTTGTTACTGTTTTCAGAAATGAAAACGTTTTATATATGTATCTGTCATTAGATCCCTTCAAGATCTTTCACAGGAAGCAATTCATAAATGAAACAAACTCATAAACAAGTCCTGCCCAATTGGGAGCATGCATGGGATCACAGGGTGACACTGATCTGACTGCTGTCTGATCAGCCTTTTGGCCCTAATCCTACACCTGTTTAATCCTGCTACATTCACTGGGACTTCCTCGGTAGTAAGCATACATAAGATTACTGCCTTGCAGCACAATCCTGTACATGTCACATCAAAAGTAAGTCCCATTGGGAATTTTCTTCCAGATAAATGGGTGTAGGAGTGCAGCCTTAGTTGTATAAAAAGGAAAAATGCCAGCAGTTCATGACACACCTTAAGTTTATCCACCTGCGGTTCCTTCCCAAGTAAATTCACACAACCTCAAAACATCATCGTGCCGTTTCCTTCATTGCTGCACTAACTATTTTACGTAGCCAGATTGTGGATGAGATATTAAATCACTTCATGCCAGCTTTCTTATCTGCTGTTTCTTTACTAATAGAGGAAACATTGTTTTCATTATTTTAGCTTACCGTTTTCTTACTAGTAGATTGAGATCTCCAATACAAACCTAATTTTGCTGCCTTAAAAAAAACCAAGCACTTTTTGTTTCCTTTTTTCAAATGTAAGTGTTGAATCTCTCTTGTCCATTTCACTAGTCTTACTATAGATGTTTGGAAGAGATTAACAGAGAAATTCTAAATCAGGGAAGTGAAGTGGCAAACAGTCCACTACTTCCAGACCCTGCTGGCTCACACTGTAAAGGTGTAAGGTGTGTGTGTGCGTGCGCGCGCGTGCACACACAGGTTTTCCTGGTAAGAGTCCCAGTGGATTTTTATGCTTTTGAATCTTGCCGTCCATAAGAGCATAAGAAGAGCCTGCCCATCTAGTCCAGCATTCTGTTCTCACAGTGGCCACCCATATGCCTGTGGGTAACCCCCAAGCAGCACCACAGCACAAGAGCACTCGCCTCTCCTGTGGTTTCCAGCAGTAAGCCAACTGGTGATGGTGGTGAGGAATAACCATGCCAACTCCAGTCTTACATGGTTGGTGGCTAGTGGTCCTGATCCCAGGGCTTCTTGAGGGAATGCTTGGCTCCAGCAAACCTGCTCTGGAACACCCTGTTTTGGGACCTGCCACTGGTGGACAGGTGTAGATCTGTGCCCATGGATCTTTCTGCAGGCTACCAGGTCCAAGTGCCCCGTGATGGATGCCCCTGCTGCCAGAGTTCCCTCTGCCAACAGAGGGACATTTCTGTCCCATCCAAGCCTTTGTAAAGATGTGCTTGTTATGCAAGATTGCCAGCAGAATGTGTATATTGAGATAAATGTGCACTAAAATACTGATAATTTTTCATGAGTACCAGCTTTTTGATGTGTGTGCTTGCTCCTTGATCTTGCCTGTGTGTTGGCCACACATACATGCTTGTTCTTCCAGTCTTGCCTCTTCTGACGTTGTCTCTCTCAGTGTGTGTGTGCACATGTGCTTGTTCTTCCAACTTTCCCTCTTGGACCCAGTCACTCGGACCCAGCTCCTTTGAAATGGGGCAGAAATAGGGCTGTCTGTAGTGTTATCAAGCAGCCAGCCCACTCTCCATTGCAGCAGCCTGAGGTGCTGCCTGCCCAGTAGCATTCTTATCCTGAAAGTACAATACGAGCTTAAAGACTCCCATGCTTTAAAACAAAAATGTTTCATTCCATGAACTTTGGTTGTTGCTTTTTTGCTACTCTGCCCTCTCCTTCCACAATCTCCTCCCTGCTTTTAATAGGCTACATAGAAAAGCGCCACATAGATAAATACTGCTCACTTTGTAGCAACCCTATTTATGTCTATTTTTTAAAAAAACAGTTAATAAATAAAAGCAAATCCCATTGTGTTTGATGGGACTTATTCATTGGTAACTGTGTTTAAGATTGCAGCTTTAATCTTACACAAACAGTCTACAAATGAATCTCTGTTCATTAACATTGCAACCCTAACCTGCAGATCCAGTGGCTGGAGGGAGCAAAGTTCCGTAATATAAGACATTTTTGTATGCTATTTTCACTAATGTACACATTAAGTGAGTGCTTTAGAACACCATGTGCATTTTTGTACACTTTTTTTTTTTGGCTGCAGAACCACATTGCAAAATTTAGAGAAGTGTGAATTTTGAATTGGCAGTGTTTCGGTTGGCTTCTTATTTTGGGAAAACGAAGCTTTGATAAGTTTGCTTTTAAAGGTGAAGTGAAATTAATTTCTCCTCCATATTTCCACAGAGGTTAGATGGTGCCTGGTCAGTCTAGAGACCTCATTTCAATTTGCTGGTAGGGAGGCTATAGGACAACAAGCATTCACCCTGATTTGGTTGTGGAGAGTTTATACACCTATCCATTAATCACCCATTCATCCCACACATTCCAATGCATTTCCTCATCACTTTCCTAACCACAAAAACTAAGATTCTTTTTTTACAGTGTGTGTGTTGTGCTACTGCGACAGAGCACTTTAACCCACGGCAGTTGTGCAAACCTAAATTTCCCAGTATCCATTTGAATCCCTCCTACATCTTGTGGCTCCCATGGAGAAGTTTAGACAGAGGACGAGTCAAGAAGGGCTGCCTGCTGACCAAGGTGGGACAGGGCACCTCCTAGGGGCGTGGCATGGCCAAACTTGCTGGTGAGCCTTCTGAAGCCTGGACGCCAGCAAACACCCAGCAATGCAGCCTTGTAATGATGGACTAAGAAGCCTAACCAGGTTTTATAGCCTTGCTTTCCGTCACACTCCTAATACATGGCCTGTCTTGAGCAGGAACTTTGCTTGCTTTGAATTAAAAGTGCAAGCCATGCATGCTTCAGTTACCTTAAAAATTGATCTATCTCTCTCTTTTAAACATTATGTGTATGATCTCTAGCAGAGACTGCCTTATAAACCACCATATAGTCCACTATTTGGACTATTGGGTCATTTAAAGTCCTCACCCAGCTCCTCCTTAGCTATTTGGCAAACAGATGAGCATACTGCCACTTATGTCAGCAGACAGGTATTTTTTGCAAGAGATAGTATACATCTGTTTGCTCATCTTTGTTTATTTTGCTTCACCAAAGGAAGTAGACCTACCTACCTGTCGCTTACTAAACCTGGGGTTTGCCTGTAATACTAATAACTGTCTGTGGGTGGCAGCAGCTCTCTAATGCTGCTAGGAATTCAGGAATCATCAAAAGCTCCAAAGAGTCTCCTTCACATCAAACCCCACTCTTCCGCAATGATTTGTTGAAAGAGGCCACCCCAGCTCATTAAATATAGCCCATTGTTGCCACGTTATGGCCCATGGAATAAGAAATAGAACAAAAGTTGTTGCTTATATAGGAATATTCAAACTTCGGAGTTAAGCAGAACTTTTAATAAGGCAAAATGTTGGAAAGTAGTTAATTCTCAGTTCCAGAGAGAACAAATGTAGTTACAGATGTGGATATTTTTAGTCGCTGGAGATAAACTGGCCTAATCGCAGCACATTTTTCACTTCAGAGATATAATGCACTGACTATCGGGGAGTCTGCAGACTGTGGTAATGACACCAGTTTCATCTCATTGCCTTTTGTATTCATAGGATTATAAAGTATTATTTCCAAGCATGCCTTTAAAAGCCATTCTCTTTCCCTACCCCTGTTCAGATAGCAAGAAAACAAAGAGGGGAATATAACTATCATGACATCTTACTTTATGCCATCTGGGACCAATTTAGCAACAACCAGCTCTACCAGCTAACTAATCACTGATTCTGTCTAATATTTGGGCAGAAATAGTGTTTTTTAGGGGGCCGTGCCAGCCAGGACACCCTAAGAGGGAGCCCCCCCCCCCCAAGCTTATTCTCATTTCTCTAAGCCACCATAAATGATTCCCGATTTCCACCAGTTTTTCTTATCATGAATAGGACCCATGTGGAAATGTTATTTAACTGATACACGTTTGTGGCCATTGTTCCTCAGAGAACTTGTGCTTGTATCATAATTGCCTTGAGACTAGTTGTAGGCTGCTTAGATCATTGTGAGAAGAAACTGGGAGAGAACACAAGCCATTTGAATTAAGAATGTGCAAAGAGGGTAGTAAAATCTGCTGCAGAAGGAGATTTCAGGACAAGGTGCTGGCTGTGAGCTATAAAGCCTCAAATGGCTTAGACCCAGCATACCCCACAGAGCTCAATTTTCCCACTTGAAGCCTCTGAGATAAACAGAGGGCACCTATTTATTTATTTTTTTGGAACAGACTGACAGAGTACAGAGAAATTAAGATAACAAAAACATGAAAACATCCATCATCCATAAGAATATCACAGTCATTTCATTATTGCTCACAGCTTATTTTATATACAGTAGGTGTTAAAAGCATTATTAACTCACATTTCAGCCAAAAAGGCTCCCAGAGCAGCTTACAGATCAATAAAAAAATGGACACTCTTAGGTTATAGTGAAAAACAAGTTGTAGCTAGTGTCTCAACAGAGGCAATGGAATTGCCCTGCTTCCCTTCTCTCCGCAGATTGCTCTGCAGATTGATGGAATGGTTGGCATGAATTCCTTGTTAAAATTAACTCCCTAATACTTCCTTACCAACATTCTGATAATTTATTCTCTCAAGTAATTTTGAATAACATGTCCACCCCAACATTCTAAAGCCAATTTTTTTTTGGGGGGGGGGTGGTAGTTACCTCTCCCAAACTGTCTCATATTGAGACAGTTATCAAAATCTATACCAAATACTTTCCTTCCAGTCTTCTAGGGTTGACTGTTGGGAATCTCCCCATTATCTACCATTTTATTAAATTTATTTGGTAGTAACTTCCCAAGACACCCCCCCAACCCCCCCCCCCAACCTGAGAAAACTTCTTAATGAACGAATGTGGAATACCCTTCCTGGGTGATTTGCACAGGCCAAACCTAAGCAATTTATGGAAGCAACATAAGTATTTTATTTCACTGGACTCTGATGGTTTGATAAGCTTTGACATTTGCAAGTTACCTGTTTTAACTAGTTGTTTTTATTTATTTTTAGCGTTATCCATCCTGAGGCTACAGGTTGTGGTGGGCAACAAATCAAATACACAAAGAAGACTGGAAAGCCATGAGTAGCTTTCATCAGTGTTTGCAATACCTTAAGATTTCTCTCTGCACCCAGTCACCTACAAACCTTTCCCTTGTATATACTCCATCTCTTCCTTGATGCATCAACCTAATACAGAAGCCAGCCGCTTCCCTTTCCAGTCAGTGGATGTGCTTCTTCTGCATTATCAATTAAACCGTAAGTTAACAGGGAAGATGAGAGAGCAAGGGGGGGGGGGAGGCAGGGGGAAGCTGAGGGGAGAATTATGGGCTCCATATCTTTCTTTCTCAGGCATTACAGACCATCTTAAAACAACCTCGGTTTTTGAACATAATCCATTCTGGAAGTCCATTCAACTTCCGAAACATTCGAAAACCTAGGATCAAACGGGCTATCAGCAAGTTCAAATGGGGGAAACTGAGAAATTGAGAAGCATTCACTTCCGGGTTTTCGAAACGTTTGGCAGCTGAGACGTTCAAAAACCGAGGTTTGACTGTACAAAAATGATAAATATATACAAAGAAACAGCCATATAAGATACTAACAGAAATTTTCATTGGCGTGTCTTCCAGCTAAACCATGCCTTTCACCACACTAAGAGATACTATTGACAGAAACTGAAGCCACACCTGCAGTTACCTCCAGGTTAATATCAGACAGGTAGAATCTGATATTTTCATTGTACCATGATGTTAAACTATCCTAAAAGGGGGATAACATGCGTTTATGTAGCTGATTGTACAGTGGACAGTAGAAAAGAATATGTTCTACAGTGTCTGGCACTGTTTGTTATCATTGGTCTCCTTTCCATTCAATTCACTGTGCAGGTCATTAAATATGGATATGAAATATTGGGTCCAATTGGATTCTGCAATTGGTGGAACATCTAAATGGTCACCAGCTTTCAGGCCTCCATACACTAACAACTCAAACGCTTTGTTGTTTTTGTTTTGGGTGGAGTCAAGTAATTTGGACCATATTTGGGTGGCATATTTTTGTTTCTTGTCGGCCAAAATCCAATGATATTTTCTTTTTTCATCAAGGTAGACAGGTTCTAGTATAGTACGGTTATCTCTGAAAATTTGGCACAGTTTTCTTTCTAAGTTGAAAACATTCATCGTCAAACCAGGGACTAGTTCTGTATTTAATTGCCCCTACATTTGGTGGAGTGTTGAGCTCTTCAAATGTTTTGAAAATTTCACTATATGACTTCAGAATTGAAGAATTGAATTGAAACAAGAATTGATATTCTTGTTTCAGAATATTTTGGAAACCACAGCATCTGGTTTCTAAAATCAACTGTAAGTTTTTGTCCCACTACACTCATTTCCTGAGACCATTTTAGTTGGGTCATTTGCTCATGTTGGCAAAATTTTGTGTCATTACAATTAGTTGTTTCTAAATTGAAGTTTAAATTTATGGGCATCAACAGTGGTTGGTGATCACTTTCTGTACGCATCCCAGTTTTGAAGTCCACTATCAGATTTGCAATATCGTAATGGACTAGCATGTAATGGACTAGCATGTAATCGATGACACTACATTCTCGAGGGGAAAAAATATGTGAATTCCCTTATCTAGCCCCATCTGTTGGGGCTCCATATCACCCTAAACTTTTTCTGGCCTTGGCATAGTAGATTCCGATTAAGGATGGATTTTTCTCTCTCCCCCCCCCCCCCTTGTTACTATGCATGTCACTTGTGATGTGTTGCTGGTTTTATCCAGTTTAGCAAGTCAGCTTTGCTTCAGAGGGGAGGGCCTGAGTGAGGCATAGTTCACGAACAAATAAGCTGTGAAGGTGAAAAGAGCAAACAAGGAGCCCCTAAGCTCATCAAGCAATCTGCAGCGATTCTCTTGCTCATTTGTCTTTCTCATTTGTTGTACATTCATGTGAACCGTGGCAGGGCTTTAGAGGGAAGTGTTAAATTTCTCTCAGGCTGATAAAGGGAAAATGCATCTTATATTCATACCTGGCACATAATTCTCCTCCCTCTACCTTCCAGCCCATCACATCCCAGTCCATTTAAGAGATTTAGATGCATTTAAGGCCAATCTCCCCATTCTAGAGCACAATCTATGTTCAATTATCAACCCTTAGGGATGCATTAGACATAACTGTTATATCCCCATCTGTCAATAAAATTATAATCATGGAATGCACAATTGTCCTACTTGCAATTGTAAATGCAGCATCAAAAGGCATGAATGATGGGACAAAAGGGCTATTGCACTGTGTCTCACATATGCAAGCTGTAGTAGGTCTGTAAAGGCAGAACCTCATATTTAAGGCTAAGATATATATTTCCTTCTGAACAAAGTAGCTCAATTAAATTCCAAGCCAGGAAAACAGAGGCATGTTTCAGATGTGGCTATTCCAAAAAAGAGGCTTATTCATAGGAATCTTCCTATGGATGCTTCATTCACAGGCTCCAAAGAGGGGGGCCTCATTCAAATGCACCCTCCCTGGTTCCCATTCATGACTTCTGTAGTAAAATGCAACATATATGACAGTCAGCTGAACTAACAGGGTCTGCAGGCAATTACTTTGCCCTGATCGTGCTGCTTTCTCAAGCCCATGCTGACATTGAAGAGCACACTTCATCCTATCATTATGTGCCAAACATTCTCCAGTATTTGAATACCACCTCATCATCTGCACCTTGGGTGTCCTGCTCTACTTCTTGAAACATGTGGTCCAGTTTGGCTGACTTTCTAACTTAGAGCTGCTTCCACTCACATATGTTAGGCAAAAATTGCATACAAAATATGTGCATGTTAGGAGAAACTCATACTAAAATGATGGTGAATTCTGATGAGGACTTCTTTAAAAATAATAATAATAATAATTTGCATGTTGTTGTGGAAATGTGGAGAGCTGAGCGCCCTTCTCTGCACAGGCATAGAGTGTGACATTCAGCCATTGTTGCCCCAAGTGTTGAAGCAAGCGTGCAAGATAGGTTCCCAGAGTGGTTTATCAAGCAAGCCCTCTTTCCAGGGAACTCTGGGAATTGTAGTTCTGAGAGAGAAGCAGCAGTCTCCCAACAACCCTCAGAGGTCTTAAAAAATTACAGTTCCCCAGATTCTTTGGGGGAAGCCATGACTATTTAAAATGATGTGATACTGTTTTAAATGTATAGTGCAGATGGGTCCTGAGATTCTACCCAGACCCACAGTATGGTCATACATAGATGTGACTGAAGTTAAAGTTAGAGGGGCTTTTTATTATAATTTTTTATTATAAATAGATATAAATTGTTGAAAATTATAGATACAGCTGTGAGGTTACCCTAAGACTCCAAAGTTTGATTTATTTAGGGCAGTTAGTATAGTTTCACATTTCACATTCCAAATCATCAGTTTGTGCTTTTGGCCTATAAAGACTATTCAGGGAAATAATTAGTTTCTGAATCTGGCAGAAGCGACCAAACTGCTCTAATTCTCTTAACGGTGAATAACTTTGGCCAGTTTCATGAGACATTTTGTTAAACTTTTAATTCAGTTAGAAAACTTATTGCACTGTAACCTCTCTCTCTCTCTTTTAAATCTCTGCTGATCGCTAATGTGACACTGAGAGGAATATTTTAACCACACCATTATACATTTAAGACTAAAAGGTTAATACTTTTTAAGTGCTAAGTTTATTTTCTCATCCAGTCCTATTATGTTCTTTTTTTTGGTGATTCACAGGAACTTTATTTTGTCATAACAATCAATTCCTTAAGTCTGGAACTATTGTTTGGGGATTTTTTTACAACCAATTATCTTACATTAGTGATATGCTGATTTGTATTGTTTATACTTTTAAAAACTCAGTAAAGTAGTTAAATGATTAAATTGGTCTGTTTTGTGACTGAAAGTCTGTCAAGAGAGCTTAAATAAATACTGAGGAGTGGGCGTGTACTTTCAATTTAGAGCAAGAAGCTATTAGCAGATCACAGTGCCTATATAGTACTGAGATACCAAATAAGAACCTGAGCACTACAGGGACTAATTACCAAAACAAAGTCCCACGCATGTATGCAAAAGGACACTATTCTACAAAAAAAAAAAAAAAAAAAAGGCAACTTCATCTTTTAGTTTCAGAGAAAGCTTTACAATATGGGAAAGGGGTTTTTTTGGAGGTGGGGTATTAATTTCTTTGAAATTTTCAGGAGCAGGCTGGGGTTTTGGGTTACCTTAGTGTAAGATGTGGTTGAGGATTCATTTCCATTTATCAATGGATTAATCAATCTGCCCCTTGCATCTCTCTGCTAATAGTGGGCAATGAGGCATTTAACACAGACTGGCATCTATCCTTCATTGGGAGCTGGGCTGGAAGAATGCTGTGAGAGCCAGCTTGGTGTAGTGGTTAAGAGCGGTGGACTCATAATCTGGTGAACCGGGTTCACTTTCCTGCTCCTCCACATGCAGCTGCTGGGTGACCTTGGGCCAGTCACACTTCTCTGAAGTCTCTCAGCCCCACTCACCTCACAGAGTGTTTGTTGTGGGGGAGGAAGGGAAAAGGAGAATGTTAGCCGCTTTGAGACTCCTTCGGGTAGTGATAAAGCGGGATATCAAATCCAAACTCCTCCTCCTCCTCCTCTTCTTCTTCTTCTTCTTCTTCTGAATGCAAGGCCTCATTTTCAGGGACTGGGGACCTCCTCCCATCAATGGGATTGTGGCCTTCAGAAGCAGAGAGTGTTGGTGTTTGTAGTTAAACACGCTCAGAGAATTTGAACAAAGCACTGGATCCCTGTTAGACGAGCCCACTTCACTCTGGCTATAACCACACCGAAACTCTGAGTTTAGGAAAATAATAAAGCAGTCACAAAATTAAAAGATGCCTGCTTCTTGGGAGAAAAGCAATGACAAACCTAGACAGCATCTTAAAAAGCAGAGACATCACCTTGCCAACAAAGGTCCGTATAGTTAAAGCTATGGTTTTCCCAGTAGTGATGTATGGAAGTGAGAGCTGGACCATAAAGAAGGCTGATCACCGGAGAATTGATGCTTTTGAATTATGGTGCTGGAGGAGACTCTTGAGAGTCCCATGGACTGCAAGAAGATCAAACGCATCCATTCTGAAGGAAATCAGCCCTGAGTGCTCACTGGAAGGACAGATCGTGAAGCTGAGACTCCAATACTTTAGCCACCTCAGGAGAAGAGAAGACTCCCTGGAAAAGACCCTGATGTTGGGAAAGATGGAGGGCACAAGGAGAAGGGGATGACAGAGGACGAGATGGTTAGACAGTGTTCTCGAAGCTACCAGCATGAGTTTGACCAAACTGCGGGAGGCAGTGGAAGACAGGAGTGCCTAGCGTGCTCTGGTCCATGGGATCACGAAGAGTCAGACACGACTAAATGCCTAAACAACCACACATTTATTCAAGGAAGTACAAACTTGCTAGGGAAGATCCCACTTCTAACTAACTAAAGTGCCAGTGCAAAGGGCTATGAATGCTCTTTCATCTCAGAAGGAGAGAGACACCAAGATGTTTCTTCTCCCCAAGTAAAGATGAAGAAACTAAGAAAGGAGACCAGTAACCCAGAGAGTATCAGTCTAATGCAGAAAGAAGAGCAGTAGGTCAGTACAAAAAAGTAAAGTCCAAGAAGCTTGGTGGTTCCTCTCTTTTCTACCCTTCCTACACAGGTATATCAGTCTACAAGCTGAGGTGCATCCCAGCCTTTCCAGTGGTATTCCCATTTTGCGTATTGAAACTTGCAGCAGGAACTTCCTTCTCCCCCTCCCGCCAGCAAGTTGTTTATGCCAGGTCAGAATGTTTGTTCCTCTAGTTCAGCAGTGTCTACTCTATGTGGGTAGAGCCTCGCCAGGGTCTCAGGCAAAAAAAGGTCTTTCACATCACCCGATACCCGATCCTTTTAACAGGAGATGCCAAGGATTTATACTGGGGCTTCTGTTTTTAAAACTTGTGCTCTGCCATTGAGGTATGGCCAGTGCAAAGTGGCTGAGTGTTCTGCGTATAACAGAAGCTTCTTTTTCAGCTCTTCAACAAACACACATATTGATCTGTTTGTTAGAATGGCCTTTG
This sequence comes from Podarcis gaigeae, assembly GCF_964106915.1. Lineage (NCBI taxonomy): Eukaryota > Metazoa > Chordata > Lepidosauria > Squamata > Lacertidae > Podarcis > Podarcis gaigeae. The sequence goes on along the minus strand of NC_139678.1, from coordinate 51,834,575 downwards.
GTAATTTTTGCACTATAATCACCAGTTTTAAGTTTCAGACTTTAACTCTTGGCGGTATCGAATAAATACCAAATAGAGATTCTCTTGAGCGCTGTAAGAATCTGAGGAAAATATTTATTTGACTGGGAAACAGAAAAGCTGAGATTGTGTACAAGGAGGTTGGTACTCTTTTTCTTGAAAGATAGACAAAAGATGGCTTGCCCCTAGACACCAACAGAAGAAGAGTTTTTGATAGACTCTAGTAGGTGATTGGATCGCTATAGGATTCTGCAAGATCTGATAGTATGCAGGATCATTACCTGAGTAATGTTTTCTTGTGATTAATGCAAAGTTAACAAAACAGATGTTTTGAAGACCACCTAGCTAATGCAAACGCTTGATAGGGGAATTACATATGAAAGACAGTGCAAACAAAGTTTCTGATGATCAGATACATAAATGCAGTGTTTTGGAACCTAGGCTGCCAGTTAATATAGTTTAAAGAGAAATTTCAGAAGTGTGCATAAAACTCACATGTATATGCTGCATATTTAAAAAGCCCTGAACGGGTAGGCGTTGTCTCCTAGTTTGCCATGGCTTTGAAAATATTGTTGGATAGATTCTGATGGCTAAGGCCCAACAGTAATACAGTGGTACCTCAGGTTAAGTACTTAATTCGTTCCGGAGGTCCGTACTTAACCTGAAACTGTTCTTAACCTGAAGCACCACTTTAGCTAATGGGGCCTCCTGCTGCTGCCGCGCCGCCGCCATGTGATTTCTGTTCTCATCCTGAAGCAAAGTTCTTAACCCGAGGTACTATTTCTGGGTTAGTGGAGTCTGTAACCTGAAGCGTATGTAACCCGAGGTACCACTGTAATATAAAAGTTACATCACTTGGTGGTACCTACAACAGTATGCAGCCTCTAACCGCACTGTTAAACCCAGTATTGCTACCCTCTTTAGTCACTTGAAAATACAGGGATGTCTAAGATTAACAACAGTCAGTGGATTTAACCCCATGGTCAGAGGCTACAACTGTCTGCTCACATGGATGTCCTGTGACAAAATTTTAAACAGCTACAACTTGGCTTCCCACTGTTGAATCCACTCATAGTTTGTCAGAAGCATGAAGGTTTTACTTCAAATTGTTGTTTGTAAACTGTAGCCATTTTGTTTTCACATATAGCAATTACCACACTTATTATTCCAAGTGCACTTGCTGTTTGTTCTTAGAATTTGAATGGTTCTTGAGATCAGCAGGACCAGTTTCCTGAATTATGGAAATTATGGCATACCGAATGATGTACATTACCTATATAGTATTTGCTTTCGTAGATTTTCACGGGTACAGGAATGCAGGTTTTGGTGTCCTCGGGTGTCTTCCCGTGTAAAAGTTGGGGTGTCTAGGCGACGTTTCGACGAGGTCTCACTCGTCATCTTCAGGCTGGTGCTTTCGGCTTCTTGTTACTGGAACAGAGCGGGATCTCAATGTTTGAGTTCCTATAAATACTGTAGAGGGGGTGTGGTGTCTAGCCTCCAATGTTCTGGGCAGAGAGGAAGTTCCCAGGCTAGTGTGCCTTTTCTTCTTTTGTTCCTTAATTACTTGAGAGATACCTTGAGTGATTTCTTGAGTGATATCCTGAGTACCACTTAGGTGGGTCATTAGGTGTGGATTAGTTGCTAAAGTCTTTGTGTCTTGACCTCTTGAACTTTGTGAAGAGTTTTCCTGAGAAGATGGCTGTATTGCACTTAGTTGTGCTTTGGCTTGGCTTCGTGTATAGGGGCGAGCTGTGGTTTTGTGGCTTGTGTCAGCCAGATCTGTGTAGGGATTGCAGGGGGGTGCAGCATCCGGAGGTGCCACCATGGATTGGCTACTGGATGGTGTCAGTAATTCATCTGTGGAGAGGGTCTGGGTTTGGGTCTGGTGTGGTTGATTGGTGTTGGCGTTCTGTGTGCCTCTGGATCTGGTGTCAGTTTTTGTGGAGAGGGCTAATTTCCAGATGTCTGGCAAGCGGGATGTGTCGTCACGCTTGTTCATGTTGTGAGGGTGTTTCTCTATCTCGATGGCTTCCATGATTATTCTCTTGTGGTGATGTTCCGTGTTAAAGAGCAATTTGGAATCTGCAAAATTAATTTCGTGTCCTGTTTCTTTCATGTGTTGGAAAAGAGAGGAAGTTTTTTCTTCTTTTTTGACGGCATTCTTGTGTTCTGCGATACGTGCATTTATTCGTCTGTTTGTTTGTCCAATGTACGTGGCTGGGCAGACTTTGCAGGGTATTTCATAGATCCCTTGGTTTTCCAACTGGATTTTATCCTTGGGGTTTCTGAGGATATTGGCTATTTTTTGGTTGGTGCAAAAGGCTGTTTTGATATTGTGTTTATGGAGGATTTTGCTAATTTTATCTGTAGTGCCCTTGATATAAGGAAGGAGGGCCATGCCATTGTTTTCTTCTGTGTCTTGGTTTTTGGGGGGTGTTTCCTTTTGGATTAGCTTCGTAATCCTGTTTTGCTGGTATCCATTGGCAATTAACACATTTGAGAGATTCTGTAACTCAGTTGTCAAGTGGTCTTTGTCAGCCAGGCGTTTGGTTCTGGAGATGAGAGTCTTGGCTACGGAGTTTATTTGTGCAGGGTGGTGGTGTGATTGTGCATGTAAGTAGCGGTTGGTGTGTGTTTTTTTTCTGGTAGATAGTGTGTCCTAGGGAGCCATCAGGTTTTTTGTAGATTAGGACGTCAAGGAAGGGAAGTTGGTTGTTGGCTTCTATTTCCATAGTGAATTGTATTTTGGGGTGTAAGTTGTTGAGATGTGTGAGGAAGCTATCCAGTTTTTCCTTCCCGTGTGGCCAAATTACAAAGGTGTCGTCAACATATCTGAGCCAAAGTTTGGGTTTGTGTTCTGACTTGTCTAAAGCATTGGTTTCAAAGTGTTCCATGTACAGGTTTGCGATGACCGGTGAGAGGGGTGATCCCATAGGTGCTCCTTCTATCTGTTTGTATCTTTGTCCATTGTGGATGAAGTACGTGTTGGTTAGGCAGTGGTTGGTCAGGTCCAAGCCTTGACAGCTATTCAAAACAAATACAATCCCCCCGAATACATCTTGGACCTGACCAACCACTGCCTAACCAACACGTACTTCATCCACAATGGACAAAGATACAAACAGATAGAAGGAGCACCTATGGGATCACCCCTCTCACCGGTCATCGCAAACCTGTACATGGAACACTTTGAAACCAATGCTTTAGACAAGTCAGAACACAAACCCAAACTTTGGCTCAGATATGTTGACGACACCTTTGTAATTTGGCCACACGGGAAGGAAAAACTGGATAGCTTCCTCACACATCTCAACAACTTACACCCCAAAATACAATTCACTATGGAAATAGAAGCCAACAACCAACTTCCCTTCCTTGACGTCCTAATCTACAAAAAACCTGATGGCTCCCTAGGACACACTATCTACCAGAAAAAAACACACACCAACCGCTACTTACATGCACAATCACACCACCACCCTGCACAAATAAACTCCGTAGCCAAGACTCTCATCTCCAGAACCAAACGCCTGGCTGACAAAGACCACTTGACAACTGAGTTACAGAATCTCTCAAATGTGTTAATTGCCAATGGATACCAGCAAAACAGGATTACGAAGCTAATCCAAAAGGAAACACCCCCCAAAAACCAAGACACAGAAGAAAACAATGGCATGGCCCTCCTTCCTTATATCAAGGGCACTACAGATAAAATTAGCAAAATCCTCCATAAACACAATATCAAAACAGCCTTTTGCACCAACCAAAAAATAGCCAATATCCTCAGAAACCCCAAGGATAAAATCCAGTTGGAAAACCAAGGGATCTATGAAATACCCTGCAAAGTCTGCCCAGCCACGTACATTGGACAAACAAACAGACGAATAAATGCACGTATCGCAGAACACAAGAATGCCGTCAAAAAAGAAGAAAAAACTTCCTCTCTTTTCCAACACATGAAAGAAACAGGACACGAAATTAATTTTGCAGATTCCAAATTGCTCTTTAACACGGAACATCACCACAAGAGAATAATCATGGAAGCCATCGAGATAGAGAAACACCCTCACAACATGAACAAGTGTGACGACACATCCCGCTTGCCAGACATCTGGAAATTAGCCCTCTCCACAAAAACTGACACCAGATCCAGAGGCACACAGAACGCCAACACCAATCAACCACACCAGACCCAAACCCAGACCCTCTCCACAGATGAATTACTGACACCATCCAGTAGCCAATCCATGGTGGCACCTCCGGATGCTGCACCCCCCTGCAATCCCTACACAGATCTGGCTGACACAAGCCACAAAACCACAGCTCGCCCCTATACACGAAGCCAAGCCAAAGCACAACTAAGTGCAATACAGCCATCTTCTCAGGAAAACTCTTCACAAAGTTCAAGAGGTCAAGACACAAAGACTTTAGCAACTAATCCACACCTAATGACCCACCTAAGTGGTACTCAGGATATCACTCAAGAAATCACTCAAGGTATCTCTCAAGTAATTAAGGAACAAAAGAAGAAAAGGCACACTAGCCTGGGAACTTCCTCTCTGCCCAGAACATTGGAGGCTAGACACCACACCCCCTCTACAGTATTTATAGGAACTCAAACATTGAGATCCCGCTCTGTTCCAGTAACAAGAAGCCGAAAGCACCAGCCTGAAGATGACGAGTGAGACCTCGTCGAAACGTCGCCTAGACACCCCAACTTTTACACGGGAAGACACCCGAGGACACCAAAACCTGCATACCTATATAGTAATATATATACGTCACCATATAATATATATAGTGAGCATTCCATAACCAGTAGGGTATCCCCAAAGAGCTTCCGTACCCCTATGGGATTGTGATGCCCAAGCATTGCTATCATCACTGTATCTCCTAGACTATTTTTGTCCAATCCTGGTACCACTGATTATCTTTCATAGTAGTGCTCTTGGGTATTTTCTGGACTTAATGGTCTTACCCTCATACACACTCTTTAGATGGCAATGTGCATTGATTCACTCACTTCAAAATGCAGTGAGCCAGCCCTGCTTCATTTGAGGGGCCTCCTTTGTTTTCTGCAAAATGGGGCCCTGGGTGTCTGCCTCAAAGGCCTGCCCTGATGGTTCCTCTGTTTCTTGGAGAATGTCAAGTTATGCCCTTTTCCCCTCTCCTGGCCAGCCAAAAAACAGTGAAGCAGCAGTAAAATACTCTTCGCTGTGGGAAAAGCAGCTCTAGGGTAATTGAAAATCTATCTGAAAGCCACTCCTTTCAAGGCCAGTGCCTGGGACAGTGTCCCATCTGTCTGATGACCAGGCAATCCCTCATTGCCTCGTGCTTCTCTGTGTCAAGTGCACAGTCTTAACAGCAATGTCCCTTAATTCTTGCGCACACTTTGTGTGTATGGGCTTATAATAAAATAACTGGCCATCTTGTAGAGATTCTTTAAATAAAAAAGAAAGAAACAAAAATGCTGTTTTCTTGTCGCTGACTGTAATTCCCAGTGCCCTAAGGGCTGTTTGTACTTGAGTGGACAGCTCTAATATAATTTCAGGAAGAAAACAAATGAGGCTTATAAACAGCCAAACAAGTCCACTTGCAAGGAGACGGGGAGACAAAAGGCAAAGGAAACGTGCTGCTTTCTGTCTTTGGAGGTCTGGATAAATTATAGCTGTTCTCTGCCAAGCATCAGAGGTAGTGCCAAGTGGAGGGGGGGAGTAGAATTAAGCCCCGTGGCGTGTAGTTATCGGCAGAGGCCAGACCTGTGGATCGATACCACAGTGCAGCAAGTCCTGGCGTCAGCTGGGGAAAGTGAATCTGTAAGCTCCTTATTTTTCCATTCTTTTAATCGTGGGGCTGTGTCTGGCAGTGATGAAGATGAAGCAGACGCAAACGTCTGATGCTCAAAGCTCTTTGATTTCTGAGTTGATGGGGTGAAGCCAAGGAAAAGCTATAAGAAAGACTCGCAGAGCTGATAGACTGTGTTCCCTTCTCCCCCCGCCCTCCCCTTTTCTTCTGCTCTCCCCACTGACTTCTGGTTGTCGGGCAGTTGTCTCATGGCCTTTGCTTTGCTGGGCCAGCGCAAATCATTTCTAGGCTCGCTAGTCTAGAACCCTTTCCTTCTTTGTTGGTTTATTCAAATCTCACCTAAGTGGATTAGCTGTGCTCCTGCCTGCCTCCTGATGGTTTTGTTCTTCTGCTGGAGGTTTGTCTTCAGATGAGAATTCTCACAGATGGAATTACAGCAGAGCAGGTCCCTCACTGAGGCATGCCTAATGCGGATCAGAATAGGGAATGGTGTAATTGGGTTTGCAGAGGACTGCAGCACCAGAAGAACATGGCTTTTCCCAATAATAATCTCTCTCTCCCTCTCTCTCTCTCTCTCCCCCCCCCCCTCTTTCCAGCTGCAAATGAGAAATGATGCTGGGGGCACTCTTTCCACTGCTCTTTGCTAAAGTGACAACAGAAGTTTTTAGGCACCTCAGTTTTAGTACTTGCCAAATCCTTGGTTAGTGTAAATCTGCCAGCTAGGCCTGCACATTTCTCATGATGATATCATAAGCTGCATCAGTAATCTCTGTTTGTTGCTGTTCATCTTGTTGCTTCTTCCACCTTTTCAATTCATGGACATCTCAGGATTCTGTGATATCTGTTGAACTGAGCACATTTCTTCCCTTTTCCACTAGAGTAGACTGAGCCTAGCATTGGAAAGGAACAGTCCTGTGCACATGCTCGTGTCAGCAGTTGTTCAAAACATGAAAAAACAATAGATGTGTCTTAATTCGCATGGTTTTCCTGCTGTAGCTGTTTGCCATTAGACTCTCGAATGCAGGGGTCGGCAACCTGCGGCCCATGAGCTGCCCCCGAACCAAGCTGCCAGCTAGGTGAGTCCCCGCACGCTGCACTAAACTGGCACAGCGTGGAGCGGGACTCGCTTCCGCGGCTCCGGAAATCACGTCTGCACAGACGCTATCCGGCCCACAGAGCAATCTCTATGGGAGTGAACCGGCCCAGGCAAGGTAAACCTTGCCGCCTCCTGCTCTAATGCTTTGTGACCTACCTTGTCTGTACTTCTGGCCTTATCTGGGAAACAGTAAAAGGTTTATATGCATTATAGGGTAGTGCTTCCATACTGATTAATGCTAGCAGTTTGAATAGGGCTTCAGCTTACTAAATTATTAAATTGTGGGTAGCAAGTCTTCCTCCTTGTTTCAAGACAGGACTTTTGGGGTAGAGATTTTCCTTAACGTTTCCCACAATTATGCAAACTTGCCAGATGACGCACTACAACCCACGTTGAATATGCGACTCAGTACCAGTACCAGTTGCCCTCGTTTCCTGTTTCTGGGCTGCCCATAGGAATCTAATTGGCCACTGCGGGAAAACAGAATGCTGAACTGAAGCGACCTTTGGTCTGACCCAGAAGGGCTTGTCTTATGTTCTTAATCCCTTTCTTGATAAATACCGCAGAAAAGACAACAGATGTGTAGCTGCAAGCAGGTGCGATCTGGGAATATCCGAGAGCCAAAATCCCACCAGAGGCATCTTTAAAGACAATAATGGAGAAGAAAGCATGAGAACCGCAGACATAAATCATACCCATGCATCTATTAAGGATCATTTGACAGGTGTGGGCAAAGGATCAGCATCTCAGGAGCCCTGGAAGGAATGGGGAGGGCCAGATTGAAAGACACGACGAGAAGTATAAATGAAAACTGTGCCTAATTATTGTGCTTAAGGTGCTTTGCAGTAGAAGCTTTTGCAAGGGGTGGTTGCATTGAGTGAGGGCGGGGAACTTTCTGCATCCTGAGGGATACGTTCTGCTGGGAAGCCTTCCGGGGCAACATGCCGGTAGTGGGTGGGGCAAGAGATGCAACTCGTAACTTTGTATTGTAGGCTACAGCCCAGCTGCACAATGTTCAGAGGCTTCTGCATGAGCATCTCTCCACCCAAACAAGCAAGAGGCATTATTATCAAGAACACATTCCAGGCAGGCAAAAAAACAGAGGAAGGTGTGGGGCAGCACCAGCAAAGAGTGGAGGCATGGCCCTCAGGGAGCCTCAGAAGCCAAACGTAGTGGTATGGACAGCTGTATTTGGTCCCTAGGCCCCAGACTGCATTAAATCAACTCATGAAGCCATCTTGACCTGAGCAAGTGGCTGGTCATTCTAGCTCAGTGCTGCCCACTCAGGCTGGCAGACCACCTGCATGTAAAACGTGTGTCATAGTCCTTCCCTTAAATCAGGGCAGCATCAAACCTATGTGCAGATTGGCGGATGTCCAAATGGACCAGTAGGGTGAATACAGCCTGTGCAGCAATGACAACATGGATAGATAATGGCAGTTGTGCCAAACTCCCAAACTGTGATATCTCTGCCACAAGGCACTTCGTCCCCACCTCCCTTTCCTATTTAGCCCTGTCAGAATTGGAGAAGCAAGCTTTCCCTTGAGTGCCTGTTAGAACTCTGAAGTTTCTGGAAATATGGTATTTATCCTCACTGGCTGATGTTTAGGAATGAATAGATCAGCCTGTTTCCGGTCCCTGTTAATTTCACACGTGCTCTCCTGTTTCCGTTCTAATCGGTGATAAATAAAAAATAAAAATGATGTTGTTTAGTCGTTTAGTCGTGTCCGACTCTTTGTGACCCCATGGACCAGAGCACGCCAGGCACTCCTGTCTTCCACTGCCTCCTGCAGCTTGGTCAAACTCATGCTGGTAGCTTTGAGAACACTGTCCAACCATCTCATCCTCTGTTGAAAAATAAAAATAAATCCACACAAAAATTCATACTACTATATTACATATTTTATCCCAAGATACATCTTTTATCTTAATGTACACATTTCTAAACATATTATTCCCCTGGAATTCACTTTTGGAATACATTTTGCTACTTATTGAGCTGTACTGCAAAGTTTGGAGATAAGTATGTCTGAATTCACACATTAATGCAGGACTTGTGGATTGGATCAGTTTCCATGTAAATCACAGAAATTGAATTCCTAATGGTCTGCAGAGCCCATCATTCTTTACATTTTCTCGCCAAAGAGCCACTGTGGTTGTAGTAGTTAGCCTTGGTCTGGGACTAGGGAGACCCTGGTTCAGTACCCAAGCTAGGCATGATCTTGAGCTAGCCATTATCTCTCAGCCTAGCCTACCTCACAGGTTTGTTGTGATAAAATGGATGTGGAGGAGAAATCATGTATGCTGTCTTGAGCTTCTTGGATAAAAAGTGGCATACAAGTGTACTAAATGAAGGCTGCATCAGTGTATTTCTATATTGCCAAATGAGCTCTCAATTCCACCCTGAAGATATGATCAAGTTCCAGTCCCCTTACCCTCAGAGGCAGAGCTGCTCTACCTTTGACAATCAAGGCAGCTTCTCTCATTTCTCCATCTGTAACAAGTACATATTTTGTATGAGTGTGTTTTTCTCACTACGGGGTTTTGTTTCTTAAAATACTCTTCTGTTTTCATAAGGTGCCACATTTGGGCTGCGTGGCCTGCGGCCGTTGTGGGAGCAGATAAAAAGATTTTGATTAAAGGGCTTTCAGTTCTTGCATACACACCCACAGGCTTGCCTGGGGGGGACGCCTGTCAAAATATGTCTCTTACATAATATTAATATTTGAGACATCTCAAACTCTGAAAAGTGCTTTGAGAGAGGCTTGGCTCAAAATATTGCTGTGTGTTTCATTCCAATGGATCCTCCAGTTATACGTTAGTAGAGGAGGATGTTTTCCATAGCAGGCACTCGTTTAGAGTATCAGATCCAGCATGTCCAACACAGTTAGAAGAAATTGAAGTCCTCTGAATCTAGCAAAGCTTCTAGTTGTAGCATAGATGAGGTGGTGCTGGATTCCTCACAGGACTCCATATCTGTATTGAAAGATATACTAATGGTGCCTAGTACTGGCTGTAAGCCTGCCACATGACCAATGGAGGGTGGTGTTTTGTCCTGGATCAATTGAAAAATCATGGGGGGGGGGTTTGGCATTTTTGCAAATTTCGGTGGTTCCCTTTACAAAAGCTCAATATTTTTGTTGGTTTCCTCGGGGTGTCCTGGTTTTCACTTTTTGAAATATGGCAACGCTATGTAAGCCATGTTCACAACTGCAGCTCTTTTAGAGCCAAAATAAACAACATGGACTTCATGTGGAACCTGCCAAAAGGCAATTATCCAAGTTGGCCTTTCCCGTGTGCCAGTCTATGCTTAGGCACTATTTGGTGTTTACAGTGCTGATGCCCAAGCACAGGATAAGATTCCTTTAAACAGTTTGCCGAGTGACAACACTGGTAAACATTTTCACTGGCTTCCTTTTGGAGACAGTCCTATTTAAATTCGCTTTTATGATTTTACTGCCACAGAGACGCTGAAGACCAGGGTGCAGGAAGCTTCAAAGGAGTGAGTGAGAGGACTTCACCCACCTGTTAGGCTTGGGCTGCAATTATATACACACTTACCTCAGAGAAAGTCCCACTGAACTCAATGGAGCTTACGTATATGGGACTGTACCATTGGGGAGGGTCATCTTTAGCTGGAAAATGGGAGAAGAGAAAAGAATTAAGCAGTTTCTCTTCATCTCTTCCACTCAAGAGCTTGGGCTTGGGCTTGCTTTGGGTTTAACAGTGATAGCAGCCAGGTGTGGCCTTACAAGCAAAACAGCTGCCTCAGGGCAACAGCAAAGAGTTGGAGGACAAAGCTATGTGTGCCACTTTCCACCTCCTCTGTGAACCTGTTGCCCTCAGGTGTGCTGCCCTAGTGCTGGCGTTGAAGTAAAATTCAGCTGCCGGTCCAGTTACCGTCTGAATATAAAACAGAAAGGTGAAGTCTTGTCCTTTGGTGGCAACGTGCCTTGGGCCACCAGGGAGGGATCGTGGAACTGTGGGTAATGTGAAGTTTGAGCCTCAGTGTCTGGGAAGGTCTGAGTAAGCTTTTCCTCAACCTGATGCCAATGGCCTGACTGAAGCTATGGTGCTTTTGTGGGGGAAATCTGAGGTGTAACCATTTTAAACAAGTGACTGCATCAGGTCAAACAGGAAGAAAGCAATCCTGTCTATCCTTGTTCACACAGTGACCCTTCTGTTCTGCCTTCACTTTGCCTGCTTCGTGGCTTAGTGACTGGACTGCTGACTCTGAGGTTTACATTCCTCTATGGTGATTGCCTGGCCTCTCTCAAGTGGGCTGCAGATACCAGGTGCTTGGCTGGCTCTGGGCTGCCTGTGTACTCCTCCTCCAATACTGTGTTGTGATTGTGGTTTTGTGCTCTAGCGGGAAGCAAAAACCCTCCAGAGTGAAAAAGATCTTTGCTTGACAAACTTTGATGTGTGTCTGCTTTTTTTGTTTTGTTTTTAATAACTTCAAGCAAATGACTGGCATCACCTCTTTCCCCCTGAGTTAAAAGCTCTGGAAATAAGGAAGAAACTCCCCTGAAACAGAAGCATGACCCTCATTAAAGATCCACCTGCTATCAACAAGTCGTATTTATTGGGAATCCATTCCCCCCCCTCTCTCTCTCAGAAGTAAATGGACCATCATCCTGAACATCACACAGTGCTTGTGTGTTTGTGGGTTTCCCCCTTCATTTGATGATGCCCTTTGAATTTCCTGTGCCATCCTTGTTTGTTTCTGTCTTCATACATTTTTAATAGAAACTCTTTGAAACCGGAGTCTGGTTGTGGTTTTTTGTGTGAGCGGTTGTTTGTTTTTTGGCAGTTCTGCTTTGCAGTGTTGCCCAGGATGGCTTAAATTTCTGTGGTTAACAAGTAAAGGCCTTAAATTAGGTCTGGGAGCAACAGATAGGTTTATAGTGGCAGATGGCATTTCCAAACATCATATATTGGATTGGTTTTAGCAGTTATTCCTGTTCCACCAATAAAATAAAATAAAATAAAAATCCTATACCGGCTGATGAGATCCAACGTCATGTATGCTTCATTCATGGTAGCTGGCATGTATAAAAAGTCTTCTTCCAAGACTGCACTTTCTGTCACATTTCATCTTGAAGTAGAGGGTAATGATTTTATATTGTGTGTGATCCTTTTAAGATAAAATAGCAAAGATTCCACATTTTTACATATTCCTCACCCCCGGCCACATACACCTATGGTTACATCTAACAAGCCAATTCAAAATAACAAACCACAGTGCCCTTCAATTCAAGCTCAAATCTGATTGGGTAAATATACCGGGTCAGGGTGTGGGTGGGTTGGTGTTTGTTTGTTTGTGTGGGTGTATGTGAGGAAGACTTATCTCAAAGGGACTTTCTTTTTTTCCCCTTCTCCCTTTTTTTAATTAACGTTCTTATGTCCCATATGTATACAATATCATATTACATTACAGGACATATTATAATATAATTTCCAACATGTATACAAAGTTTATATACCAAATTTATGTACCTAAAGAAAGAAAAAAAGAAAAAGAAAAAACAAAGCCAAAAAGCAATTTCACCATTTCACTGCTACAAAACCCATGTACATTGTGTCATCCAGATGTGGACAGCACCCTCAATTGTTGATGACCATTGGCCATGTTTTGTTTTGTTGTGGGAGTTTTGCTTCAGAACATCTGGAATGCCACACACTGGATCCCCATGGTTTAACTAATCCAGGCAGGCAGGCAATGCTGGAAGCACATTAGGGAGTATTAAAAATATGAACACCCCCTTAGTAACTTGGAGTGGAATCCTTCCAGCTCCTCAATTAGTCAGTAATTAAGTAGCATAGTAGTACAAGTGAGTAGGCAAAATTTCAGCAGACTCCGGTGAGAACCACCTAGAATTTGCAAGAAAAATAATAGAAATAACTATTGAGTTATTTATTAAGACAGAAAGCAGAACTAGCAGGTATACACATTAGCACGTCTTGTAACTACACAGTAATCCAAGATAAATTCATTTAAAATTGCAAGAGTCCAGAATTTCCTGAGCAAAGTTGCAATCAAAGTCACCAGATGAGGACACAGCAGTTTCTTTAGTTTCTGACTGACAAGCCAAACTGGTCATGACCTAGAGTAGCACAGCTGGGGATGAGTTGTCATCTCAGCCCAAAGACAAAGGGATGGCCTTAACATTCCTTGAAAGAAGGAAACAGCAAAAGGGCAAGGGATTGACATCTCTCAAAGCCAAATCCCAGCCATGGATTGTGTGCACGATCAGACTTAATTTTCCACAGAAGCAGAACTTAATTAAGCAGGTAGATACAGTATTATCCACACAAGATGTGCAAACTTTCCTTCTTACTTAAAATGCGTTTACGGAAACAAATGGAGCCACACATTATGCACCTTTTCTGTTGGGGATTGTCTCCATTGATTTACCAATGAAGGGGGTGGTGTATTTTGAGTATTAAGTGGCCATTTAATGGATAGCAGCACAAGGAAAGGAGCAGAAATGCTTTATCGCCAAACCCTTTGATTTAAGGGAGAACCGTACCAGAAAAACAGCTTTAAGAGTGCAAAAATGTTTGTTTCCAGAGCACGATTCATGTTCATAAAACACCTTCCCTTACACAAAAATGCAGAGCATACTGTGTTTGGAGTGTGGCATTTCCTTTGTGGATTTGTGTTAAATGTGCTCTCTGTGTTGTGTGGCAATCCCACCTTATATAAACCAACAAACTTTACTACTTTCCTGTGACTATAATGTGTTTCTCCATCCCCCATAATTCCCACAGACTTTAGGAGAATATATTTTCATTCTGCCTGCCAGAAAATTACACAGGGATGGAAGAAACTCTCCCAGCTCAGAATGTTTCAGTCCTGGATTTTGGGTTAAGGTGTGTGTGTGTGTGTGTGTGTGTGTGTGTGTGTGTGTGTGTGTGTTTGCATTTGCATTTGCATTTGCATTTCCGGCCCCAAAGACCTTTTCTGTTTAGGTTTAAATGAAACATTACACAGAACACCGCAGGTATTAGCAACTGTACCCTCAGAAAAGTGGAACGGAAGCCTCGTGTGGGTAAATATTGAATGTTCTGGGATTGAGGATAGTATGTGTGAGCTAACCATCTGCATCTAAAAATGCTTCCCTGACATTAAGGTAAGCTTGTTGTGCACATAGGTTGAAGTAATAGATTCCATGTTGAGGCAAACAGCAGCTGTGGGATCACATCAGGGTAGTGTATTGCATGCTGGGAGCAGCCGTCTTGGAATTAAGGATACTGCCAACTCTGGGCCACATTGTGTAGCATGTGCTTATCCGCCTCCAACATACAATATGGGAAAGTTTTGAGCAGCTGGTGCTCTTGTAGCGTGGCGAGAGAAGAGCTTAACTTTCTACTTAATCCACAGCTGCACGCTATGGGGGCAATCCAGCCAAAGTTTAGCACCTTTAAAACCCTGTTGATGTCAGTGGGAGAGACTGAAGCATGTGCTTAACTGTCACATTGAAATAAATGATATTTCCCTTCCTTGGCTGAATAGTACCCTCTGGATGCATTTGCTTGTGACTTTTGAAACTATAACAAATGGATTTGAGAACCACACAATTCCTGTGCAGTGTCTGGCGCCTGCAACAGGCAGCATGAGCCCACCTACCTCGAAGTAGAAGAACCCATTCTCCTTTTTCTTTTCTTGCAATATCACAGAGTTCAGCCGACTAGCTGTGCAATCGTCGCAGAGGTCAGACCTGGATTTCTTTGGCCCTCTTTTGTAAATGCCGTAGATTCAGCAGATAGCCGAGGAGTCCATCTGCAAGGGAGAAGGCAGATGCGAAGGAGGTTGTCAAATCATCTACAGCAGACTCCATATCTTTTATTGTTCTGTAGGTTTCAGTTTTCTTTGTTTCAGTGGATTATCATTTTTCATGTGGAATTAAAAGGCTCACGTGATCCAAGAGCTTTGAATATGGTTGTTTGTTGCTCTTTTAATTTATTCTGGATGCTCAAAGTCCTAGATCAGCATGTGTGCTGCAGAGTTTCAGGTGCTCTTTCAGTTTGCTTAAAATGTGGTGATGCTGTACTGCCATCTTCCAAGAGAAAAACCCTGCAGAATAATTACTATTTCGATTTTGGGACCCTTCCTTTCTCTCAAAAGGCTCCACTTAGGTATAAGTGGAATTTCCATTTAAAGATCACCAAAAGTGAAATTTGTAGCAAGTCTTGGGGTCCGCCCTCCTCAAGCAAAACATATGAAGAAGGAAGCCAAAAATCTTCCAATGGGGGTGCAAAAAGCTGCCTATCTAACCCAGTATTGCTTTGCACTGACTGGCAGCATCTCTCCAGGGTTCCTGGGAGGAACCTTTCTTTCCTGGTGACACCAATGATGAAATCTTAGACTTTTTGCATGCAAAGCATCGGCTCTACCACTGATCTGTGGTGAGAAGACTCACAAAATTTCTCAAGGGGATTTTGCCTAAAGAAGCTTAATTTCAAGAAGCCACAAGTTTCACTATGTAGAGCAATATTTCTTAGAGCAGTCTTGCCCATCCCTGCACATAAATATTTTTTCCCCTCCTTGTATACTTTGCATTATTATTGCCACAACATTTGAGAGTCAATGTGACATTTGGCAATGGAGTAATTATTTCATGTCTGTTGCTCAGTTCATATTTGCAGTGTGGTGGTATGTATCCATGCTTGAATGCACCACTGGGAATATGAAGCCCATTCTGTGTTTTCAAGGATTTGTGGTCATTTTACCTGCTTGTTTTGCTGTTGTAATGAGTTGCGATTTTATTTGCTTTAATTGTAACATTTGATGGCATCATATGCTGCTCTGAGATCAGGAACAGTGATGGGTGAGTTAAAAAAAAATATTTTAAATACTGGGGGTTGAGCCCCTGCTTGCTCTTCCCAACAACTTCATGATGCTTCTTCTATGTTAACCCCCTAGGGCAGCTTTCTCCAACTTGTGGTCTAAATTGTCAAGAAGGCAACAACTGAAATCCCTGGGCATATAGAAAGATATTCACTTAACACCAAAAGGTTAACATAGGTATGACTCCCTGACAAAGGCATTTTAAAGACAGGGCCTCTTTGGTGGTGGCACCCCACCTTGGCTCACTATCCAACTCGCCTCCAAAGGGACACAGAACGGACACTAATGAAAATCTTAATGTCTGGGCAGGTCCATGTGGAAGCAAGCAGTCCTTGAGCAGCACTGGTCCTAAGCACCCTGGTGGTTGGCACTTATCAGCACTTATCAGGAATGCGGGTAGCGCTGTGGTCTAAACCACTGAGCCTCTTGGGTTTCCTGATCAGAAGGGACAGAGCTCCCACGACGGAGCTCTGTCCCAGCTCCTGCCAACCTAGCAGTTTGAAATCACTTCAGTGCAAGTAGATAAATAGGTCCGCTGTGGCGGGAAGGTAAACGGCGTTTCCGTGCGCTCTGGTTTACGTCACGGTGTTCCGCTGTGCCAGAAGCGGTTTAGTCATGCTGGCCACATGACCTGGAAAGCTGTCTGCCCCCTCGCCCTGAAAGCAAGATGAGTGCCACAACCCCATAATCGCCTTTGACTGGACTTAACCGTCCAGGGGTCCTTTACCTTTTTTACCTTTATCAGCAGAATTGCATGCAGGTGTCTCTTGTGTGAAGCTCAGCCATGTCACCAAACTTCAGGAGGGGTTGTCTTGGCATTGTTGAAATTGCCAGAACCACATGGCAGCTGCTTCCTACAAATGGTTTGCCATTTAGAGCTGGGCTTCAAAACATAAACATACTGCTATATGCACTCTGTGTCTTGTGCCTGTGTTCCTTTAAGAGGGAGAAACTGGAAAAGGCGCATGTCCTCTGCATTATGAGCCAACTCATTATGGACACAGGCTTCTCGGGCCACAGAGCTACAAGCAAGTTATGTTTTCATCCAAAGAGGGTTTTGCCACCTGGCTCTTTTTCTTCCTGGCTCAGTCACATGTTGTTGTTGTTTTTTTAAAGCCAGCTGAAACTCTGCAGAAGCCAGGGTTTCTGCTTCAATAAATCCAGATCAAGACATTTTGCATCAATTAAACCATGATGAGGATCTGTTTCTGCTTGAGATGACAGTAGGTTTTGCAAATTTGAGGATTAATTAAATACCCATAGAAAGGCTGGCCTTGCAGCATTGGCCTGAGCCAACCTTAGCCCTGCTGCTGCTGCTGCTGCTGCTGCTTACTGCTGTCATGCTGTCCCTGCAATCTCATCTTGGACTGCATTGCCACCACATGTAGGCCTGCAGGCCTCTTAAGCAGACAGCTAATTAATTAGCTCATCATTGCACAGATTGCACAGCCGTCGCTGTATGGCTAAGTATTGTTATGATGCTGTTTTGCATCATGCTTTCAGGTGGCATGGAGATCACATTTACTCCTCCCTTTGCTATACTGAATCTATTTTTTTTATATAAAGACAAATACATACATACAACAAAAAAGAAAAAAGAAAAAGCCAACATAGCCAAAAATGCAAAGAAATTACAGAAAACAGAAAATACACAAAAAAGTCATCAAAAAACATAAAAAGAAAAAATCCAATTTTTAACTTCATACTTATTTAACCCTCTTTCTTGGCTTCCTCACACCTCCTTTTTTGTGTTCCCCTTTGCCCAATCAAGTTCAGCAAATCCTTATCCTCTTTCAAATCTCATTGGTAATTATATAATTCAACCTATTATGTCTCCGATCTTTCTTCTTATAACTTAATCACTTATACCATATTGTTTAAATTTGACATAATATAACTCTAGACTTTACCCTTTTTTAAATTCATTTTTGCATACTCTTTCTAACTTTGTCACTAATGCCATATTATTTTTATATCCAACATCATTTTAACATTCATAGGTTTTACAATGTTTCTGCAAATAGTCTTTAAACTTCTTCCAATCCTCTTCCACCGACTCTTCTCCCAGGTCTCGGATTCTGCCAGTCATTTCTGCCATCTCCATATAGTCCATTACTTGCATCTGCCATTCTTCCAAGGTGGGCAAATCTTGTGTCTTCCAATGCTTTGCGATGAGTATTCTTGCTGCTGTTGTTGCATACATAAAAAATGTTCTATCTTTCTTTGGCACCAATTGGCCGACCATGCCCAGGAGAAAGGCCTCTGGTTTCTTAAGGAAGGTATATTTAAATACCTTTTTCAGCTCATTATAGATCATTTCCCAGAAAACCTTAATCTTTGGGCACGTCCACCAAAGGTGATAGAATGTACCCTCAGTTTCTTTACATTTCCAACATTTATTATCAGGCAAATGATAAATTTTTGCAAGCTTGACTGGGGTCATGTACCACCTGTAAATCATTTTCATAATATTCTCTCTTAAGGCATTACATGCCGTAAATTTCATACCGGTGGTCCACAACTTTTCCCAGTCAGCAAACATAATGTTATGACCAATGTCTTATGCCCATTTAATCATAGCTGATTTGACCGTTTCATCCTGTGTATTCCATTTTAATAGCAAGTTGTACATTCTTGATAGTGTTTTTGTTTTCAGTTCTAACAATTCTGTTTCCAATTTTGATTTTTCCACCTGGAAGCCCATTTTTTTGTCCAAATTATAGGCCTCTCTTATTTGATAATAATGAAGCCAGTCTCGCACTTTATCTTTTAGTTTCTCAAAACTCTGCAATTTCAATTTGTCTCCTTCTTGTTCTAATATCTCCTAATATTTCGGCCATTTGGCCTCCATATTGAGTCTTTTCAAAGCCTTCGCTTCCATAGGTGACAACCACCTTGGGGTCTTATTTTCCAATAAATCTTTGTATCTTATCCAGACATTAAACAACGCTTTCCTGACAATATGGTTTTTAAATGCTTTATGTGCTTTAACCTTGTCGTACCAGAGATATGCATGCCTGCCATACTGAATCTAACAACCAAGAAATGCATAGGATGAAATTTAAAATTGCCCCATGACCATCTCAAAACCTAGTTTCCAAAGCCATGAAGTTTTAGTTTTATTTTATTTGTTAAATTTATTTGCCACCCTTCATCTGAGAATTACAGGGTGGCTTACAGTATAAAAATAAAGATAACAAACAAAACAATGCCCCCTAATTGGGCAACACTTGTGGTTTTTTGCATCTCAGTTTAACACCACAAAATTGTGTAACATCCAGTCTGATCAAAGGTTCTGTGGAGACCCCTGCCCCCCCTTTTAATGGTGTCATGTTTTACTTTGTATCACATTTGTTTGTTTTACAAATTTATTGAAAGCTGCCCGGAGAACCTACTGATTTGGTGAGGCATACAAACGTAATGCATTTTTAAAAGGTCCACATCAGTGTATAACAGGTGGAAATGCAGGTTGTTGGGTTCAAGGGATGGTTTCTGCAGGAACTCCCAAATGCATTTTGCCCTGACTTCCTAGATCTGTTCAGCCTCCCTTTCCTGACAAAATGAAAACCTTCTGAGCCAAGACGCTCTTGAGGGGACACACAAAATGGTGGCAAAATTGTGGTCTCCAGCAGCATCTGTGGCAGTAATATCAAGATTCTTTGGTAAAACACTGGAGTGGTAAACTGGTGGGAAGTTCAATCCAAGACTTATAAACCCATAAGAAACTGGTACACAACCTTCCTCTTACATCTTTCCACTGCTTTCACATCTGTTAATAATGAATCAGGCAGTAGAATGGCAGTATCCTCTCTGGGTGGTATAGATAGTTGCATGGGCTTTACAGGTAGTCGGTGCTACAGGCCAGCAGGATATGGGCTGGCTTTTGCATCTCTAAGTGATGGCCATAAGACAGAATCATTGCACCAAAAAGGTCCCAGATTCAGTCCCTAGCATTCTATTTTTAAAGTATCCCAGGCAGAAAGGCTTCGAAGAAATCTTCCTGAGGCTTTGGGAAGCTGACCATAGTTGGAATAAACAGTACTGAGCCGGATTGACCAAGAGCCTCTCTTAGTTTAGTATAAGGCAACTTCATATATCACTTTTTTTCTTTTTCTTTTGACAATGTAATAAAACAACAACAACAACAACAATTAATTATTATTATTATTATTAGGGACGCGGGTGACGTCAGGTCGGCGGTTCGAATCCCCACGGCGGGGTGCGCTCCCGTTGCTCAGTCCCAGCGCCTGCCAACCTAGCAGTTCGAAAGCACCTCCGGGTGCAAGTAGATAAATAGGGACCGCTTACTAGCGGGAAGGTAAACGGCGTTTCCGTGTGCTGTGCTGGCTCACCAGATGCAGCTTCGTCACGCTGGCCACGTGACCTGGAAGTGTCTCCGGACAGTGCTGGCTCCCGGCCTCTAGAGTGAGATGAGCGCACAACCCTAGAGTCTGGCAAGACTGGCCCGTACGGGCAGGGGTACCTTTTTAATAATAATAATAATAATAATAATAATAATAATAATAATAATAATATGTGCACCCCACTCCCAAGACCATTCCATGTAACTATCCAACCTCCCAGAATTTCAACACCTCTCACAATGGTTTGACCCCTTTCAATTTTAACAGTACAAATTCTACAAATACCTTCAATATCTCCTCAAAACCATTTCTCCTGCATATTCCCCATCTTTCCTTAATAGCACATGTTAATTTATCATTGATAGCTATATCCCACACCTCTTTATACTAGTCTTCCATTTTATATTCTCCTTGCCCCCTTCACTTCCTAGCTATAATAACTCGTGCAGCTGTCAATAAATTTGTGAGCAAGTCCTTCATAGCCTGCTAAACTTCCACCCCATCGTAAATCAATAACAATGCTTCCTCTGGTCAGCTTATTTCATATATTCCTTCTCAGCTAACAGTTGAGTCTAGAAACTGATGGTGTAGCAGCACTGGGGTCCCTTCAGCTCTGACCCTGTGTGGTTCAATGGCTTGCTCAAAAGCATAAAGCAGCACTTGATGCATTTTAAATCAAAAGCCTATTTCTCTGAATTTCCAAGGTAAAAACATGGGTCCATTTCATTCACCTACTGATCAGGAAGCCGCAGCTAGCTAGTATTCAGGGTAGCAGATGTGTCACATGTTGGAACTATCCTGCCCCTTCCCTTGAAGAAGCTGCCATGTAGCCCCACTCTTCCTTCTTTCATTTGCCTGAATTTGAGATGCTCTGCCCTGAGAATCCTCCTCAAATTAAAACTAAGGGCCTTTGTGTTGATTAGTCCTCCTGATGTCTCCCACAGGTGGTGGAGCAGCAACAGCAAGAAGTTTTAGGAGCAATTATTATTTTTTTAAAGTATAAATTGGCGAGATTATTTTTTAAAGTGTAAATTGCAGTTTGAAACACACCTGTTCAGGCCAGCCAGCTACATCCTCTTCCATGATACCCCCATTCTATTCCTTTCTCCATTTCCATTTCCCCCCTCCCCACAACAGATGCCCGACTTTCTGTGGCCATTAAGCATGCTGAGTCTTCATTGGGCTGTTTTGGAAAGGGATTGCCCCCTTAGGGTCTTTTTAACCCCTCCTTTTTTCTTTTCTTTTTTGCAATTTCTGCAGACCTTGGGGTCCTCCTGAGCTTGCTGATAACATGTCCTCTGTTTCTCAGTGGCCATATTTTGGCATTCAC
This sequence comes from Podarcis gaigeae, assembly GCF_964106915.1. NCBI lineage: Eukaryota > Metazoa > Chordata > Lepidosauria > Squamata > Lacertidae > Podarcis > Podarcis gaigeae. Next base: position 51,813,108 of record NC_139678.1, on the reverse strand, counting down.
CAGGTGATTCTGAATTGCCATGGTTTGAACTTCACTAGTAGAATAGTACAAAGAACAGGATCCTAGGGATGACCCAATCAATTAACGTTACTTAGGTGCAGACCCTCCCTCCCTATCATCTTCTATTTTGTTCTATGGAGCAAAAAAAAAAAACCAAAACTTTGTGATGAGACAACATTTCTCTATGTGAACGAGCACATTTCTGCTATTACTTGGTTTACATCACTTAAGAGAAATTACGACAGTGGTTGTTGCTGGTAATAGCTATCATAAAACCCAGACAGGGATTGTGAGCGTGGCAAACACAGATTTATACAGGGGATTCTGAATGGCGCTGGCTGCCTGGGAAAGGTGGCTGAGGTTTGCCTGATAGTTCTGGGGCTTTGAGCTGGAGCCCACTGCCCAGGATTTTGCCAGCAATAATCCATCTCTGGGCTCTGCTGTTGCAGGTGGTTAGCATTTCGATAAAGAAATTTCCAAGTAATCTCTTTCTTCGAATTGCAAGCCAGACTGCACTGTGTCAGCTCAGCCCAGTCCCCCATGTACAGAGGCTGCAGCCAGTCTCACTCCATCACTTTTAATGAAACCGAGTCTCTGTGGTTTTCACTAATTTGCTCATACGCAAGAGAAATGAGGAAGTGTTTTCCCATCTCTCCCTGATAATGAATGAGATATGAAAGAGCTTCATGGCCAGTAAGCACCCTGGAGGGAGTTCAGTTTGTCAAAATGTGCAAGGCGTCTTCATCATAGTAACAAAATGATGTTCTCTCTCCCCCCCCCCCTTTATTCAATGGAGTGAAAATTTCACCCAATAGCTGCCAGATACATGTCTGGTTTTGCTTAGATGGTGGAATCGACTTTGGAGGACCAGCCATGCAGGGAAAACTGATAAATATGAAAACCACAACATCCCAGAGAGAAATGTTGTGTAATAACAAATGGATACCAGAGGCAAACTATAAGGTGGGGCTTTTGCTACAGTCTTGCTTGAAATAATGTAATATATCATTCCAATAGATTGTTATAGGTTGTAAAAATGTAACATCCGAGAGACATGTCCAGCCCAGTCTTCCACTGGCTTAGAATTCCTCTTTCTACTCTCTACACCCTCCAATTCTTCTTCAGGTATCAGAAGGAAGGAACCGCTTACAGAAAATTAAACAGAAGCAGCTACATCGAGAGAGGCTGAGAGGATGCCAAATATGAAAGTCTATTCCAAATGTCTTCACTTTTCAGTACTTAAGCTTCATAAAATGAGCAGAGAATAGCATCTTATCTCTTATGGTTGGTGTTATTATTGAAAGCAAGGCATAAAGAAATTCAGTCGTCTGCAATAATGCTTTGACGGTACAAATTATTATAAGCTCTGCTCTAAAACACAGAATAGCTCCTCTGGAGCCTCCTTATTCAAACCATTTAAACAGTGATTTGACCAAAGACCTGTTACTTCCTTGCACCATTGCTCCTTCTCCATCCTCATTAAAAAGTTGTCACTTCTTAAAAATCAGGTTGGTGAAAGAAAACATTCAGAAAGGAGGTTATGGAAAGATCATTTCCCCCCTTAGTCTACGGATCTATTAATCTCATGCTGGGAGGGTGGGGAATCACAGATCATGCTCTCTTACCCATTTCACCAATTACTCATTTTGTATAGGGCGGACCATTAGAGCTCCCCTCCTCCCATCTTCGTGTCTTCCTTATTTATCACTTCACTTTACTTTCTGGGCTTTTAAGTAACTAATGCATTGATTGCAACAGCCCCGTTCTCAGCCCCGTTTATAAATGTCAAGAAACCTGCATATGTATGAAAAATCTGCAGGGGTTTTTCTTTTTTGTTAAAGTATTGCTCTGGACTTGCCTCAGCTTTCCTATCTACTCAGAGGCCAGAGAAAATAGGTGCGGAGGAAGGGCAAAACCCATGATTTTGCGAAGAGCAACTGTTGCTAAAATAAATGAATAACATAACCACAGTCTATAAACCATAACAGATGCCCTCTTTTTCACAGGACATGGTGGGCAGGATTCATTTAGTGGGGCCCATCCATGCAAGCCCTGCTTGCAGGCTGTTGCATGGAGAACGGGACTTTTCCCTCTCACCTCTCCCAGCACCCCTAGGGCACTCCCCGAAAGGGGAATGGAAGGTTGGATCATGCCACCTGGCAAGCTGTGATGTTCACATAGCGTGACATTGAATTCCGCCTTTTTTTCCAGACCTTACAGGCAACTAGGTTTTACTCTGAGTAAGGGCTCATCCATGCTCCGGTTGTCTTGCACCTAGAAAGCACAGGTCCAAGAGGTTTTCTGCTCGTCCGATGCTTTCTAGACGTGGTTCTGAGCAGTTTTCTGTTTGCCTCGTTGGTTTCCCCTAGAAAAGCCACTCTTTACTGTTGAATTAGAGTAAACTCAATTGACATTCAGCAGTGAGGAGCGGGTTTTCCCGGGGAAAAGAAGAGGGACAATCAGAATTGTGGACAATCCCTAAGTTATGTCTAGGGGTGCTCACTTCAATAAAATATGGGGGGGAGGCAGGTAAGCTCTGTCCCGCATAATCAATCACATGATGTGGTGCACGTGCACCATTTGAATGGCAATACCCATCAACTTTGGGGGGCCCTGGCTCCCTCAAATATTTTATGGGGGACAAAGCCCCCTTGGCTACTAGGTCATGTCTATTAATTTCAATGGGTCAACTCTGCATAGGATTTACATTGAATACAACCCATGGTCTCCATTAATATAAGAGTAGAGAACTCCAGTAGCCAGCCATTTTATGCATAGTGGGGAAGCTGCAGATATCCAGTTCCTTTAGCTGGTAGAATGGTCACTTCACCTTCACAGAATCATAGAATTGTTGAGCTGTAAAGGACCCTGGGGAACTTCTAGCCTTACCCCTTGCAGTGCAGGAAAATGCAAGGATTGAACCCACGACCTTGGCATTATCAGCATCACACTGTAACCAGCTGAGCTAACCAGCAAGCCCTGTCTCTTCCAGCAACCCTTGTGCAAACCAACACAGAAAAGAGGGCTACTAAGTAAGGATATTGTTACGTGCCACCCCAATCTCCACAGCAGTGCAAGATTACGAGGGCCCCGGCACTTACCCAGGGTTCATGTTTCCTTTGGAAATGAGGCACAGTGGAGACTGAGGTGTCTTCATGATATATGGCTTATATACAACCTGAGTCTAGGATGAAGGGGTGCCCAGCATTACACTCCAAGAGGGTTCCGTCTCTCCCAAAGCTGCCCCCTTGGATTCAAACTGCCAGCCCACATTGCTCTTACCCTCCCACTTTCTCCAGCCTAATGCCGCTTGCAAAGCACAACTCACTTTCCCCCCAGCTTATATCAGGCAAAACTGCAATCCTTCAAACAATTGCTCTGCTTCAGAGTTTTTGTCCTCCTTGCTAATTCTGAGTTGAGGGGAGCCTCCCATTTGCCCTCTGGCACAGAGCCACTCCCTTTGTCCCAGCTAACCACCCATCTTTAACAGGCCATCGCCAGGATGGCTTCTGCCTTGTATTTTAACATGCTAAATTCAGTGCCCGGCACCCAGGAATCGGAAGGGGAGTCCAGGCACCCCACAAACAATATACAGTGGTACCTCAGGTTACATACGCTTCAGGTTACATACGCTTCAGGTTACAGACTCCACTAACCCAGAAATAGTTCTTCAGGTTAAGAACTTTGCTTCAGGATGAGAACAGAAATCGTGCTCCGGCGGTGCAGCAGCAGCGGGAGGCCCCATTAGCTAAAGTGGTGCTTCAGGTTAAGAACAGTTTCAGGTTAAGAACAGACCTCCAGAACGAATTAAGTACTTAACCCGAGATACCACTGTATTCACATTAGCTGCTTAAAACACAGCAAGGTTGTCCTGCCCCTGCTATGTTCAAGCCACATTTGCACAAAGTCGTTCATGTCAGAGAGAGAGCGGGGATGCCTTCATCAGTCCTGCACAAACTTTTGGGTTCCGTGCTGTACCCCCACAAAACTCCTATTCATTAAAGCTGCCATCTGTGCATATGCACTCACCTGCATACACATGATGGCTCTCTTAAATTGTGCACACAGCATTCATAGATACAGTGACTGCGTCTTAGGTTTTCTAGTTGCATTGAAGCTGGTTTGAGGGGGGAAAGACCCAGCAGCATTATTTGTCCAGAAACTACAGGATCAATGTGGATTGTGGCTAAAGTGGCTTCAAAAACTAGCAGTGGGAGCACACTTGATGCAGAGCAAGTGGTAATGCGAACATACTTTCGAAAAGCCACCTAATGCCACGGCTTGGAATGTTTTAAGGCTCTTTGCAGTGGGAAAGCATGAGAGAAATATTGGCTCAAGGCTACCAACATCTCCAACATTTACTGCATATTACCAACCCGGCTTTAAACAATTGATCAGGCATCTAGCAGAACCTATTTAATACTAAGTTTTGAAAGAACACAAAGAAGCTTGAAGTGTTCCTTACAAATAATCCTCCTAGGTTTAAAATTATAATATTCCCGAGTATGAGGCAAGGGTCAGGATCATCCCCATTGACCGTGCCCCATAATCATGTCCAAAAACCCATGTATTTGTGGGCCCATCAGCTCATTGGCTTATGCACATACATTGCACCACATCGGAAGATAGGAAATGCCAGGGTTTTGAGACTGTGGATGCTCCCAGCTCTATCTAACTGAAGATGCCACTGACTGGAACCCTTTGGCATACAAAGCAGATGGTCTGTCACTGAGCTATGATGTAGGCTCTATGCTCATGATATATACCATCCACAGATCATATATTTGCAGCATAAGCAGGACTTTGTGCAGCCAGGCAGGACTTTGAATATATGGAAGTTGGAAAGTCTGGGGTGGGGGAATGGGTGCAGTTTTGTTCTTTCATCACTAGAAGCAAAGATAGAACACATTATTTAGACCAGGAGTAGGCAACCTAAGGCTCAGGGGCTGGATGCGCCCTAATCGCCTTCTCAATCCGGCCCGCGGACAGTCTGGGAATCAGCATGTTTTTACATGAGTAGAATGTGTCCTTTTATTTAAAATGCATCTCTGGGTTATTTGTGGGGCATAGGAATTCGTTCATTTTCCCCAAAAAATATAGTCCACCCACCACATGGCCTGAGGGACGGTGGACTAGCCCACAGCTGAAAAAGGTTGCTGACCCCTGATTTAGACAAAGCTCTGTTAATTTTCCTTTAAGACTAGAGCCGAGAGGGGAAATCTTGCACAATTATTATTATTTATTTATTATAACCCTTCATCAACCTCTCTTAATGTATAAAAACCCAGAGCAGTACACACATAAGATTTACTCCTTTCAATGTTATTCCAGAAAAGTTATCCCCTGGTCTTTGGTGTGTGAATCACACAGAATTTGGAGAAAAAAGATTACATGACCCATTGCTGTGCATGTAAATCAAAAAATGTCCATTTGAGCTGCACCTTTAATTTTTTATGCTCCTTTTTCTATCCAAGTTGTTTCAAGAGAGGAATCTACTTTGACGCTCTCTAAAAAGGCACCTAGACGCCAAAAGGCAGTCCTTATTCATGAAATGGGAATATTACATGAATAGAGGGGCTCTGGGAAGTAAGACAAGGTATAAAATATTAAGGCTGCAATCCAGTGCCTACTTCCTTGGGAGTAGGGCTTATGTCTGAGTAGGCAATAGATTGATTGACAGCACAATCAATCTAGTACACAGGCTACCAATTTCGATGCTGATGCTGTTGTTATCTCTAATATCAAACAGGGAGTTACCTGCCTCTCTTCCTTACATGACAGTTTCCAACGCTTGTGTAAGATCTCTGGAAAGCACCCTGTGGCAGCTAAACAAAACCTATGCAAGGAAAATGGATTTGCTCCTGCAATTTATTTACCTCTTTCACGTTACCACAGCTTCATCCAAAAATGCAGACCTGAGCAAGTTGCTGTTCTGCTGGGACATTTTTGCCACTTATGCATTCAGTTTTGGTGCTGTCAGCTCTGCCTCCCCACTGACACCTCTCCCCCCCCCCTTCCCCATCATTGCCTTTTTGAGGAAATGACTGAACAAAGATACAATTTATTGTGCTCAGGACAGAATGATCCATGTTGCTGACAGTGTTGCTGCTGGGGGATTTGCTTAAAACAGCCATGAAGTTTTGCTTCTCTTATTGTCCGTCTCCCTTATTTTTAGGTAAAGGTAAAGGGACCCCTAACCATTAGGTCCAATCGTGGCTGACTCTGGGGTTGCGGCATTCATCTCCCTTTACTGGCCAAGGGAGCCGGCGTACAGCTTCTGGGTCATTTGGCCAGCATGACTAAGCCGCTTCTGGCAAACCAGAGCAGTGCACGGAAACACCTTTTACCTTCCCGCCAGAGCGGTACCTATTTATCTATTTGCACTTTGACGGGCTTTCGAATTGCTAGGTTGGCAGGAGCTGGGACCAAGCAACGGGAGCTCACCCCGTCACGGGAATTTGAACTGCCGACCTTCTGATCAGCAAGTCCTAGGCTCTGTGGTTTAACCCACAGTGCCACCCGCATCCCTCCCCTTAGTTTTACCTTGCCCTAAATAGGCAAAGGTAAACAGCATTTTCATGCACTCTGGCACTCGCCACAGTCCTCTGTGTGCCAGTAGTGGTTTTGTCATGCTGGCCACGACCCAGAAAGCTGTATGTGGACAAACGCCGCACACCACAGTCGCTTTTGGCTGGACTTAACCATCCAGGGGTCCTTTACCTTTTACCTTTCTAAACAGGACATCTCCTTCAGCAGGCCATTTTCCAAAACTTACAAATAAAATTAAATGGCTGCTGAAATTCAGGGGAGCCTAGATTCTTGATTCTCATTGGACAGGTGGCAATAGCTATATAGACAGAAGTGGCAGGCGACTGATAACCTTTCGAAAGAGTGATCCCCGAGGCACCATTCCCCTCACCTGAACCTGACATTCTGCTCCAGAGCAGGAGGACTCAGGTCTGTTATAATACGAGTGCCGCCACAGCGCTAAGCACTCTCCGCAGTAAAACTAGCAAGCAGGACACTTTTTTAAAGAGCCAGTCCTCCAACATTTGAGTCGGTTCAGCACAAAATGCTGCACACAACGCTGAGTGCTGCTGTGTTTAATTGGGAGACTGAAATCTCTCCCTTGTGGAAGCAGCAAGAACCCCCCCAGGTCCAGGCTGAAAATCATTAGCAGCACAGAGCACAGAGCTCGGAGCTCATTCTGTCCATTTGGCTTCCTCCGCTGACAGGAATATTCCATCTAAAAACCTGCTTAATATTAACAAAAAGAATAATTAAGTGAAATAGATTCTAACAGGTACCTTCCAGCTGTGAAATCGCTGCATTTAGTTCAATGATTAAACACATCCTGGGGGGTCCTGGGGGGACAAAGGATTTAAATAACACAGGCCTGGCATTGAGTTGCATAAATGGTAAGCAGCTTCAATGTTATTGAGTTTGCGCTATGCCTATAGAAGTGCATAGATAGTGGGGACTATTGCTTCAAAAGTGCATAGATAGTGGGGACTATTGCTTCAATATTATTATATTCTACATTTATAAGTCTCATCCACTCATTCTAGCTGAATTGAAGTATTCCTTTCCCTGATTTCCAGCAATCAATCCTGTGATAGCCTGCACATACAGATTTGCTTTCAATCTCCAATTAGCTGTATTCTGAAACATAGTCCGTTGTCTTATACTGAGTCAGACCACTGTTCAATCTAGCTCAGCACAGTATTTTTGATGCTGGCTCTGAGGGCCTTTGCACACAGCCATCAGGCCTACACTGGCCACGGGAGCCTGCCTACACTGTGGCAAGCTAATTGCATTCAACTGCTGCCATGTACAGAATAGCCTGCTCTTTGTGTATGTGGCGGTTGGGTGCAAAAAGTTGATTGTGCTGATTTTAGCAATTTTAGCAAACTATTATACATACAAATATGACTAAGTAGCATAGCAAAGTTACCAAGCATTGACTGAAAATCACAGTTGCTCACTACACAGTGAATGAGTTTGGATAATAGGTCTGTTGTTTGTTTGTTTGGAATAAGCCCAAACAGCCTACACATTGTCATTCCTGTCTGAATCACTGCTTGGGAATTGGCCACATTCTTCTTTCTAAAAAAAATGGAGAAATGAAAATGGGAAAGGGTGTTGGCCAAGCAGACAGATGTGTGAAGGAAGCCAATGTGGTTTCAATGCAGCTGAAGGCTTGCTCTCTTTCATTTGCAAACTATCTCTCCATATGTGCATGTGTACACTTGTTGATTTGCATGCACAGATTGTGCACTTATTGAGCATTCCATGTGAATAATTATACGAGTGTGTAGCTCAACAATTTGTTTACACAGGGTTCAGAGATTGTACGTTCATTCAGTGTAACATGTGCATGCTCCTTTAGTTATAGTTGATAGGAAGTATTGTAGTTATGCTACACAGAGAAGGATGATAGTAGCAACTATGAGTGATGTCCAGTGTTAATCATGCTCAGAGTAAAACCATTATTTAGTTTAATGGGTCTACTCAGAGTATGGCTTGCACATATTTTTAAACAGAGCAGGAGGGAGATGAGAGTTTAGTCTAAGGCAGGCATAGGCAAACTCGACCCTCCAGATGTTTTGGGACTACAACTCCCATCATCCTTAGCTAACAGGACCAGTGGTCAGGGATGATGGGAATCGTAGTCTCAAAACATCTGGAGGGTCGAGTTTGCCTATGCCAGGTCTAAGGGCTTATCCTTTCCTCCACTTTTTCCAGGTACATACTTTAAAGTGCTGTGTCCCATCGTCCATGTTTTTGCTCTGGAGCTTCCACCACAAAAATGTCCTAAATCGGAGCAAAGGGCAATCTGCATAAAACCCAAATGGATGTTTGCTCTCATTGAGCGCTAAAGAGTGGGTTTTTGCAGAGAATGCTTGGGGGTGGGCACCCAAGCTCAGACACAGAGCTTTTAAGCAGGGACCTGTGCTGGAAAGAGTGGGGCAAAAGGTCAGTGTGGATAAGCCCCAAGGAAAGGTAAACCAGGACAACTTCATAAACAGAGGTATGGTTGAAAAGAATGGCTGGAGTGGAGAAGCAACCATATCAGAATCTCTTTCAACTTGCTCAGAGGAAATCATCTTTCCAGAATAGAAAGAGAAGTAGCGTGGACTCTGGGGTTTTGGTAAATGGAATGCCATGTTCAGTTAACAATGAAATTATAGATGATGTTCCTGTGATGATTGAAAGCCAGACCGCACCACCAGCACACACATACAAAGCTACTGTACCTGGGACAGATCCAGCCACCTCAGGCATCTGTGGCTGCATGCTCCTAGAGTTCGTTTAAAAGGATATCCCTTAGCTTGAGTGCTTATCACAGAGACGTCTGTGAACATGCTGACTCTGCAGCCTGGGAGAACAGCGCTGAAAACCGCATCACAATGCACAAAGTCTCCAGCACGTGTGACAAAAGGAGGAAAAGGGGGATGGGCAGAAGGAAGAAAATAAGGAAGCTCAGCCACCAGTTCTTAAATTTACTGCTCATCCACGCTTCTGCTTGTCCCATGCCTAGAAAGCACAGGACTAAGTGGTTTTCTTCTTTCTAGGGTCCAAGCTGTTTTGTGTTCGCCCCACAGCTTTCTCCTGGAAACACAGTCAGCTCTGCCATTAGGCAGATTGAGGCAGCTGCCTTAGGTGGCAGTAGGCCCCAGGGCGGCAGCTCCACAGGCGTCCCATCACCTCCACAGAAGTGGCACCAGCCAAAATCACCTGAGATCTTGTGGAGCATACAAGATACCTGCGTCATTACTCTGCTACTGGCAGAGGCGGCGAGGGGGGCAGAGAAGCAAAGCTGTCAACCTTCCCTTTTTTGCAGGAAATTCCCTTATTCCAGCACCATTTCCTGCTGCTTCCCACTGCTATCCCGGATTACAGATAGGTAGCCGTGTTGGTCTGCCATAGTCAAAACAAAAAAATTCCTTCCAGTAGCACCTTAAAGACCAACTAAGTTAGTTCTTGGTATGAGCTTTCGTGTGCATGCACACTTCTTCAGATACACACTTCAGGGATGCACCACCCCTGCTCTTTTCTGCTGAATTAGAACAAATGGCAATCCGTGGGAAAGTCAGTTGCCATTTGGCAGCAGGGCAAACAGAGGTGTGGGTGAACCCAGAGTGAAATTCTTGTAACATTTGGCCTGGACAGAAACAGTTCAAGGAGAGGAGGAACCAAATGGATCTGCCTTTCAGCTAAGTGGGGCCGTTTCCTGTCTCTCTGAGCTGAGGGAAAAGAGGAACCAAACAGAGCTGGACTCTAGTCCCAGGAATTTGTTCAAATGTTCTATTCTTGTGTATTCTAGTTCATCTGTCAATGGGAAGCAACAGCAAAACCTTCCGCTCCATCTGAAGTTTTTGTCACCTTTGCCTTATTATGCCTTATCTTGTCAAAATGTTAGTTCTTCCTTTACTTCAAACTTTGGAATTCCCTCTGGAGGATAATAATAAATTTTTCTCGCTACCACCACACAGTAGTCCATTCTGCCATACCTTTCACCCTGGAAAGTGCAGGTTTCTCTAATACAGGAAACCACATGTAGGACATGAGAGGAAGTGTCTCATTTCTATTAGGTTTGGAAGATCTGGGTCCAGAAAGTAGAAAACAATGCAGCTATGTAAGAACATGAATCATCCCCAAAATGTAATTATAAACGAGCCTCTTACATATGTACCATAAGTATGTATACAAACTCAATGAGAAGTGTGAGCTTGCTTTTGCTGGCTAATCTCATTTATATTCTGTCTAATTTGAGACAAACTCTTATTTTCTCATCAACACAAAGAAGCCTTTCTCTTTTCCGATCTTTCGTATTTGTCAGAGTTGAAAATCATGGAGCAATGTAGAAGAATATCCAGTGCTCTTGAATATCTACCATATTCTGCAAGAAAATTAAAAAATTATACTAATGCTATGCTATGCCATGCCATACTATACTGAAATGCTTCTGTGATTGTCCTTGAATCTTTCTGTCACACTTGTCATCCTCTCCTGCGGCACCTGTGTGGCACACCACACCCTTTGAGAGCCACTGTTCTAGCTAGACAAAAACACTTGAGGGTACAAAGCAGAGCTGGTGATGAGGGGGTCAGGAAGCCTGTGGCTGAGCGAGAGTCGAAGGGCCAGGTAAGGACACTGGCGGAGGAATGGGGGAGCCATGGGGGAGGGGGTACCATCATGGCCGCCCCCCCCAGACATGCACAGCACACCCCCCACCACACCAGGTGCCCTGCGGGCAGCGTGCCATTCCCCCCCCCTGGGATGCACACCAGTCAAGCCCCCATCTGCTCTCCACCCGGAGCATGCAGCTTCACCACTGGGTAAGAACCAGATTGGCCTTCAAGTTTGAGGTTCTCCATACTGACCTTGATGGACCACTAGTCTGAGTCATCCATCCATCCCTACCATGGAAAGGCCAGTGTGCATGCAGCATGGCTGCCCCTGTGTTTGCGCTCCATGCTGCCGACATTAGCAGCCAGGCTTTGCTTCCCATATCCTCTTGTTGCCAAGGCAGAGGATCCTTCAAAGAAACCCAAACGGAAGAGGCAAGATGTGTGCTATTAATATTCAGTGTGAGGATCCCTTGAAGGAGTGAAGGCTTTCTGACTGCATTAATAGCAGTTCTGTAAGCTACAAGGAAAGCTGCCATTTCACAGAGCATCAATCACCCTGGCAGCTTCACAAATTAACAATATTTGAGGGAGGCTTTGTCTCCCATTTGGAACCAAAATGAGAATTCCCCCTGTGTCCCCCAGCATTTCCTCAAACACTGCGAGCCCCCTGCACCAATCTAAAAACTGAACCCACAAAGAGCTTGTTAATTTTAAAGCAAGTAAAAAAAACAAAAACCCAAAACCTACCCTTGGCATTGGAGCCTTTCCTAGTTGGCTCCTTCCAGCTGACTTGTGCTTTTCAGAAACCATTTGGAAACTTTTGTTTCTCTGAATTTTAACATGCCGTCAGCGTGTTGCCACGGAGAGGGCGGGGATGCTGGGAAGATTGCACTGATGTTGCTAAGCACCTGAGCATATTTAATAGAACCTTCATATCCCCCCACCCAAGTTGTCTTGCATTGGAGCAAAAATTGTTGGTGTATGAATAAGCCAGCTGTCCAGTTGAGCTTAAAAGCATGCATAGTCATTAACTATTTCTAGTTGATCTGATAAATCATGTCACATTGCCAAGTTTGTATCCCTTGCATTGCTACACCCTTCTACGTTGGCTATTAATGTTACGCCCCATTTATCATGCTTTTTCACCAAATATAGTTCTTTCTTTCTTTTTCCAAGGCATTAGAATGTAGCCCAGCCATCCTTTGTCTAATCCACCCAGCTCACAGGCTTTGCAGGATATTTTGTTCCTTAACTATGTGCTCAAAATCAGAGTTCTATTATTATTATTATTAATTTCCCCATGTGAGTTTATATATTTTTGTCAATAATTTTTTTATTAACTTTTTCAAAAATAATAATCAATAAAATAAGGATCCACCTTCCAAAGTTTTCCCCAATCATTTATTTGTATGTTATGTCCCAGATCCTATGCCCACTTTATCATTACATACTTAACCTCTTCGCCTTTTGTTTCCCATTCCAATCCCATGTGAGTTTGTAGACTCACAGAAGGGTTTAACCCAGGCTTCCTCAACCTCGGCCCTCCAGATGTTTTTGGCCTACAACTCCCATGATCCCTAGCTAGCAGGACCAGTGGGAATTGTAATCTCAAAACATCTGGAGGGCTGAGGTTGAGGAAGCCTGGTTTAATCAATCTTCTGCACTAACTTTTTAAGGATGCAGGCTCAAGTTATCCCTTCAGCAGTTGGAATAATTTAAGAATATATTTCCACCACCTTCTGAAGGTATATTTAAGGTGGAGTGAGCTGTTGTAGCAAAAACAAACAAACTACATATGGGTCACATGCCAAAGCGGCTTGGGATGCATGGCAGTGGATGTTCTGTTCTGCTCCTCCCTGACTCCACTTAGGACTGCTGCCTGCATTCTAAGGAGCCATCTGTTCCCAAGTCAGATCATTGGTCCATCTAACTTAGTATGAGCCACACTGGCTGGCAGCAGCTCTCCAAGGTTTCAGGCAATGGTCTTTCCAATTCCCCCTGCAGCTACGAGCCTGGAAGTTCACTTCTGTAATCACTTTGCTAGAGTTCGGGTTTTCACTCTTCATTTAACCTTAGCGCACTGGAGCAGCTGCTGTCAGGAGGCCAAGAGAACTTGTCATGTTATCTGGTGTGTCACCTCGACCACCAGGCCTCTGTTGTATGAATAACAAGCATTTAATTAGGATGTTATGTGAAGTCAGGCCTGCTGCAACTCCATCCTGGAGATGTTGCCACCTATTCTAGAGACAGCCCAGACAGGAGCGGCTCTTTATTGTGTTATTTCGAGACAGCTGCTCACTCATCAAATGAGGGGCGGCTGTGTTGGTGAGGGAAGAAAACAATGTTCTTTTCCTCCTTTGTTACACCTCAGGTTCTAGAAGATTGCTACTAAATTCTGTCATACCAGCAGAAATTTATGTATTTAAAATAATACACACACAACACCGCCTTTCATTAGCAAATTCCAGAGTGGTTACAAAATAACTTCATATGTTAAAACAACAATAGCTCATAACATCGATGCCACAACCACAGTAGAAAAAAATTAAAACATGTTACTAAAAGCTAGGTAAAGCCGACAAATGTTTGATGGAAAAATAAATCTTAACCGATGCCAAAACCTAAGTAAGGTTGGCACCTTCTGTACTTCAGTGGGGAGGGGATTCTGAAGGTTAAGTGCCACAGCAGAGAAGACCCTGCCCATGGTTGCCCCAAGATGTGCATGTGCAGGCAACGAATCAATGAGAAGCAGATCGGTAATGAAGAATGCACTCCCTCATGGAACCAGGTCCCAAGTTATCTATCATCTATATCTATCTATCATCTATCTATCTATCTATCTATCTATCTATCTATCTATCTATCTATCATCTATCCATCTATCCATCTATCTATCTATCTATCTATCTATCTATATCTATCTATCTATCTATCATCTATCTATCTCTATCTATCTATCATCTATATCTTGCCCACTCATATAAAACAGATGAAGGCACTGTGTGCAATGATATATACAAGTACAGCAAAACATAAGAGACATAAAAATAATACAAAATAATAGGGATTGGCTTAGGGCCTTGTATGACAACATCATCTCTGGCAGCCCTGCCTGGTAACATACTGACAGATAGTGCAGTTATTTAAGCGAAGGTGCCACACGCTCTGTGTAGGCTGCACACCGAGCAACCCAGCCGCTGAGTTGTGTGCTACCTGCAGTTTCTTAAGCAGCCTCAATGCAGGAAACATACCGGGATAGAGGTAGTGGCAAAGTTTCCTTTTGTTTCATCAATCCTGTTGGTAAGCAGTTTGACAGAGAAACAAGATGCCGTACTGAGTTCAGTGAACATACCTCCTAGTAAGTATGCTTAGGATTGGTAGTATGCTTAGGATTGGTATATTAAAGTGACAAAAGGATAGTGGAGTTCTCAACCTAGAATCTAAACACAACAGAATATTCTACTTCCTACTATTCTGTTGTTCGAAGAAAAACCCCAAGCATGGACTATCAGAAAAGCAACAGTTCTGAGTGTGTGGAATCTTGGTCATATAGTGTCCTGTGGCTACAAAGGATTTCCGCCAAAAGGATACCTGAGTTATCCATATTGGTTGATGATCCCAATACGCTGTGTTCCAGGTTACATCCAGATGGCAGCTTCCTGCATTCATGGTTGAAGGATTTGGTGCTGAACTGGGGGTTCAGTACTGGGGAAATGAGGTAGATACAAACCTCAATTCCTCTTTCAAAAGGGCTGCTACCAACGAGACAACCTCCCTCCTTCCCCTGGATGAGCTGCCTGAAATCATGCGCCATGCAGCTGTGCTAACAAGTGTGGTGGTCTCTCATATCTGCTGGCTCACTGGCCTCTTTGTCCGCTTTTGACCAATGGTTGCGTTGCGAGAGAGAGCTCAGGAGCGGAAGTGTTGCTGCAGGCTTTTGGGTAGTTCTGCCCAACAGCTGTTGTGATGCCGGAGGAGATGAAAAGAAGTGAGCGAGGCCAAGCATTTACCCAGGCTGCACGCAAGATAATGTACAGCAAGGTCCCTCCAGGGTAATGCTAGAATAAAGAAGGCATTGTATATTTAAAGCAAATAGGGAGGCAGACCCTGGCAGCTAATGTTACCAGGCCAAGAGCTGGAAAAAGCTCTTCTCTGCTGTGTGAGTAAAGCGTGAATCAATCACGGTGGGCCACGATGGACCATCCAGTTCCATTACCTTCAAAAGACGTGCTTAGTACTCGGCGGTTCTCTCAAGCATATTGATACCTTACAGGAGCACAGAAAATCAGGAAGGGAGGCCCCGGGAGATTTCAGGATGCTTTTCCAGTTTGACAGTTAGTGGAAGAAAGCTAAGAGAGATGTGAGCCTTGACAGGGCACTCTATAAATACTTCCTTTAGAGAAAGAAAGAAAAAAAGCAAAGCCAGCATAGTCAAGGGCACTAATGCAGCACTGCTGGAGGCGCAGACAGCGAAACAATTAAAAACGCTCCTTCACTTTGGTTGGATGCTATTTGTTACGGGCCTCATGTCTGTCAAAGTGAGTTTCCAGTTATCCATGCAAAAGTACTGAAGGCAAGCAGCACATGGCAGGCAAAGATCTCTCAGTTTGGCAAGTTTTTTGTTTTGTGGTGGGTTTTAAATATGCATACACACACAAACCTATATACTGCATAAACATCCATTTTGGACCGCAGATGGAGGAATAATCTTACCATCACCTTGGCCTTTCCTAGCCGTGAGCGGAATGTTGGCTGAAAAGGCTACAAATCCTTTTCTTGCAGCTGATTTGAATCGCAAGAGCATCACAGGTGCTTCCTGTAAGAAGATCTGCCCCAGCCGTATCATTTAAGCATCTTGACCAAACAGAGAGGAAGATGATACCCAAGAACAGGGGCTCGATAGGCTCATCATAAAACACATCATGTGCCTTTCTAGGAGAACACATGCTGATTTGGTTCTTTTTAGCCAGGCCCTTGGGGATTTCAGATTTTGTTTTTAAAAAATAAATAAGTGCGTGGTTCCAACCCTCATGGTGTGAAGAAAAGAAGCATATAGGTGAAATCTTTGAAATGGGAAGGTTTTTGAGACCAGAACAGTTTCCTTTTGAAATCAAGGAGAAGCAGGGCAGGGAGCTTTCTGTGATCAATAAGATGGCTCCTGCCCCCCCCCCCACCTCCTCACCATGTTCCCTCCCGCATTACTACCCTTTCCCTGACTCATTTTTCCTCCTCCTCTTTCCTCTCTGTCATAAGCCTGGTTCTTCAAAAGCAATCACTGCAATGAGAAAATATTTTTACAACTATTACATGGCTTAGGTTTTTTCCCTGCTCAGAGAATGTGAGGAGATAGGTCTTGAATTCTAAATTCTCCCTCTATTTAGCATGGAATTGATGTTTTTTTCTTTTTCCTAGTTCTATCATTTCTGATGCGTCTAAACAAACAGAATAATTAAGCAAAGAGGTCTATAATATTACTTTCTCACATCTTGACAACAAGAATAAAAACAGCTAGCACACTCATATTAACTAATGTCCGAAGTACAGTTGCCTCTCTGCAGTTTCTCATCCCCCTACCCTCCATTTTGGTACCCTCCATTTTTGTGTGTGTTTTTGTAGGGAAACAAACAAATAAAATGTTTGTCCACTTTGAGTGAGGGCAGGAACCATTACCCTCACTCTGATTCGACTTGTATCTAGTTCTTATTGGCATGATGTCATCACCCTGCTTAAGATGTCACTTCAGAGGAAAACGCCTGTTTTTTAAAAAAGAATTGTGATAAAGCTGTAGTTTGGGGAAAGGAGCAGCTGTGAACAGGAAGGAAGCAGAAAAGAAAAAAGATAAGCATATGGAGTTGTAAATTCTCCACACAACACCCCCCCCCCCAGCAACACACACACACACACACACAATTCTTCTCCTGAAATTTTTAATGAAAAAGAAACTTTGTATGTCCCTAATCTGAAGGATCAGGTGTATCGGAAACAAGGATCTTGCAGACTGACTCTTTAAGAAATGAGCAGGCAAAAGTAACATCAGAAGCAGTCCAAGGCAGCTGATTATATCTGGAGACACTAATTTGTCAGACATAAGACCCAGAAAAGAAAAAGGCATTTCTGTCAGGACACCTCCTCCTCTGACTGAACCCAGTATCCTTCTTCTCTCCTTAGGGAGTCACATCCCTCCTTGAAGAGAAAGCACAGGAAGAGGATAGGCATTAAATGGCAGCATCTGAGTGTTTTGGCACTGCCTTATTCCCCACACATGGATATAGCTAAGTGGTTTAGTGGAAAACCATGTCTGACACATCCAGATCATGTGGATAAATCAATTTGGACCTGAGCCATGAGGCCAAAAGATTAACCAAAGAGAAGCACAAACACCATTTACTGTCAATCCATATAGAACTCAATCCTCTGACACAAAAGTGATAGTGTTTCAGAAAGCCCTTTCTTGGACCTGCATGAGTGTGTATAATCAAACTTGTAGATATATATAAGGTGTGCATGAAGATAACAACCATGTATATTTCTCAACACAGAGAAACATGTTTGATATTCCATTGTCAGCTGCTGTTCCACTTAGGAAAACTGCCCCTGGGTGATCTTGCATGGTAATGTTGCATAGGTATATAACGCGCCCCCCCAAAAAAAAACCCAGTGTAGATAAAATAAATGTCATGTGTGAAATGGCAAAATCAAGTGTCAAGGAGAACTGACTGGCAGATATTGGCTGACTTGAACCAGTTCAGATTCCTGTCTCTTTTTCAGAAAGGGACCTGGTGCAGGCTTCTAAAGCATTCTGGCTGAGTGGCTGTTTTTAATAGAGTGTGCACAGAAAATTGTTGGAAGCAATTGAATTAAGGTTGTGTTATTAGTCCATTTGTACAATATGCTCTCGTTATTGATGATCTGGTTAGTGGGCAGGGAGTCTGGAGGTTGTTAAAAGCAAAATGTGTTGATTTGCTGCTTGAGATTTGTGTAGCCATTAACAGAAGGAGCGACTAGTCAGAAGAGCCTCCTTAGGCACAGAATGGGGTGGAGGTGAGCTTACCAAACTCTCTGGCATTTTCTTTTGTTCTTGTAGTTCTTGAGGGAAAGAAGGGTAGCTTAAGGTACAGACTCCAAAGTCGTAAAACTTACTAAGTCATAAAACTCTTTCAAGTGGAAAATTCAGATGGCTGTCAGGAACATTGAAAGTTTTCGAATTTGATTCCAAAAGGGTCAAACTACATGGAATGAGGGAGTTTTGTGTCTTGTATCCTGATGTCTTTTACAAAAAAAAGCAGGGGGTGGGCGCTGTTTGGCATTTGGATGAAGGCCATAGTGCATGCAGTGTTTCTCAAACGTGGGTCTCCAAGCTACAACTTCCATCATCCCTGACTACTGGTCCTGCTAGCTAGGGATGATGGGAGTTGTAGTCCAACAGCAGCTGGAGACCCAAGTTTGAGAAGCACTGGTAGGCTTTAGCCTTTTGCCCCTATGCGAGAGCCCCAATATAATATATTTTATTGTTTTATCACATGGTGTTTGCTACCCTGGCTTCCTTTTGGAGGAAGGTTGGGATATAAAATCAATGCACCCCAAGTGGCTCCTAGTGGCACAGTTGGAAATGTATTGATTGGGTTAAGCTCTTAAACTTGGACCCCCTTCCTTGGTTCTCAGGCCCTGATTCAAGTCCTCTTCCCCCACCTAAATAAAGTACAATAAAAAGACATTCAAATCATAGAAACACCACATTGCTCTATGAATTACAGGGGGGCCCCAGCTGATTAAATGTCTTTTTTATCCCAGCTAACCAGGCATCAAGGTGAGTTAATCAGACAAGTGAAGTGAGGGTAATTATCACCCAGTTATTTAATTATTTGATTTAACTCTCACAGACTAATAAGGGCCCAGTAAGATCACTGTGGGCTAGGAGCCAAATCTTGTAAGAACTTATAGCTCAGGCGCTAAATATTGACCAGAGGGGTGGTGACCCTGGATTTAATATAGTGTGGTGTCCAGAACTTGTCCATGGCCAATTGCCAAGAAAATCCAGTACGGTCACATCTGACTTCAAAAGAAGAAACTTCTCAAAAATGAAGTTGAAAGGCAAAGTCAAAAGGGTAAGAGATGTTTATAAAGTTATTCAGGCATAGAGAAAGTACTTGCATGTTTTCCACAGGAATATGCTTGGGTCACTGAGAGAACAGGGTGAGAACAGGATGCTGGTCTAGATGAGTGGCCTGATCCAACAGGCTCTTTGTACACTCTTTTGTGCTATTGAGTTCATGGCTTCCTTGTGGCCTTCCCATAGGAATCTTCTTGGTCACTGTGAGGAAAAGGAGTTGGGTGTAATCCATCAGGACTCTTCTTACAGTCTTATGTAAAACAAGACAAAAAAAGATGTAAAAATTTGTCTGTACATCTTTCAAATTGGATTCCAAAAAGGCCAAGTATTTTTAATGCAAGTATTTGGCCGTTGTATCTGCACTCACTGAAGGAGGCATTAGTCGGGATATACATAGTAATTGTTCAGTATGCAGCAAATGAGACCTTAGAACTTGTTTCACAGGATGTGTTCCACAGCAAGCCTCAGTGCTATTCATGCTTCTGACATTACAATCCTATACTTAACTACTCAGAAGGAAGTTCTGTTGAGTTCAGTGGGGCTTACTCCCTAGTACATGGTTATAGGACTGCACCCCCAATGTCATTGTATTGGTATGAAACATGCATACCTCACTGGAAGGGACTGTGTACTCTTGAGCAAATATTCAGCTGTGGGTCATGACCTTTTGCAGCTGTGTTTGAGCACCCTCTGTTTAGACTTCAAGCTCTTATCTACAGAACAGAAGGCTTGCTTATTCTCATGTTGCCCAAAGAAGTAAAGCCTATTATTGAAGATGATAGCAAAGGAAGGAAGTGCATAAACAATTTTTTTATGTGCAAATAAGATTTCTGAAAAAGGCAGGTGCGACTGTTGCATGTTGTGACACAAAAAGGCGCTGGATTATAATGCATCTTTGAAAACTGTTGTAAAAGCAAATCTGAGCTTGCCTCTCATCCAGTTCACATTTCCATGTAAGGATCTAGTTACGCTGCAGGTTTCCGTGTATCAGAATTGTGTGTTGTATGTGTATCATCAAACTGCTGCTGAATTAAATGCAAACCCTATGTTTGTCTATCAACAGATAATTTATGGCAAAATGACTATCCTCAGCTTTGTTGGTATCACTTTCTTTCTCTGCATCTTGCAAAGGATTTGTTTGTCAGCGCCCCTCCCCATCGCTGTGATGTCTTTCATTTTCTTTTTGCTTGCTTTGCTTTTGGGGCCCAGAGAATTTTTCATAGGTTAATTTTGCTTTGTTACTGTGATGGCCTGGGACTCGGGCTCGGGCTCGGAGCCAGAGGAGTCTCAGTCTGCACCAGATCCTTTGTCTCATCTGCACCAATTCTGGGGCCTGATCCTGAAGAGTCCCAGTCTGCACAGTTTCCCCTGCAACAAACACCAGCTGGGCCGAGTCAGGGGCCTGAGCCTGCCCTGGCTCCAGATGTGGGGATTACCTCGTTGCCTTCATCTGGGCCTTCACTTACAGCTGCTCCACTACCAGTTGGCTCAGGGGAGGCTGAGGTGGACCCTGGGTCTAGTAACCCACCGACGTCTCCCGAGCTGCAGAGACTAAGGTCTGAGAGAAGGAGACACCTGAGGACTCGCAGGAGGAGTGCTCGCCTTCAGGCAAAACAGGGAGGTTAGTCGCCAGCGGGTCAGGACTGGTTGCTACCCCAAGAAAGATAAAAGGCTGTCAGACCCCGCCCCAGGTTGCAGGAGCAACATTGCTGTTTGCCAGATCCTGCACTTGTCCTTGCCTGGTTTCCTGCCTCGTGTCCTGCCTTGATCCTGTCGGACTGACTCCTAGCAGAACCTTCAGATTCTGGACCAGACCTGGACCGCAGTTCTTGGGTTACCCCTGGGCCCACCACAGTTACATAGGGTTGCCATATTTTGAAGAGTCAAAAAAGAGGACACATCCTCACATATAAAAAAAAGAAGTAATCAGGGGCAACCTCATACGAACTCCTACAGAGGGTATTGAATGTGAGAAGCTTACAAAGCACCACTTAGGCCCCAGAGGGGTAGGGGGCACAATAGTGGAGTCAACCCCTCAGCTCACCTAGGGCCCCACTCCTGTTTAGGGGTCCAAAGGGGCTACCATGCCCCAGTTAGGACTCCTGTGAGTGGGCAGATGCCTAGGGCTGGGTCACGAGAGCATATACATGTTCTCCCCCCTCTCAGGTGAAGGGGCCTCGCTCACCTTGAAGTAGCCTCCAAGCTAATATGAGTGGGGGTTTAATGCTGTTTGTTTTTTAACAGCATCAGTTTGAGTATACCCACATGTTTCTAACTCCTGAGCCTTTGGAATGGAGCAGTTTGGAAATCTGAATAAATATATGAAAGCATCTACATGTCTTAGTGAATTAAATTGCAAGCTTGAAACCGCTGGATCCAGATTAATCCCATAGATGTCTGTAGAACTAGCCCAGAAGTGATTGGCTTGAGATCTGCAGTTTAGCTGCTTAGCTGACTCCCAGTGCAAGAGCGATGGAATAAAATCAAAGGAAATTTAAGTGAGTGCTTGGGAACTACTATTGACAATGAAGTCTCCCAGGATGCAAAATAACCTTGAGGCAGAAGTAGAAGCTCCATCATTGGGAATCTTTAATATTTGATTGGACAATGACATCTATTATTTAGTATTAAGGGGATAAATCTTCCATTAAAAGGTTACAAAGCGAGCAACAAAACCGGGAAGATCTTTAACATCACAAATATTTAGGTTATTCTTAAAAAGCATGTTCAAATTTTGACTGCCTCAGTGTATGTGGCTTCTTTTTATTGAATAAACCTTTAATCACAAACTCCCATTTGTTCATAACCTTTTGCATTCCACCTGGAATGCAATATACTTTAAAAAACAGAAGCAAATCTCCTATACGTATGCTTTGTTAGATGTGCCCATTTCACTCATGTCTTTAAAGATTTTCCCAGTTGATGGTGTTAATATATTCTTAACTAACTCTGGAAATACAACTTTCATTAGGTTATTTAACAACATAGCTATAAATTCTGGTGAAGAGAGGCATGATATTCAAAGAGCATAGTGAATTCCTCTATTGATTTGTTTGTTTGCTAAAATATTTATATTGTACACTTTGGTCAGAAAGTTTCCAAGGACAGTGCATCATGATAACATTCACCTGTGATGTGAGCCCAAATTCACTTCTGTGTGACAGACAGACTTGCCAACAAGTGAAATACAGTTGTACCTCAGGTTATGAACTTTAATTCGTTCTGGAGGTCCATTCTTAACCTGAAACCGTTCTTAGCCTGAGGTACCACTTTAGCTAATGGGGCCTCCTGCTGCCGCCGCACCACCAGCTCATGATTTCTGTTCTCATCCTGAGGTAAAGTTCTTAACCTGAGGTACTACCTCCGGGTTATTGGAGTCTGTAACCTAAAGTGTTTGTAACCTGAGATGTTTATAACCCGAGGTACCACTGTATCTAACTTTAAAATAGTTAAGCAATATCTGTTTGTTTCTGTGTTTATCTTTCATAAACAAATGCATTTTGAAGCCGTGATAAAAGTACCCCAGGTATTTTAGAATGAGGAGGAAAAAATGCATTGGTGATGGCATGGGAACTAGCCCATCAGCACCTTGGAGAGCAGGCTTTCCCCCAGTTCAAACAGAGCTGCACTGCAAATTTGCAAAACCAGGGTTGTTGGGTTTTTCAAAGC
The DNA here is from genome assembly GCF_964106915.1 of Podarcis gaigeae. Lineage (NCBI taxonomy): Eukaryota > Metazoa > Chordata > Lepidosauria > Squamata > Lacertidae > Podarcis > Podarcis gaigeae. Next base: position 51,790,194 of record NC_139678.1, on the reverse strand, counting down.
TGTCCAAGGAAAACTATATTTGCACTGACTGACCCCCGAGAGATTGCTTCCAAACAAGCCCTCCTCATCTAAAGCAATTACAGCTGTTTTCACCCTAACATTATACACGGGGAAGTCTTAAAGTTTCCATACCTTCACAGTACTCTTTTTGGTGCCTGCTAAAAGCATCATTGATTAGACAAGCCTACTCATATGCTTCGACAGTTGAGATAATTTTAATCTGTTTTAATATGTTAACTTTTTCAGGTTTTAAAGTAGAGTTGTAGTTTTTTCTTGATTTTCTTGTTTTACGTTTTTGTACACTGCTTTGAGTTAGTTAGTTAGTTAGTTAGTTAGTTAGTTAGTTAGTTAGTTTTACAATCAAGCGGTGTATAAATTTTATAAAATAGTAACAATTAATAATACCAATTTCATTAAGGCACCCTGATTCTAGAGAGAAATTCTGACTTCTGTGTTTGTCCTGGCATCTGAGACATTTAAGCCACAAACCTACACACATTTACCTTGGAGTAACTCCCAATGAACTCCAAGCAGTGCGCTCCAAGCAGTGCTCGGGGGATACCTTCAGCATGCCATGTTGCCATGTGAAAATTGTAGTGTCACCCTTAAACATATATCAAAAGGACAAGGAAGGGAGGAAAAGGGAATTCATGCCGATTGAGAATCCCGGGGCGATCAAAAGGCTTGCTTCTGAGTAGACATGTGTATAACTGTACTCTTAACACCTAGCTATCCTCTAAAACACTTGAGTGTTTTTTTAAAAAAAGAAAATATCTGCTCACCAGGTGTAAGATGATACACATAGGATTTGAATTATCATTTCCAAGGTGTGGGGGGGGGAGAGAATCACCACACACTTGCCTTTCATCTCCATATTTATGTAGTAAAAGAGCCTGGTGAAAAGGTGTTCAAATGATAAAAATAGCCTGCTGTTTCTCTGGGCATAATAATATGTGATTGCATCGCACTTGGGGGTAGTGTTCAAACTGGGGTGATAGGAGGTGGGATACCATTACCCAGTTATTTTCATGTGGTCCTGAAATTGCCACACTTCTTTGAAGCCGTCCTGGTTTGGAACAAAGCCCCCCACTGCCTTCGCCCTGCACTCCAAGCAGAGCTTGGGGTATGCCTTCAGCAGGCCGCGTTGCCATGTGAAAATCCTAGCGTCACCCTTAAACATATATCAAAAGGACAAGGCGGGGAGGAAAAGGGAATTCATGCTGATTGAGTATCCCGGGGCGATCAAAAGGCTTTAAGGGGTAACTGCTTGATTAAGTGGTTTTCAGTATGTGACTTGAGTATCTTTGCAATGCAAGGGAAGCTATAGGTAACACTCGAAAGTGCCAGGAGAAGCCAGTGACAAATGAAAGTGACATTTCTGTTCCTTCTGAATGGAAATGTCATTATTCTCTCATGGCCCTTTTTTTGGTCCCTTTTGTTCTTCCACACACCCTTCTCATTTCTTTTCATCTGTCAGATTCTTTCTCATTCAACCTATTCCCTATTTTTCTGCATTAGTGACTTGCGCATCTCCTAGGCAAAAGGGAAGAGGTTCTGCACTGTTGGATCCCCTCAAGCCCCCCCCCCCCCCGTGGTTACTTGCAGCCCTATTATGTTCTCTCTCCTCAAGCATTCCCTAAGCACCTTTAGGCTGCAGCTGAATGGTGGAGCATGTTTGCTGAAGCTGAGTGACGACACATGTTTGTTGTATACAAAAGGCCCAGTTTCAGTTCCTGGCATTTCTGGGAGCAAGCCCTGTCTGTAACATTGTCAGTCAGTGTGAACAATGCTGAACCGGGTGGGTGAATAATCAGGCTCAGATTCACCACTTTCACCATTTAAGGAGCCCACCTCTAATCCTGTGCTCATGAAACAGATGACCATCTTCAACGCAGGACAGTTGCAAAACAGATGGGATCTTGGGAGGTATTCAACTTTCTGCTTATAGATATCCTGCCCTGTTTATTATCATACTTGAAGCATCTCTGTGGCCACTACTGGAAACAGAAAGCTAGTCTATGGCGTCATCTCCATTCGTAAAAATAAAGTGCTTTATATGCGTTACAACACCATGGCGTCAAATGGTGCTCTGGAGTCCCATCTTTTGCCAATGGGATTTCCCTGTATGAAGTTTACAATACATTTAAATGAATCACTTCTTTGATGTGCCTGGTTCCAGCCCAAGTCAATTCAGCGTGGCAGTTCTTATGTCCATATTCTGGACATTAACCATTTCAGGAAAAATTGTGGGGGGGGGATCATGGTCAGCAATGGAATTCGAACAGAAACCCTTCTAATTTTTACCTTTATTCATTCATTTATAACTGCAAGCTCTAATTGACTAACTTGAATGATGAATCAACTAAAACCTTGACTGCAGTCTTAAATTTATCTTCCAGTAATATTGGCAATGAGCAAAAATACCAGGACTCTGGGCTCTTAACGGTGGTTAATTTATTTCTTAACATGTTGCTAGCCCTGTTATTTGCTTATCTTACTTTATTTTCATTTCAACTTATTTGTATTCCTCATACTTAGGGCTTGTTCTTTATTCTACAAACATATGCAAATTTAAATATAAAAGCTCACAGCAATATGCACTGACATACAGAGACAAAGTTTGCCAGGCCAACAGATGAAAGTGTCTTAACCCCGTATCTGGAAAAAGTCCAGACTTGGGCTTTCGTTAACCTCCAAGAGAAGAAAGTTCTATGAATTATGGAGGGTCCCTATGCACCTTTGTTCAGCTTTGGTGAATGAATTATATGGGTAAACTGGGAAATTTTAAAAATTTCGGTACCACATTAGAAAAAAGCAATCCCTAAAACAGATAAACCCCAAGCCCCATAGTTCTCCTAATGGGTGACACATATGAGAACAAGCTAGCCTGAAGGCACCCTACATTTCTAGAGATCAAACCTCAAAAAGCCAAATAACCTTTGCAGGATAGCATGAAGTGTCTGTATTGCATATTCATCTATTTCATCTGGAAAGGTTAAAAAAAAAAGTTTAAATAAGTTAAAAGGCAAGCTAGGGAATGCAATCCTTCCACTTAATACAAAACAAAGATTGTAGAATATCAATGCACTTTGAGAGCTATATCCTAGTAGTTCCTTGTGTATTTGTGATGATTTGCAAGTAACCTGACAGCGCATGAAATAATTGTCTTTGTAGATATGAAACAACATTGACATCCACTTTGAAATTTAAATGAATGGAACACAGTGCAGTTCTTTTAAGTGCATAATCTTGGTGTGTTGATTCTTTCTTCTTCTTCTTTTTAATGTGTTAATTACACCAGCAGGTATTAGTTTAAGTGAGTTCTATTATTGAGCTATAAGACACACTCAGTGTTTGGATATTGCTGGGCAATTATATGCTACTCTAATTGGTATAATAATATCACACACACACTCAAAATAAGTATTTTTTCTTCAGCTGGGTTTGGTGCTGATGCTTGCTAGGAATGAATCTTGCTATAGCTTGCAAGGCTGATGTTGCAAAACCAGCTGAAGAAGTCCTGTACTAACCGCTTGGGTGCCTGGGGGGTGGGAGTGTTCCCCGCCCCCACCCCCTTGGTGTAGTAAACAGTCCCCCCCACCCCCCAGCTACGCTTCTGCCTGTAATGTTTCTAGGGACGCCCTCCAGATCTACCACATGCCAGAAAAACTTCCACTGACCCAATCAACTCAAGCTGCCAATTCCCTTCTTATGCATATTCCTGCTTAAGAGTGACCATTGTATTGTTTGAATATTTCCCTTTGTCCAAAATCACATCAACCTGTAGCAATGTGGCTGCAAATAAGAAGAGGAATTATCCCAGGTTAATAGGTTTATAGTCCTTTACCAGGTGATGTACTTGTTAAATGAAAGCTCTCTGCTATAAGATAAAATCTTGATTCCGTGCTCCGAAATACTTGATCGCATTTGGTGATGTTTTAAATGCCTTCCGTGGGAGACCATTAAATTTCTCATAAAGAACCTCGCAGCCCTAATTATGAACTGTTTCATTCTAAACAGCAGAATTTAATCTTGTCGAGTTTCGGTATCAATACTTGCATTATCAGACCTGTCAGGTTGCACTCATTTTGTGGGAGCTTCAATTTCATGCCGTTTTAAGCAATTTCACTGGCGAAGTACAGAGAGTCGCAATATCTTTAATGGGAAATGGAAATTCACAGCAAAAACTTGCTCAAATCTCATTTTCGCTCAGCATGAGAAAAGGCCATCATGGAGTTGTGCAAAAAGAAAAAAAGAAAAACAGAAGAGTGTGTCTGTATGTAATTATAACCTCCCGTAGCATCTTTTCACCCCTCTTACCTGCATCGCTTTTTAATAGAGAGTTGTTTCAGTTGACGCACAACAGCCTGGGTTTCTGGGTTAGGACTCAATAGCGAAGTCAGATTACAGCAAAATATGCACAGCACTGAGAGTCAAGGCAGACCTGATTGGCAGCTGAGCTGCCACTATGTAGTCAAAATTAATGAAGAGTGAGCCATTATTGTGTATGTTTTAAAAGCCCATGTCCCTCACCCCCTCCCAGCACCTAGCACAACTGCTTAATGCTGCCTGCTCTCTCTCTAGCAGACAGAATTCCAGTTAGATTGTCGTGTGTGTGGCTGTGCTGGATATGGATATGGCCAGCCCTGGGAAATATTTTCAATTCCCTTGAGCATTTGTTTTGTGTCTGCTGCAAAATGAGTTTTTGGGCTTCCTAATACAGAATGTGGAAGACTCTCTTTGAGGATTTGTTAGGAGATCTAGCAATATATGAGAAAACGTGTTCTATCCTCAGCTGTTTGGGGGAAAATGTGAATCAGCTCCTACAAAGACACAGTCGGCTTAATCCTGAGATATATCTTTTTTGTTTTTAATATAAAACTTTGAACTCTTTTTGCTTGCGGTTAAGTATTTGAGCTTTTGGAGCCTACCTCAGGCACCTGGGGCGTCCCCCCCCCCAACTGTGAGAGCTAGAAGTCAAATGATTTTAAAATGAAAGCCTTAGGATATGAGCCTTTTTAGACTACCATGGTCACCAAATAGCAAGAAACTATTTTATTTTTGTGTAGAGTAAGCAACCATCGGACTTCAGAAACTGTTCAGCTCAAACACAACTCAACCAAGCCTAAGTCAGCTTCCAAAGAAAACCAAGTCAAGCGGAATGTGGCAGCCCTTATCTTCAAATTGCCCAATGTCCAGCTGATCTTATGCTTTAAGACAGTCATCCCCAAACTTGGCCCTCCAGCTACAACTGGACTACAACTCCCATCTTCCCTAGCTAACAGGAGCAGGGGTGAGGGGTGATGGGAATTGTAGTCCCAAAACAGCTGGAGGGTCGAGTTTGGGGATGCCTGCTTTAAGACAAGATGTCATCTTCTAACATTCTGTGCAGATGTTGGTACCCCTACATACTGATGGGTGGTCATCGGCAAAAATGTTGTTGTTGTTTAGTCGTTTAGTTGTGTCCGACTCTTCGTGACCCCATGGACCAGAGCATGCCAGGCACTCCTGTCTTCCACTGCCTCCCGCAGTTTGGTGATACTCATGCTGGTAGCTTCAAGAACACTGTCCAACCATCTCGTCCTCTGTCGTCCCCTTCTCCTTGTGCCCTCAGTCTTTCCCAACATCAGGGTCTTTCCCAGGGAGTCTTCTCTTCTCATGAGGTAGCCAAAGTATTGGAGCCTCAGCTTCACGATCTGTCCTTCCAGTGAGCACTCAGGGCTGATTTCCTTAAGAATGGATAGGTTTGATCTTCTTGCAGTCCATGGGACTCTCAAGAGTCTCCTCCAGCACCATAATAGAAAGGGCTAATACCATGTTACTCCTCAGGTGTTTTCTAAAGCACAAGACAAGATCATTTGGTGCCAGTGCACATCTAACATCCCTGATTCCTTAAGGCATTCCTGTTTAGCTGCAGGTTAGCACAGTTCCTCCTAAAGCTGGATTTAATGCAGGATAAGTCTCACATCAGCACAACCTACACTATGGTGAAACTCAACCAGGATTAACAAATATTTGAAGCTGGCTTCAGAACCCTGACTAGCATTGACAATATTTAAGGTCAATGCTGATATAAGCTTAGCTATAGTTAATGCATGCAAGAAGTAAGGATAGATCAGTCTATTTCTGGTCTGTCCATTTCACAGACATTCATGTGCACATTCATATGTTTTTTCCATCCTGCTCTCACATTAATCTGAATTTGGTTTTTTTTAAAAAAACTGCACAAAAATTGTATTTAAATTCTATTTCAAAACAATTTTATCACAAGCTACACATTTAAATCTTAGTCATGCTGACCACATGACCTGGAAGCTGTATGCCGGCTCCCTCGGCCTAGAGAGCGAGATGAGCGCCGCAACCCCAGAGTCGTCTGTGACTGGACCTAATGGTCAGGGGTCCCTTTACCTTTACCTTTACACATTTAAATATGTATTTTATCTTGGTGTATGCATTCCTAAACATTATGTCCTAAAACGCACATTTTTTGTAATGCATTTTGGTACGTTTTTGACCTGAGAATTACACCACAAATTTCAGAGAAGGGCAACATGTTCCAGTCTGCACATCTTGTGCAAGAGATACATATCAGCTTAGTTCACATTTGAATTCACAGAAATAAAAATCCAGTTTGGCTCTGTTTTCAGTAGTTCTCACTACTGAATTCTGTAGGAATATCTGGTTATAGCAGAGAAGGGACAAAAGAAGTCCTTCACCATAGGCAGGGCACATTGATGCCCTCTCCAATATTGCCCTAGAGTGCAACCTTTTCCTTTTCCCATATAAGTTGCCACTGACGCCTAATGGGGAAAAAATAACACAATGCCTGCGATGGCAGAATCTCTCTCCCAGCCCCCACTACTAGGAGGCAGTCAGGGCTCCACTGACAAGGATACCAGGAGGCTGATGTATTTTAGAAGCCTATCTGCCCCTCCATGGGGCTTCTAGTGTACATGCATTCTCCTTAAATATCCTCCAGCCATTCTATGCTTGGAGTAGAACATGTGTGGGGAATCTTGGGCCCTCCAGATGTGGCTGAACTACAGCTCCTGTATTGTAGTTCCGCCACATCTGGAGGGTTAAAGGTTCCCCACTGTTGAAACAGAATTTTGTTAATGGAGTTGACACCAGGGCTTATCTAGACCCTTTTCCTGCTTTTAGATACTTACTGGTGTCTCTCTTTGTCTTTTCTTGACTGGAACATTTTCTAGAAAAGATTCTGTAGGAAGGCGCCTCTGCCATTTTCCCCAAGTAACATTTTGTCGACTTTATGGTTCCATTGCACTTAGCAACTGTTCAAAATTCTTCTCTCCCCCACCCTGTTGTTTTATCTAAATGATGCTTTCCATATGCTTACCCTTTTCAATTTGTTAAGGTTGAAAGCACTTTTTTAAATAAAAAAAGACCTAACAATGGCAACTGTCATTCTTGTATTTGTGACCTTGCAGGGCATGTTACCTTTGTGATGTGAACAAACATGCTCCAAGACTACTACAGGCATCACCAAATGCATTTTGCTAGTGACTTCATTTAATTCTCCGGGGTTTGAAGGTTAAGTGCATTAATTTACTGTGCCATTTTGCCACCTGCAATGGTTTTTTGAGAGGGAGAGAGAATGTCTCCAATTCAGTACCTTTAAATCACTTTGATACGATTTTAGGTTCTATAAGGCAAGTTTGCTGCCGGTATAAAATGACTCCAAGAAACTCGGGGAGGAGGCTTGCTTCAGCTGTTGTTCATTATAGGAAGATTAATGGGGCCACTGATCCCATTAATTTGTTATTGAACCTTAGCTTAATATAACAGGTCAAAACAGTCCTACATCTACCTTCTGGACAAGTTTACTCAGTGGATAGATTCCTTTCTTATTCTGTAATACATTTCCCCAGGAAATTTCCTTCTAGCACAGCATCTGATTTTAATGAGACTTTTTGTTTCAGATGAATATCTGTTGATGGGTGTCTTATGTGGCTTAACCAATATCACAGTGAACACTCGTGAGCCAAGCCCTTTCTGCTTTTTTAGCCAGGAACCACAGCCACCATTGCATTTGGCATTGTTCTCCACAGCCTAAACTGCCAATCTGCCTAGAAACCAGGGCTAGGGAAAGTGGCCCTCCAGACCTCTCTCTATGGCTCTCAGGACTTTTCCCAGGCCACAACCTTCACCGGCCTCACCCTCCTCAAGTGCCAATCAAGGATGTGACCTTGAAGAACTGTGAGGATGGCTCCCGCTGGCCTGGATGAAAGACAGAGAAATGCATGTGTACAACCAACAGACTTGGGCATAGGCGGAATGTAGTCTACTGTTCTAACCCACTTTGCCTCTAGCCCCATCCCTTTTGTCACTGGCCTGCCCCAACCCTGAAAGACATTCCCTGAGAGGGAATGCAGTCCTAATGTTGTCAAGGGTTTCCTAACCCTGCTATAAACAAATATACCACTTCTCTCTCTCTCTCCCTCTCTCCACATGCTTGTGCTCCCTGCCTCTGTCTTTCCTGAAACCCTCACAAAGAATTTCCACCAGGGGTTTTTCCCCCCCTCGGTCACATTTTCTTCCTTATTGACACTATATTAACCTCTGTGTGTGGTTCCATAAGTGTTGGGTAATACGCTTGTGTGTTATTGCCATTCTGCCCTTTAAAAGGTGTTTCATCAGTAAATGGCCCTGTAACTGCAGGGTAAGGACAAAGTCACTCTGGACCCTGTCACTGCCCAGCAAAGCAATGGCAGCTTGGTAGTTGCGCTCTCTCTCTCGCTCTCTCTCTCTCTCTCTCTCTCTCTCTCTCTCTCTCTCTCTCAGAGTAGCTGCCAGAGGAGATCCACCGCTGGATAGAAATGCCTGCTAACAGCGCATCTTTTTGCCCTTTTATTCTCAAACCTATCTTCCCTTCATGACCCTACTGCTGTGTGTCCTAAAGCAGGGCCTATGTCGTACCTTGATTTATGTACAACATGTTTTTAATGCAGGTGTGCTATAAATGTTTTTATTTATTAATTAATTCAATCGTCATTTCGGCATTCCTCTCTCTGGTCACACTGCCATTATAGACTTCCATTATGGAAAGGGGGGTGGAAAATTGCAATGTGTCCTTCTTTTGACTGGCTGATCCTTGTAGGGAGAAAAAGCCAAGGGATCAAATCCTTGCTACTGGTGAGAGCCTGGAGTTCAGACATGTCTAAAGCAAGCCAAAGCCATTATAGAAAGGCAGTGCCAAGCTAGTTCTGCTATTTGCTCCCACTTGGGCTGAGGGTATTGTGGGGGGAAACTCGGCCCATTCAGACCTCTGCAAAGAAAGAACAAGGTGGTGGGAACAAAGATGTCTTAATGTACTTGGAGAAAGTCAACTGGGACACGCTGACATTTCATTCAGGAGGGGGAATTATGCAAGATCACAGCATCCGAAATGGCCACTGTTTTCTCACAAGAAAAAATGGGGTGTCCTTTTGGGGGGTGACACTTGGAGGTTATGTTGTCCAGGCAAGCTGCTCTCTTAAGCTGGATCTAGACACATCAAAGAAGCATTTCAGTTAAATGCATTTTAAACTTCGTATGAGAAATCGGGTTGGTGAAAAACAGAACTCCACAGTGCCATCTGGTGTCACAGTATTAGAATGCATAAACAATGCATATAAGGTGCTTTTTCTTTGCCGGTGTAGCCGAGTCCTTAGTAGTGTTTGTCCACAACACATAGGCATGAACATGAGCTATTTCGAAGTGAAATTGAAAATGTTGCAAAGGAAGCCATGATAGAGATACTTTTCTTTCTAACGTTTTGTCTTTGGCTCTGTTTTCTTACTGCTATTGTCCATTTGCCCCGCGGAGCACATACTCTCACAAATGAGTTGGCCTGGAATGCAAGGAATGGGACGATTCGTGACAATGGCACCAAGGTGCATGGGTAGATTTGCTTTGTGAATTGTGAATAGTAAACAACTTTCCTGGAATAGAGATATTCTGACTAGTGATGGGTGAACTCCCCTGGGCTCTATTCAGGTTGGAACCAGCAATTACAAGTGGAGTGGAGAATGCTCTGGGGAAAAACTTCTTTTGCCCCACAAGAATTCAAATCAACTAGTCTTAGCCCCCAACCTGTGAGGAAGAGAGGCCTGCGGGTGTTCCACTTTCAAAGCAGCTTCCAGACTTAAGTGATTAAGAAGGAGGAATGCTCCTCCAGCTTGGATTTCAATCAGGGGCCTGTAATGCTTGCCCATGCCCAAGAGCAGCAGTACAAGTTGCTGAGGTTTGGTGACATCACAAATTCTCACCAGTTTGTAGTACAGTCATACCTCATGTCCGCTTCAGGTTACGTGTTTTTGTGTTGCGTCCCGCAGCAACCCAGAAGTACCAGAACGGGTTACTTCCGGGTTTTGCTGCTTGCGCATGCGCAGAAGCGCTAAATCACGCCACACACATGTGCAGACACAGCATTTCAGCTTGCACCAATTCCGTGTTACAGACGGGCTTCCGGATCGGATCCCGTCCATAACACTAGGTTCCACTGTACAGTGGTACCTCAAGTTACATACGCTTCAGGTTACATACACTTCAGGTTACAGACTCCGCTAACCCAGAAATAGTACCTCAGGTTAAGAACTTTGCTTCGGGATGAGAACAGAAATTGTGCACTGGTGGCGCGGCAGCAGCAGGAGGCCCCATTAGCTAAAGTGGTGCTTCAGGTTAAGAACATTTTCAGGTTAAGAACAGACCTCCGGAACGAATTAAGTACTTAACCCGAGGTACCACTGTACAAAGGTTCCTACAACCTCAGCAGATTATTTCCCCCCACTGCTACCTTTACTGTGGCTTAGAAAATTCCACACAACTGGGGTAGAAGAGTTAAAACAATCCCAAGTACCTTTCACTTTTATCTTCCATGGCAATTCATCATTAATCTGCAGACAAATTGTATCTTACCTTGACACTTCATCTTCGGTCTTTAAACACCAGTTCTTGAGTGATGAGCCTGGATTCTGTCTCTAAAATACCCATCGAGACCCGCCATATTTCACCCTGATACCCACACCCCCCATTTTCTCTGAAAGAGCAATGTCTTTACTATAATCACTTACCGTAACTTTATGTTTAGCTTTACTTCTGCAAATACTTTTCTTCTGATGTCTACATTTGAAAAGCCTTACTGCTTCACCTTCATTGTAGGAACACAGTTGTGGTGCTACTGCCTGCCTAAAGGCATTCTTTTATAAACGCTTGAGGTTGTTTTTTTAAACAACAACAACACAGCAACACAAGAATATATGAGCATTCGTATTGTGTTGTTTAAAAGTAACCACCAGAAGGACTTTATAAAGGAATGTCTTTAGGCAGGAAACAGCAGCACAACTGTCCTCTTACAAAAAGATTCTGAATCTGTGGCCTGCATGAACCACCAGTTTTCTCTGTGCGATGTATTCTTTTTTGGCTGAAACTACTCACTTGGCATGACTTGCCCTGATGCATGTAATTTTGTAGTCTGTGCAACAGCTTCAGCTATCTTCCCTGTTCAGTTGTTTGTTAAACTGTGGCTGCCCTACAATGTAAGATGTTTTCTATCTTACACCATTATCATCAAACCGAAACATTATCCACCAAGCAGAAAACATTACTGACCCCATTTGGACTGTTTCTTTCTACTTCCAAGTGCCCAGAATCTCCTATTACTGCTTTATCTGCGAGTTCTTCCTACCTGTCTCTTGAGTTCACCACTTCAATGGCCCTTTCTTCCATTCTGAAACCCTATTCTATTCCATTTATTTATTTATTTTGTTACAAGGAATGGGTAGAAAGCTTTCTCCAAGCCTTCCTTGGGTATATGGAGTAGAGTTTTCCTTGAGAATTTTTTTTTTTTATGTGCTTTATATTCCTTTTGAATTATTGGTTTGCTGTTTGATGTCCTCTACCTCTAGTTTGTCCAGCTCTTGGGCATGAACATTTACTCACTGGATGTTTTCCACTTGTCTGTATAACACTGTCATTTATTTTTTACCAATGTCTATTTGAGAACCTGCATATTTCTGAAACTATTCATCATTGTGTCAACCCTGCAGATACTGAATGCTCATGGATCATGCTTGGCTTTTGAACCAGCCATTTATTCCCAAATATGATTGCTTTCTTGGCGTATCAGACACAAATGGGGTCTCTTATTTGCAGCACACATTCCAGCTGTTTCCCAGCAACTTTAGAGAGCTTATTCTGTTGCACGTTCTCTTTACGGATGCTGGTCCCCACTTCCCTTGACATAGAAAGAGACCACACATTTGGTAAGTTAAAAATAGTTTACTTACAAACACTTCAAAGGTCGTATTCATGTACTTTTCCATACAGCAGCAAGAAAAGACAGGCAGCATAATTTAGGATACAAAAATGGTATTTTTTGTGTATAGAAACACAAAGATGGCTTGATAAAGCCACACAGTCTAAGCTTGGAGCATCCAGTTTAGACCTCTTTATTGGTAGGGATCATATGGTGGAAGAAAAAAGAACAATGAGTTTGGTTAACCTTTCCTCCCAAGGTGAAGGGGTTTGACCTAGCCAAGCCTGGCAGGGCAGCCCACTCTATGGTCTTAACCCCTTCATGCATTAATTAGACTTAAGCATGTTGGTTATATGAGGCTGATTTTTCCCACACAGTACAGGGTAGTTGTACAATGGACTTAATTTGCCTCAGGCTCTGCTGTTTGTGAAACAAGGCAAGTTTCTCCCTTTTCCTTTTCCATCGCCTCCTGGTTTCTTCTTTTTTAGCCAGGGAGTTCAATCTTCTTATTGCTGACACACAGAGCTGGTGATGCAGGAGGGAGAGCGCTGGGGCCTGGCTGAAGGGAGTCCAGGTTCAGTAACCTCTTCTTACACCTACGTCATCCTCTTGGAACACAAGAAGATGGGAACTCAGTCCCCTATCCACCTCTTTAGATCTCATCTGAGGGGGAGAAAATAACCACTAGAATGCTCTAGCCTTTGGCCACTGCACTCAATTCTTATTGAATTTCCACAACATAAAGTGCTACCAGGAGCTCAGTAGTTTGAAAATCACAGATAAACTTGGTTGGATCTTGACTTAGTCATACCTAGCTCCAAAATTAAATCCCACTTATGTCAATGGGTCTACTGTAAGTGTGGCTTAAGTATGTGTTATGCTGATTTTTTTCTCAGCCTTGTTTGACTGCCATGCAAATAAGTCTGCATGCAGTAAGATTACCTCATTGTACTGTCACCTTGTAAAAGAGAAAAAATGCTACACCCGCCATCCTTTCCTGCGTTCTTTTGTGTGCTCATGGAATGCCTGCACCCCACAGTTCATGGATACCATCTCTCAGCTGCCATCTTCTCTGAAGTGTCACTTAAACCGGAGCTTATTCTGAATGAAAGGGGGACAATCGGGTCGCTCTCCTGATTTCCTCCATAAGCTCTTGCCCAGCCCATTGAGCTGAGGTGCATATTTCTCACATCATTGTTGATTATGAAGGTTTTAGTCAGGCAGCCGCGGGTAAGCAGGTGATTTCTTTTCATTGTCAAGACTTGACTGCCGCAAATAACCTCTCGGTTTGAACCGGAGCGCTTGAGTGCTGCAGAAGTCTTTCTCACACTCGGAAATCATAATGTCTTTCCTCTTCCCTCCACCACCCCCCCCCCCGCAACCTCCATTAATCTCTGTTTAATCCAGGCAGCGCTGTAAGGACTAAAAGAACCTTTACATTACATACAGGTAGGATTATGGCTTATTCGGTAGGGGGAGGGAGAGATTGATTTTTGCTGCTTCTTCTCCTTTGAATTCCCGATAACTTTTAACTTTTCTGATATCCTGAGCAGACACTTCTCTCCACTCAGCCTGTCTCTGTCAAAGGTGAAGATGTAGCCCTCAGAATGAAAAGTAAATACCACAGCTCTTGCAGAAGGCAAGGAGAGCCCACCTAATTCTCTGACAGTGATGGCATTTTGTGAACTAAACCCTGCAAGCTGATCTGACGTTCCCATTTTCTGTCAGTCTTCCCCTCCTCGTCTTGCTTCTTATGTATTTGATGGTTGCTCTGGCATGGAAAGAGAGGGCTTTTGGAGCCAAAGGTGGCGCTTGTGTGAATTGATACCTGCCCCACAGGATTTCCGGAAACTCCCAAGTTCAGCTATCACTGCCAGCCTGTCAATTCTTGGGATCAAATGAGACGTGATGGGGGCAGCCATGTTGGATTATCCATATGTCCCAAAACTAGGCTTGAACCCAGAGTGGAATGGGTATAAAAACAAAAAAAATCTCAAATAGGTTTTTCTGCTAAACCACTACAACCCTTTTGAGCCCCTTGCCCTAGCAAAGTGATATTAGTGACTGGGCTATAGTTGTGAAATTCCTAAGGGTCCAGGGAGGAATTTTACAGGAATGGGTGCACTATCTCCTTCAAGGCAGCAGGCACCACTCCCTTGTGTAATAATGTATTAGCCACTCCCTAGACCCATCTTGTCAACCCTCCTCAGCTAGCTCCCAGTTGTATTCACTGGATTTCTATTCTGGACATGGGACAGATAAGCAAACATCAGCAACCTCTGCTCCCATTTCCGTCAGAATTCTCTGACATCCCTAGAGGCAGGTTCCAACTACTGCACGTTTATTCTGTTGCCCTAGCAATGACAGGGTCCATACACAAAGGGCTTACAGTCTACAATAGACAGACAAGGTCATGTTGGAGGGATGGGAAGTAGAGAATGGGCAAATGAGAATGGAGATGGGGAAAGTTGGGTTGCAGGAGAGGAATGGCTAAGAGGAGCTGAGGAGGGTTGACAAGATGGGTCCAGGGAGTGGTTAATACATCATTACACAAGGGAGTGGTGCCTGCTGCCTTGAAGGCGAGATAGTAGTGCGTCCATTAAGAGGAGCAGAGGGTGGATGCCAAATTGCTTGGCTATCAAAGCAAGTCTTAAAATAACCAGCCTTCCCCTGATCTCTGTTAACCTAGTATAATTTTCTCCAACCAGCTGTTTTGGATCAAACATCTGGCGGGCACCAGGTTGGAGAAGACCTAGTACCACATCAAATTTTGTGGATTGGGCTGGGAACAGGGCATGAGGCAGGCATCTTTCATTGTTCCTGATGGGATTGAGGTTCCCATTCCCAGTCTGATGTGCATTCAGTTTGTCCCAAGTGCCGGCTAAGATAAACTGTTGCTGGGCTGGCCCAAGACTGCACTTGTGTGCATGGTCTACTTGCAGGTTTTCCAAAGGCATCTGCTTGGCCATGGTGAGAACAGGATGCTGGACAAGGTGGGCCATTGGCCGAATCCAGCAGGCTCTTCTTATGCTCTCTTAGGTTCTTCCGTCCCCATACATTTGGCCTGGCCATCCTTACAGCTGTGACACTCTTCAGTTTGCCTCCTGAGCGAAACAAGAGACGCTTGTTGACACATGAGCAGCAAGAAGGCATGGTTAGCTTGTAATGATGCAGCCACAAGGCACCAAACAGGAAGGCTGTACCTTGTAGTTGAGGACGGTGTGAAAAGAGCTGAAAATGAGCTGTTGCAGTAATGGGGACTTGGGGAGACAAGATGTTATGCTCCAAAAGGAGAAGTAAAGGGGAGGAGAGGCTATTTTACAAGCATTGTCTCTTCAGCGCTGCCACCCTCCGTTCCCTGTGTAGAACATTTGAAGTCTGTGTGAATGTAATTTAGTGCCAATTAAGTGACTGGGAACCATAAACTCATTTCATGTTGAAACCAAGAAATGGGCCCCCGGGGAGCATGGCAAAGGAATGGGGGTGCTCTTCATCCCACAAAAGCTGCTCCACCCCCCTGCTGTAATTCTAAGCGCTGCTCTCCAAATCTCAACATTCAATGCCAGCTCAGATACACAGGGCATTAAGCGACTGAATTAAATCCTTGGTGTTTGCTTGACATCAGTCTCCTTGAGTAAAGGATTTCACGGACCGGGGTGCTCTACAAGGCCGTAATTTAAATCATTATGTGGAGGCTGCTCCTCCGAGTTTTATTTTGACTTGCTGCAATTCCTTTTTATTAAAGCCCCTGGTAGTATTTGTTGTGGTTGTGGTTGTTTTCTATTCGCTTTGATGTGGGAGTTTTGGATTAAATCTCAATAAATAAACGAGCTTTAAAAATTAAATTAGGTTTCATTTGCCTGAGCTGGAGTGCATCTTTCTTTTTTTTAAATCACATAAAGCCTATCAGACCCATTACTTGATCAGGCAGCACTGAGAGGAAAAAAGAAGACATTTCCCCCCAGCATAGGACGCACTAAAAGTCCCAAGAATAGATTTATAGGAATATTTTAACCTTTTCCTTGATCCCTGAAATGTCATTGTTCTGTAGGATACACTGCAAAGGGTGACCTTTTGTAGGAATCGTGGGACGAGTTTGATCTTTGGAAGAAGTTTCAGAGATAATGTACTTGAGGGTGAAAGAAATGCCAGCACTCATAGTTGGTTTTCAATACTTTGTGCGCCTCTGAGGTGGGTGCAAATTATCTATGTGCAATTTCAGTTGTCTGTTAGGTGTAGCAGTCAGTATCTCAGGCTGGAGCTGGGCATGATGGCAAATGCAGGGTTGCTGCCCCATTTCCCCTTCTCTGCCAATATTATGTAGTTTTGGAAATGATTGGTGTACAGCATGCATTTCACTGCTCCCCTTTTATTGACTGAACAAGTGAGCTTGTCTAGACAGACCCAGTTTTTCACAGACTTTTTCGGAAGGTTTGCAGACTGCCTCCTATGTAAGTATGTTTTAAAGCAGAAGTTTTCAACCTTTTTGAGTCCACGGCTCCCTTGACCAACTACATTCTTTCTGTGGCACCCCTGTGGGGCTCAGGAGCCCAGTGATGTCTCCCCTTGCCTGCAGTACCTATTTCAAACTCCCTCCCTTGTGGAGTATTCCCTCAGCCTCCTCTCCTCTCCCCTCTTATTGGGAGTCCTCTGGGCAGTCACTGCTGCCGCCCCTGGTCTCTGAGCAGCCCCAAAGAGAGGGGCCACCTCACACTGCACCACAGGGGCCTGGGAAGAAGATGCCCACAGCCCGCCCAACGGAGACTGGCCAAAGGTGAATGTGAGGCCAGCACCTTACCTTGGGAGGCAGCAGTGGCAGCAGCAGGTGCTGTTAAGCCTGCATGATGGAAAGGCTCCCCTTCAGCACTCAGGCAGGCCTTGCACACAGCAAGCACAAGAAAGGCCAGTGCAGCACCTGCCGACCTGCCTGCCCAGCCTCCCACTTGTTCGTCCATTCCCAACATCAGAGGCTGGTGGACTGGCTGACTGGGCTCCCTCGCCCACTTGCTTGCTTACTCTGAGGCCGCCTCAGCTCCTGGCAACCAGCACCCCTTGGCCAGCCCCAGAGGCACCATTTGCCTGGGGAGCTTGTAGCCAGGGCTGCTGCAACAAACAGCTGTGCAAGCCTTTGGGAGACAGAGATGCAAGAAGGCAGCAGAGGAGGGAGGGAAGGAAAGAAAGAGGGACAGAGGCCCATGTTTCCTGTGGCACCCCTGACAGCCATTCAAGGCACCCCCGGTGCCACAGCACACTGGTTGAAAACCACTGTTTTAAAGTAAGGAAGGAATTTCCCAAAGGCCCTTTTATTTTTAAAGAAGGACTTCATATGCTGCACTGCTGAAGAAGGAAGAAATGTTGAACCTTTAATTTGAAATCAATTTATTCTTTACTTAATGG
Source organism: Podarcis gaigeae (assembly GCF_964106915.1). Classification (NCBI taxonomy): domain Eukaryota; kingdom Metazoa; phylum Chordata; class Lepidosauria; order Squamata; family Lacertidae; genus Podarcis; species Podarcis gaigeae. The sequence continues at coordinate 51,772,541 of NC_139678.1, read as the reverse complement.
GCAGCCTGCCATTTATGCTCTACTATAGGAAACTTCACTGTTAACTAGTAGTTTTATGTGAACATCTGTTCAGCTTGTTGCTAACTTGCATTTGTATTTATGAGAGACCTGCATGTTGCTGTTTTGGCTGCTAATGCTGCAATTTGGTTTTGATGTTTCTGTACCCTCTCCCCCCTCCCCCTTATCCTCCAGCCTGGATGAGGGTTTGCTCTGCTTGAACACAGCTGTTTCTCTGATGTGGGGAGGGGAGGGTGGATTGGGAAATGGGTGTTTGCCTGTAACGGAATGTGGTTGCGTATGCCAGCTGATCACATTCGTTCCCATTTATTTTGGCATAGAAACCTTTTCCTATAATTATACTGAGCTTTAATATAGGGCTTCTGAAATGCTTTGGGACTAGAATCTCAGATCTCTACGCTCACATCCACAGCAAACATTCAAAGCACTCTTATACCTCTGTAATGGCTTCCCCACCCTCCACCCCCAACTGTAGTTTGTAAAGGATGCTGGGAATTGTACCTCTGTCTCCTAAGAACTCTTCCTGACAATAAGTCTCTGGGTGGAGCACATTATTTTATGGTGATAGAGAGTAGTACCTATTCCACTATATCTTGTGATGACTGTTGCTAGTACCACACAATTTTAAGTGTCTGAACTGGGCACTATGATTCTCTGCTTAGGCTATACTCCTGTGAGTGTTTCCTCTGGGGTTAACCCCCTTGGACTTAACGGGACTTCGAGGTGGGCACACCTACGACCAAGATTCCGTCAAATAACTAAGTAGTGCAGAGAGGAGGAGCAATGGCCTATTTTATATTTAGTAAACAAACAAACCCCTGTGTTGCAAAATGTGACTCGGCAATATCAAAAGCAACACGATGGCCAGAAACAATTACAGTATAGAAAACTTTATGAAATAATGCAAAACATCAAAACTATCAAACTTAAGTCTCTGAAAGTCCTTGAATAAGTCCCGTTACATACCCAATCTTTTTTTCGAATTGATATAATATACATGAGAATGAAAAATACTCTGGAACAGTCAAATAACTAAATAGTGGAGAGTGGAGGAGGAGCAATGCCCTATTTTAGATTTAGTCTGAAGGTATAAAAAAAGTTCATTATAACCACAAAGCTCTGATACTTTGATGATCTGCATCCATCTCTGTCAAGTAACTCATTTTTAGAAAGTTAGCACTTTCATCTAAGTGTCTGTCAGCAAAGTTGAAGGGAAAGGTGCTAAATTCTGCCTCATACACAATACTTGACTACACCTGAGAAGAACTTCCTTCTACTTAATACTTTAATTTCTCTCTTTTATAGTTGAGCACAAGCAAACATGTTTTGCTAAACTGCTACCTTACAGGTTAACACGAAGCCTTATTTACCTAGGGATCCATCAGCCTCGCCATCCCCGGACCTTGGAGGGAACAAAAGTACCAGGAAAGCAAAATCTTCTTTGGAGAAAAAGAGTTTATTGAAATCTGTGCACAGAGACAATCTGTGCACAGAGACAACCAGCAGGATAGCTCCTGAAAACTGGCTGTAAAGCAATACACTTCAGCAAGCCTTCTTATACCTTTTGAGCATTTTCCCCCCTCCCATTCCTTCCTCAAACTTTCCTAATCAGCTGGCAAATGTTCAACTTATTCCCTTATATGGCACATCTATATTGCTTGCTAAACATTCCTCATACGTGTCTTTCTGCTAGCTAAGTGTTATGTAGTGAAGTTTCACCCTGGGCCAGCAGGGGGATACTGTATATAGTTTTCACTCAGGTCTGTAGATAGTTTTCCCTCAGGTCCGCGTCAGTTATTTTAGGCGGGAACTCTGGGCTGTTGTTGTTACAATGTTGACAGCCGGCTGCCTATAAAAGCAGGCTGGCTGAGCTGTTTGCAGTCAGTTCTATTCCAGCTTACGAAATAAAGAGCTATTTGGAGAAATCGCTGGTCGTCGGCTATGTCAACCCACAACTTAACACTGGCGACGAGGATGGGATTGATGGACATCAGAGCACAGCCAGATGCGGCCAGCCTCTGAACTGAGCTGAATCACTGAGCTGAATCACAGAGCGAAATCACTGAGCAAAATCACTGGACAGAACCAATTCAGAGCTGACTGTTCTGGCTAGAGCACTGTGTTCCATCCATCGCCCTTCACGCCGGCATCGGAATCATGGCTTCACTTGTGCCTCTACCGCCGTTTGCGCCAGCCTCTGAATCATGGGATTCCTACCTCGCTCGGTTCGACTGCTACCTCCAAGCCAACGAGCTGACAGCAGTATCAAAGGATCGTAAGCGGGGCCTATTCCTCAGCCTCTGTGGGCCTGAGGTGTTTGAGACAGCCCGAGCATTGGTTGCGCCCGAAGCAGTCCAGGCAACACCATGGGACACGATCCAAGAGAAGCTCCGCAACCACTACGCACCAAAGCCGTCCAAGATTGCTGCCCGCCATGCGTTCTACCACCGGAACCAGGCAGAGGGGGAGTCAATCAACAACTACACCACCGCCCTGCGACAGGCTGCAATGCACTGTGAGTTCCGAGACTTAGACGATGCCCTGATGGATCGAATCGTCTGCGGGGTCCGGGACATCCATCTGCAACGGCGTCTCCTTGCCAAGCCAGACCTCACGCTGCAGAAAGCCATTGAGGAGGCTGTGGCCTCAGAAGCTGCTAAACGCTCCGCCCAGGAGATCCGCAAGTCCAGCAGCCAGCGTCTTGCTAGGGAGCCAGTTCCGGTGCATCATGAAGAGGCCACCAGTGATGAGGCATCCTCCAGTGAAGGCGATGACGTGCACCAGACAAAGCGGGAGCACAGGAAGTTCCAACAGAAGTCCAAGGGCCAACCGGAATGTGCCGGCTGCGGAGGCAACCATTCCCGTGCCAAGTGTCGATTCAGAGACGCCATCTGTAGGAAGTGTTCCAGAAGGGGCCACATCGCTAAGGTCTGCCGATCGGCTCCGTCTGACACCCCCCCTTCATCGACTCGCAAGTCCAAGCCTTCACTCCAGTCTGCCAAGGAAAGTTGTTTTGCTCTCACCAACTGCCGCTGCCCGTCTGGAACCACGATTGGCCAAACCGACTCGCCTACGCGACGCAAGCTGAACGTCACGGTGCTCATTGAAGGAGCTCCATGTGACATGGAGATCGACACCGGGTCTGCCCTGTCCATCGTGTCGTGGAGCACCATCAAAAGACTGGTACCCAGAGTGTCCAAAAGGCAACTCGACTCTCACCGCGTACACCTGAGAGACTACCAGGGAAACGACATTCCCGTGGTAGGCGTTGGCCGGTTCCGGATTGCCTTCAAGGATTTTTCGGGCCTGCTCCGGTTGGTGGTGGTCGAAGGTCAGCGGCCAAGCCTCCTAGGGCTAGACTGGTTTGATGCCCTCGGCCTGGAAGTCACCGGCATCAACTGCATCTCTAACGCAGAGACTGAGGGTCTGGTCAAAGACTTTGCCGAGGTTTTTGACGGCACCTTGGGGCAATATACAGGTACGCCCATCTCCTTTAGCCTTGATCCACAAGTCGCCCCCATCAAGCTAAAGCCACGCCGGGTTCCCTTTGCTCTCAAGGCTAAGGTGGACGAACAACTGGACAAACTGATCGCCCAAGGAGTTTTGGAGCCGGTTGACCACGCCAAGTGGGAAACCCCCATCATCACTCCTGTCAAGCCAGATGGGTCGGTGAGAATCTGCGCTGACTACAAGTGCATGATCAACAAGGCACTTCAGCAGCACGCTTATCCGGTTCCTGTTGTCCAACACCTGCTGCATTCCCTGGGTGAGGGTAAGGTCTTCGCTAAGCTGGACCTTGCCCAAGCCTATCAACAACTGCCAGTCGATGATGCCACTGCTGAAGCCCAGACGATCGTCACCCACCGGGGGGCATTCCGTTGCCGCCGGTTGCAGTTCGGGGTGAGTGTGGCTCCTGGCATCTTCCAAAGCCTTATGGAGCGTCTCCTGCAAGGGCTTCCGGGCGTGGTACCATATTTTGATGACGTCTTGGTGTCTGCAGACTCACACCAGCAGCTGTTCGAGCGCCTCCGTGCCGTGCTGACCAGGTTCCAAGAGGCCGGGCTCAAGGTAAAGAGGGAGAAGTGCCAGATCGCCGTTCCACAGGTAGAGTTCCTGGGCTATCTTATCGATGCCTCCGGCCTTCACCTGACCACATCCAAGATCCGCACTATCCAGCAGGCCCCCACCCCAAAGAACAAGACGGAGTTGCAGGCATTCCTGGGGCTGCTGAACTTTTATAACATGTTCCTGCCCCACAAAGCCACAGTGGCTGAGCCTCTTCACCGACTCCTTAGTACAAAGACGCCTTGGGCCTGGGGTCATCGGGAGACGGCGGCCTTCAACGCGGTCAAGGCTCTCCTTTCATCAGACAGTGTGCTGGTACAGTACAGTGAATCCAGGCCGCTGGTCCTTGACTGCGACGCCTCACCTTTTGGCATCGGTGCTGTCCTTAGTCACCATTTTCCAGATGGAAGAGAAGCACCACTCGCCTACTTTTCCAGGACACTATCTCCAACGGAACGGAATTACAGCCAGCTCGACAAGGAGGCATTGGCACTTGTGGCTGGAGTGAAGAGGTTCCATGAATACCTCTATGGCAGGACTTTTGACCTCATCACTGACCACAAGCCACTCCTGGGCCTCCTCGCCGGTGATCGTCCAACTCCACCGGTCCTCTCGCCACGCATGCTGCGATGGACTGTTTTCCTGGCTGCCTACCACTACTGGCTCATCCATCACCCGGGGAAATCGATGGGCCATGCCGACGCCCTCAGCCGTTGCCCTCTTCCAGCATTTGTGGAAGACCCGGCTCCAGCTTCATCGCTCCTTCTGATTGAGGATCTACCGGCAGCGCCTGTATCAGCTGCCACTGTGGCCTCCGCGTCTGCCCAGGATCGCACCATCAGCCGGGTGCTCGACTGGGTGTGGAGGGGGTGGCCACAAGGGCCTTTTGCATCGGAGTTCCAGCCCTTCGCAACCAGACAACATGAACTCTCAGCTCATCGCGGCTGTCTGCTGTGGGGAGACCGCGTCGTGATTCCCCAGGGACTCCGTCAGCGCGTCCTGGAGGCTCTGCACGTTGGCCACCCGGGAATTGTCAAAATGAAGGCGTTGGCTCGGTGTTACGTCTGGTGGCCTAATATGGACGATGCCATCACTGCCTGGGTGTCCGCCTGTCAAGCGTGCCAAGAGTCGAGGCCTGCACCACCGGCAGCTAAGGGACACACCTGGGAGACGCCAAAGACACCCTGGTCGAGGGTGCACATTGATCTGGCTGGCCCCTTTCACGGCCGGACCTTTATGGTAGTGGTGGACGCCTATTCCAAATGGCTGGAGGTCGCCCTGATGCCCTCCACCACTACCGAAGCTGTCATCCGGGTGCTGCGAGGCCTGTTTGCAACGCATGGGTGTCCTGATGTCCTTGTCTCTGACAATGGACCACAGTTCACGTCAGGCACGTTTGAGCGGTATCTTTTGGGACTGGGCAACTGCCATGCCCTAACGGCACCCTTTCATCCATCCAGCAACGGGCAAGCAGAAAGAATGGTGCGCTCGGCAAAAGAGGCACTGGCGCGCCTGGAACGGGGAGACTGGCATGAGCGGGTCGCCGAATACTTGTTCGTGCAACACATCACCCCTCATGCGGCCACAGGGAGGAGTCCTGCTGAACTGCTTATGGGCCGCCGCCTCAGGTCACCGCTCGACCGGCTACACCCGGACTTTGCCGTGGCTGAACCCCCAGGCTGTGCCAACGCGCCACGGTCATTTGTCCCAGGAAACCAGGTCTTTGCCCGGAACTATGTGGGGGACATTCCTTGAGTGCCAGCCACAGTAGTGGGAGTCACTGGACCTCGCTCGTACCAGGTGGCACTCGAAGACGGACGCTTGTGGCAACGGCACATAGACCAGCTTAGGCGCAGGGTTGGGGACTTGGACACTACCGAGGTGCCCCCAACTGCGCTTGCGGCTCCAGAAGAGACACGTACAGATGGCGAGGCCCCACCTACACCTCCCTCGCAAACTGCCAGCGTGGAGCCGAACCAAGCCGCTTCAGAGGGTCTGCCAGACTTACCACAGACTCAGACCACTCCACTTGCGGAGGCTCCACCCACAGCAGCGGATCCAGGGGATTTGGTTCCAACGCCACCTAGGGTCGCACCACAGCCTCAGCAAGAACTGTGTGGCTCTCCGGACTTGGCTACCAGTCCCCGGCGGTCTGGCAGAGTTTCCAAGCTCCCAACTTATTTAAAGGACTATGTTGTTGGACATGTATCACTGTTGGTCTAAGTATGGGAAATGTAACCAATATGCTTTTGTGCCTAATTGAACCATTACGCGTAGTGCTGTATATAAGGAAACCATTACGATTGTAACTAACGCCTTATCTCGGTGGGGAGGGGTGTTATGTAGTGAAGTTTCACCCTGGGCCAGCAGGGGGATACTGTATATAGTTTTCACTCAGGTCTGTAGATAGTTTTCCCTCAGGTCCGCGTCAGTTATTTTAGGCGGGAACTCTGGGCTGTTGTTGTTACAATGTTGACAGCCGGCTGCCTATAAAAGCAGGCCGGCTGAGCTGTTTGCAGTCAGTTCTATTCCAGCTTACGAAATAAAGAGCTATTTGGAGAAATCGCTGGTCGTCGGCTATGTCAACCCACAACTTAACAGTCTGTGTGCGTGGTTTGGGAGCTGCACGGTCAGGGGAAAAACAATGATGTCCAGGGTTGTAAAGTCTGCGGAGAGAATAATTGGGTGCACTCTTCCCACCTTGGGTCAAATCTATGCTTCCAGGTGCCATAAGAAAGCTGCAGAGATAGCGCAGGATAGTGCGCACCCCGGAAATGATTTCTTTCAGCTTCTGCCTTCTGGAAGAAGGTACAGGGTTATAAAGACTAGGACTAGCCGCCTGAGAAACAGTTTCTACCCAAATGCGATTTTGGTTTTAAACGCATTGTAAGGAGTCTGTATGGAAGTATATTGTATTTAAAAATGGGGCATCAGAGTTTGTAGGGGGCTAACCAGGTTGGGATAGCTGGGATAGCAGGCTTGTTGGGTTTTGAATGTCTTATGTAGATTTTTCAATTTCGTTGTTCTGTATGGGACAATGACAATAAAGATTATCGTATCGTAAGAAACTACAGGACATACACCTGTTGCAAATGAAGCCCTATAACATCCCCTAAGTCTTTTGCAGGTGCAAATGGAATTGAAAGCATGATTGCACATAACCACCCTGACAACATTATGAGCACCAACCATGAGGAATGCGTCACAAAAGGGATGCATTGACTTGAAGTTCCCTGTCAGTCCATCCAAACTTAAACTTCACTGCAAATGTTCCTTTTAAAAAACACAGGTTTCCAAAATGTGACATGGGTTCCTTGGCACTGGAGAGCCATTTTTTAAAAATGCATTGAGTGTTGTATCTCTTATACACATGCATGCATGCATGCGCGTGCGCACACACACACATGCACATTCTCATCTAGTCACTCTTTTACATACACACCACCCATCACCCATTCACACCCACAGAGTATGGTGGCCAGAGCACCTTTCTGAATGAAGGAGCATGGCGAGCACAGCATTTTCATTAAGGACACTCTAGCTGCTGTGCTCTGTCATTGAACCGCTGAACTTGTGTACCTCCCTCTTCTTGCTTGGCATTGCAGCTTTTGAAAGGAACTGGAGAGTCTCTCTCTCTCTCTCTCTCTCTCTCTCTGTGTGTGTGTGTGTGTGTGTGTGTGTGTGTCTGTAAGGAAATGTGAAGCAGCCACCACAAACATACCTTCCAACATTCCTCAGATGAAAATAGGGACATTCTGTTCTACATCAGTATCATGAGGCGTTCTCAAAGTAAAGGAAGGATTGAACTCTGATTAATAAGAATACACACAGAGGCTTGAGCCAGCAAGATTAAGGAAAGGGTGCATATAATAATCTCTGCATGCCTTCACCCCTCGGCCCAGGTCGTTTTATTCACAAAAGAACTTTTACAGAGTGTTCGTAAGAACCAATCAGATTTCTTCTGAGCATTTCAATAAACCTCACGTGGGGACAAAGTTAAACTACAAACACTAGTTAAGAATGCATACTTTTGGGGTAAATGAATGAAAACTTCAAAGGAGTGTATTCAGCAACCCAGGAGGTCATAAACAATCAATACACATGATAAGAAGGGTGGCCAGGAGGACAGTGATCATTATCACCTTTATGTGAGACCTGTTTCCTGGCCCTAAGATTAACATCCTAAGATTAACATATCAGAAAAGCTACATCAATGAAGCCTATAAAAAGCAGGCCGGCTGAGCTGTTTGCAGTCAGTTCTATTCCAGCTTACGAAATAAAGAGCTATTTGGAGAAATCGCTGGTCGTCGGCTATGTCAACCCACAACTTAACACTAAGCACTTCCCCTTTTGCTTATACAGGTCTTTCTTATCTTTGCATTACTAGGCAGGAAAAGCACAGCAGGAAATAGACTCTTGACCTGCCAGAGTTAGCAAACAGCCACTGTTTGCTAACTGCCTGATCACAATTGCAGAGATAAGCTTGGTGCAGATAATATGGAGAGCAACATTCCTTCTTAGGTACAAGGTGCAAGGTACAGAGAATATTGGGAGAAACCCTTCCCATCTCCCTTCAAACATAATTGTCTCTGACCTTGAATCAATAGTGTTCATGCCTGTTCACGTACCATTGTTGTTGTTTTTTTACATTTTAATTTATGTATGTCATCTTTCAGAATAATTTTGTCCCCAAGGCAGCCTTCATATTAAAATATGACCTTTGTCATCTATAACAGATACTTTTGTCTGATGGGGTGGTCTGGTGGTTGGAGAACCCAGTTTTATAGCAGGTCGCTCAACTAGATGCTTCCTCACATGAGTCTCACATAACACTTTATCCAAGACCAAGATTGTACCATGGTACCTCGGGTTACAGATGCTTCAGGTTATAAACGCTTCAGGTTGCAGACTCCGCTATCCCAGAAATAGTACCTCAGGTTAAGAACTTTGCTTCAGGATGAGAACAGAAATCGTTTGGTGGTGGTGTGGCAGCAGCGGGAGGCCCCATTAGCTAAAGTGGTACCTCAGGTTAAGAACAGTTTCAGGGTAAGAACGGACCTCCAGAACGAATTAAGTTCTTAACCTGAGGTACCACTGTACATGCATTTGAATGGCATTTGTTGCACTAAAGACCTAAATCATGAGGTGTGCATTTCCAAGCATGCAGTGGATATACACTTGACAACTGAAGTAAATTATGACTCCATAGCACAGAGCCCCATGGTTCCCCCAAATGCCTTGGTACGTTTGCCAGTGGCTCCCTTCACATTTTATGCATTTGCTGCAGCAGACATCTAAGTAACTGAAATCCTGTGTGAAATGGGTCTCCATTAGAAATGCATATGTAAATAATGATGAAATCATTGGCCTATGAAAGCGATTCTAATCCTGTGTTAATGACTTGTTCTGTCAGTGCCAGACTAGGGCAGATGCTGAGGCTGTTTTCACACACGAGGTTTATAGCAGCTCTTGCTCCTATTGGGCTTGTAATGTGAATGCAAAAGTTGAACTGGCCGGGATTTTCATTCATATCACAAATACCTCTCATCTGTGTTCTCTCCTGCATGAACAGAAATCATATGAATAGTGTGAAGCAGAATAAAGGGCAGTTTAAAACCTTACACGTGAAAATCCCTGTCTGAGAGTAACCTGGGAAGTAGTGATGTTTCCACATTTTGTAATGGTTCTGCATACAGAAAATCTGGTCCACCCACAAAACACACCTGTTTTTGAAACAGGCAGCCACCAACGTCCCACCCCCATCCTTCTCCAGCTCAAATTGCAATCCAAGCTTGGAAAGAACACCACACATAAACCCACCAGTAGGTCGCATCCACAGGATATATTGAAGCCACATTTATACCACTTTTAACAGTCATGGCTTCCTCCAGAAACTCATGGAGAGCTGTAGGTTACCTCTCACAGAGCTACACCTTAGCTGCAGCAATAGCAGGAAGAGAAGTTTTCCTGTTTCCTCCCCTTGGTTCTTGAAACTCGGCTATGGCAGCACCAGAAGTACTACCCCTTTTGTGCCAGGGTGGTTTTCAAGCATCAGGGAGAGAAAGAGAAAGGGAGGAAGAACAAGCAAAGGTGGTGAGAGGGAGGTGGAAAGAGGCGGAGGAATGAAGAGACAAAGACCTCTCTCTCTGCCACCAAAGGAGCAGAATTTACCTGATTGCCGTGACATGAGAGAAGTGGATCTGGTGCTGAAATAATTAAATAATGTGTGCCATTGATAAATGTGGGTGTTAATCCAAGCCAATGCCCACCAAAATGTTTCAGTGCTTTTAGCAGTTGTACATCTCTAGATGACAGCGGTAGGATATGCAAGAGAATAAATGTGGTGGGGGTTTTTTTTTCAATTTAGTCAAGAGAAACTGCTTCACTAACAAGCATCCATTTTTCTCTTGTATTGAGATAATATAATATATATTTAAATTCTGTAAAATTAATTAGACAGTCAATTTTGAATTGTTAATTTGTTTAATAAGTGGAAGAAAGCACTAGCTAGTGTTAGCAATGAACACAAAAGGAACCAGCAAAGTATTTTGACAGTTTTCTCGTCAGAAAATGTGTTTTGGATTTCACCTTTTCATGGTGGGATGAGAAATCCAGCTTTCATACTTCCCCTGTGCTGTTCATTTTGCATGCATATTCACTTTCTGTCCTAATTCTTTATTTTGCAACCATTTGTAAAACTCATAATTTGCACTGCTGTGGTTAATTAAGTTAGTGTGTGCCAGTAGTGATTGGTGTTTGGGTTTCCAATCTACATATCAAGAGCTATTTGTTGAGGTTTGTTAATAACATTAAATAGACTTGAGAGTTTTGCAACCTGCTCATAGGCAATTTGTGCAGAGAGGGGAAATGAAAGATGAATTTTGCTGAGTGAATAATGGCAGGAGAATTGTTTATGCAAACCTGCTTGGAGAATGTAGTCGATGCAGCAAAAACAATGATCAACACTAGGAATTACTGGGGAACCTTGGCAGGAGTTGTTATGACAATATAGGATTTAATTTTTTTTAAGGCATAGGGTTTTGCTGTATATAGGCTCTTAAATTATTATCTCTTCCCAGAGACATAATGTGTGTGTGTGTGTGTGTGTGTGTGAAAAATATATGCTGCTGTAGCTACATTGGGTTTTAAATTTGCTTTCAGTTCTCGGGATGCTTGACAGGTTGAAATTGTGCGTGCGCACCACATCATATGATTGATTATTCAGGGTGGGGCTTACCTGCTCCCCCGCCGCCGCCGCCGCCAGCAATATTTTATGCAAGTTGGCACCCCTGCTTCAATAGGATTAACCACTATTGTGGCCAGGGGGAAAAAGTGAGTGGGAAGCACTGGCCTTGTCGCTCACCTCGGAGAGTAGGTGCATGAGGGAGATGAGCAATCTCCAGTCTGGCCACCTTCTCCTGCCAAGATGTCTTGGAAGGAAGCCTCATTATTCTGAGTCAGACCGTGGCATTGTCATTTCAGGCAGGGGACATTGCTAGCCCTACCAATCGGCCAAAATGAATACAAGATTAAAGCGTTCGTAGATGACTTGGTAATAATGATCGAAGAGCCAATAACTACAGTAAAAGAAGTATTGGAAGAAATGGAACAGTTTGGAGGAGTGGCAGGTTTTAAACTAAATAAGAAGAAAACGAAAATGATTGCGAAGAATATGGATCAAAGTGCTATAGAAATAATGCAACAACAATCGCAGATAGAGGTGGTTAAAAAGGTCAAATATCTTGGAATATGGGTGACTCCTAAAAATATAGATTTATATAAGAATAACTACGAGCCAGTGTGGAAAGAAATAAGAAAGGACCTGGAGGTGTGGGGAAGAATGAAACTGTCATTTTGGGGAAGGATTTCTTCAATCAAGATGAATGTGCTACCAAAAATGTTATTTTTATTTCAGACTATCCCCATAATTAAGGGGAATAGAGTTTTTAAAGAGTGGCAAAGAGCAATTTCAAGATATATTTGGCAGGGCAAAAAGCCAAGAATTCAATTCAAGTTGTTAACAGATATAAGAGAAAGGGGAGGCTTTGCCCTGCCGGATTTGAAATTGTATTATGAGGCATCATGCCTTTGCTGGTTGAAAGATTGGGTTAAATTAGAAAATAACGAACTGCTTGACTTAGAGGGGTTCGACAATAGGTTTGGATGGCATGCGTATTTATGGTACGAGAAAAAGAAAGTCCATAAAGGTTTCGAGAACCACATCTTCCGAGGTCCTTTAATTGAAATATGGTATAGGTATAAAAACCAATTAGAACCTAGAGTACCACACTGGTTATCCCCTCTAGAAGTTTTGAGTGTAAAGAAAATTAATATGAGTAGTGAATGGATAATATATAGTCAACTGTTATTTAAAGAAGGAGGAAAATGGAAAATGAAACCATATGAGCAGGTTAAAGATTATGTATATGACTGGTTGCATTATTTTCAAATAAATGAAATGTTTAGGAAAGACAGTAAGGAACATGGCTATGCGGATAAGGATTCTAAATTTCAGAGGGAAATCAAAGATAATGATGGGAAAATACTATCCAAAATGTACAAGTTGCTGTTAGAATGGAATTTAAAGGATGAAGAAGTTAAGTCGGTAATGATTCACTGGGCCAGAGATGTGGGTCACAACATACAATTTGAGGACTGGGAAAAACTATGGAAGGAAGGCTTAAAATTTACTGCATGTATGACGTTAAAAGAAAATGTTATGAAAATGTTTTATAGGTGGTATAGGACACCCGTAAAATTAGCAAAAATGTATAAGACATGTAATAAGTGTTGGAAGTGCAAAGATAAAGAAGGTTCTTTTTATCATATGTGGTGGGAATGTAAGAAAGTGAAAGACTTCTGGGAAAAATATATAATGAATTGAAGAAGATTCTAAAATATACATTTGTAAAGAAACCAGAAGTCTTTCTGTTAGGGATATTAGGAAACGAGATAAAAAGAAGAGATGGTAAATTTTTCCAATATGCAGTAACAGCAGCAAGAGTGTTACTGGCCCAAAAATGGAAACAGCAAGAAATACCGACTGTGGAAGAATGGAGAATGAAGTTGTTGGACTATATGGAGCTGGACAAATTGACAGGAAAGATTAGATACTTAAGAGACCAAAAGTTCATCGAGGACTGGGGGAAATTTGTGGAAGATCTGGAACATGTAAGTGAGAGACAGATAACGCTAATGGGATTTAAAGAAGCACTGTGAAAGACTATGAAATATTGTCTAAAGGGAATAGAAAGAAAGATATAAACAATGTCAATACAAAATTAAGAAATGCGCAACTTAAATTATAACTACGGATGATTTACGGATAAGCTGGAGGAAGTCCAAAAAAGGTGTATGTTGTGAAACTTTGATGTGAAACTAATATGTTTTTTGTTTGTTTTTTCTTTTGATGTAAATTAATAAAAATTCATTAAAAAAAAAGAAATTGTGAGTGCGCACCACATCATATGATTGATTATTCAGGGTGGGGCTTGCCTGCTCCCCCGCCACCGCCACCGCCACCGCCACCGCCAGCAATATTTTATGCAAGTTGGCACCCCTGCTTCAATAGGATTAACCACTATTGTGGCCAGGGAAAAGAAGTGAGTGGGAAGCACTGGCCTTGTCGCTCACCTCGGAGAGTAGGTGCATGAGGGAGATAAGCAATCTCCAGTCTGGCCACCTTCTCCTGCCAAGATGTCTTGGAAGGAAGCCTCATTATTCTGAGTCAGACCGTGGCTTTGTCATTTCAGGCAGGGGACATTGCTAGCCCTACCTAGAGATACCAGGTTGGGGATTGCATGCCACTGAGCCAAGCAACCGTTCAGATATTTTTTGAGACCCAGAGACATTGATTGGGATGGCCAAACCATGTTTTACCCTCTAAATCTCATATTGGAATGACAGGGGTGAGAAGGGTGAGAGAGAAATAGGGTGATTTCAATAGATATATGTGAAGGTTTATGCATTTTACTGTATTTAGTCTTACTTTTTGTCTCACTCTTCTTCCATCATGAATCCCAAGGCAGCAGACAGTGATTCCCAGACTGTCCCTCACCCAGGCAGTGCCAGACATGAGGGTTCCAACTAGAATAAAATAAGGCGGTGCATAAAAGATTATGTGAGCACACATATAATAGATCATGCCACTTGAATGGCAAAACCCATCAAATGGGGTGGGGGCTCAGATATTTTATTGGGGCTGGGGCAAAGGGATCTCAGCCACTAGGTGTTGGCTCCTTTGTTAAACCCAGGCCTGCAGGAAGATTCCAGTAGGGAAAGTCTTGAAAATAAGACGACTTTACTTAGAGTAAGTCAGGTTTGGCAAAATGTCAGTCTATAGCATGAATTTCACTTGGCTAATACTAATTTTGCATCTGGCTAGGAAAGCGCTCAGCTCCACGCCTGCCATGGGGGAGGAGAGGAATGCCTGTCTTCGCTTCCTCATACTCAGAAATGTGTCAGACCTGTCAAGCTTCAGAGTTACATCTGATTTTTCGAACCAGACAGCATCTATAACAGCCAGCACTGCCTCCATAAGGAAAGCTGTGGAGAATTGTCTCTTTCCATTTTTAAAATGTGAGAGACTTTCTCCATGGGCAGGCTCTAGGCTATTACTCATAGATGGGGCCACTGCAACGCTCTCCCACCCACCTTACTATCCCTCTGTGGCCTTTTTGGAAAATTCCTAACCACTTCCTAAATAGATCTTCTGCTACTGCTACCTGGGATAGCGCTCAAATGACAGGAGGCCAGATGCTTTTACTCGTGATACATTTTGCAACACACATGCAGGAACATCACACACATCCATTTATCTGCCCCTGTACATCATCCAGCTTCCCACAAGGAACATACCTGCGAGGGACCATACAGAACTTGTGTGGTGTCATCAGTAGGCTCATCTCTGCTTTCCATTTATCTTGATACCAGAAGCATCAAGCAATTCTCAGAATAAGTGCCATTATAGGCTCGATGAGGGGTATTAGGCCGAAGCGGAATCCTGACAAGGCAGAAATGTTGATAGAAGCTTTGGAAACCTGTTGTTGATCCTGATGAGGTTTCTCTGTCGCTAAATAAGTTACATAGTCGGGGTGGTTCTTATCCCCCTCAAAAAAAATTCTACTGAACTAACAGGTCACAGCGGTAGCCATTAAGGCTGAGAGAGGACAGCTGCATAGGCCCACCAGCTTAGAAAAGTCTTCAAGAGATGCCTGGAAGTCAAAAGTGAGGATGCCTGCCAGGTCTCTGCTGGAAGAGGGTTCCACAGCATGTGACCAGTTCATCCTAAATGCCCAACTTCTGGTTGAGACCAGTCAGGCTTCTGTAACACAATGGGCAACTCACAGTGCTTGAGCAACTCACAGTGATTGGACTAAGGTATAAGGGCTCAAGTGATCCTTAAGATATGCAACCATCATAATAAACAGCCATTGATAACATTATCTGCTGCAAATCTGTGCAATCCCCTTTTACAGCTGTCCAAGTGGGGGGCCATCACTGTATCCTGTGGTAGCAAACTCTATAGTTAACTCTTTGCTGTGTGAAAAAAGTATTTGTCTGCCCTGAATTTCTCAACATTCTGGGATCACTCATGCAGGAGACGCTTAATCTGGGCTCCAGCCCAACATTGGGCAAAAAGATTCCTGCATTGCAAGGATTCCTGCATTGAAGTAGATGATCCTTGGGGTTCCTTTCAACTCCTCAATTCTGTGATTCAGTTCATGGATCCCAGGTTCTTGTAATATGAGAGAGGGAGGGGGGAAATTGTCTCTATTCACTTCCTCCTCACCATGTGTTATTTTACAAACCTCTATCATTTCCCCCCCCTTACTTGCCTTTTTCCCTAAGCTGCAAAGCCCCAAATGTTCTAACCTTACCTCATAGGGGAGTTGCTCCTGCCCCTTTATGCTTGCCCTTTTCTCTACCTTTCCCAGCTCAACAATATCCTTTTTGAAGTGCTGCATATTACCTTTTGACCCCTGGGTCCTATATATCCTTGGTAGCACCTTCTCCCATTGATGCTTATCTTTGAGATCATCTGGCAGGACCACCTCTGCATTCCCCCAGCTACTATAGTCAGATCACAGAGAGGGAAGACCAGGATCTTCTCTGCTGCAGCACCAGGCCCTGTTCTTACCTATCCCACTAACAAAAATTAAACGTATGGAGGGGTAGCAGTCTTGCAACCCCAGCCCTCTTTCTCAACTGCCATGCATTCTGTGGAAAGTGAAAAGGGACTTTGCATGCATTTGTATTTGTTGTCGTTTAGTCATTTAGTCGTGTCTGACTCTTCATGGCCCCATGGACCAGAGCACGCCAGGCATTCCTGCTTTCCACTGCCTCCCACAGTTTGGTCAAACTCATGTTGGTAGCTTCGAGAACACTGTCCAACTATCTCGGCCTCTGTCATCCCCTTCTCCTTGTGCCCTCAATCTTTTCCAACATCAGGGTCTTTTCCAGGGTCCTTCCAGTGAGCACTCAGGGCTGATTTCCTCAAGAATGGATAGGTTTGATCTTCTTGCAGTTCATGGGACTCTCAAGAGTCTCCTCCAGCACCATAATTCAAAAGCATCAATTCTTTGGTGATCAGTCTTCTTTATGGTCCAGCTCTCACTTCCATACATCACTGTACAAATCCACAGTATATGTAATTCTGATCAGGCATTTATAAGGAAGCTGGGTCTGAAATTCTAAAGGTTTGGAAGTAAATCTTTTCAAACCAGTGGATCTCGCTGATTCAGAAACCATGCTCCTTTTTCTCA
Organism: Podarcis gaigeae; assembly: GCF_964106915.1. Classification (NCBI taxonomy): domain Eukaryota; kingdom Metazoa; phylum Chordata; class Lepidosauria; order Squamata; family Lacertidae; genus Podarcis; species Podarcis gaigeae. The sequence continues at coordinate 51,755,694 of NC_139678.1, read as the reverse complement.
GAAATGTGAGTTTTATGCATCTTCAGAATTATGCATGTCTAATCAATTAATTGACTCATGATTAATCAGCCACACTTTTTTTGATTGGATGACAGCCCTACTTTAAAAACGCGCTTTGCAACTTCGATGCTGGAATATGCATAAACACACCTGTATGACATAATGTTTGCGTAGGAGTGCTGGAGATCTAACATTGGTTTTGACAGTACAGGAATTGACTGTCATGTCCAGGCTATGCTTTGTGTTGGCAATACAGTGTCAAAGAATAAACCTAATACACAGCCTTGTGGTTCAGGAGCTTTCAATCCAGGATTTCTGCTCTGCTAGGCATTCTTTCCCCACCATCTGTCCCACCCTCTGGCTGCTCCTGAGTTTTGACTGCTACAGGTCTTGCAGGTAGCCTGCCTTGCAGACGTCGGAGATAGGAAAACAGCGGCCATGCAATTTGAATAACAAGGTGGAAAGTGAATATTTCTGTAGTAGTTATTCAATGCCTCTCTTTAGGTCAATAGCCCAAAACATCTTCCTGTGCACAGAAGCAGACATCCCCTATGTCTGGCCTGTACTAATAGGGCAGGCAATTAAACTACAGATGCAGTGACCTCTGAAATGCAATGCCTAGGGGTATTATAAATTTTTCCCTGTTAAAGGTTTATATTCCTTCCTTCAGGAACTCGTTTTGGAGGGTTTTTCACACTGCAGACTGGATATAATTGGTGCACACTGCAGATTTATTCCTCCTAGAGGTCAGGTAACCAACGTATTTCACTGTTAGGCTGACTGGGGCTTTTATTCTCTCAAATTATGTTTCTATCAAATGTTCATTTGTCTGCTTTATAGGCCGCAGAGGATTTGCACTGCCGAGTGTTTTCAGTGATTGGATCCTCCGACAAGGTTTCCTCTGCCTCCAGTTTCATGCTTTTGGACCTTTTCACAAAAGCGGAACGGGACCCTCTGGGGTCTTCTTTGTAACCATTGCAAACAAAGTGTGCCATGAGGTGGCACCTGAATGACTGATGGATCTTGAAGTTCACCCCCAAGTCTTATATATACACATGTGCTCTCTCAGAAGAGAAACAGGTTTGATACAAGAATACTCATAACTTATAATATGTTGTTGATCAAGCCCTTTACATCACGACAGTAATAAATTTGCACGAGAAGATCATGATGCAATTAAAGCTACCTTAATATCCTTTTTGAAACATTTTAGAAAAGGACAGCAAGTGGGAAGCAGGGTTGGAGGCAATGGTGTTTTCCCAGGGTTTTTCCCTCCCTAGCCTCATGTTTCTATTCCCACTGCTGAAGAGACAAGCAACCTCTGAGTTTTTAAAGGACCTTGCCTCTTTAACAGGGCAAACCTGAGCTCCTGCTGGGCACAGCTCCCACTCCACTGCAGAGTGAGGGCTCCAATCCTGCAAGTCTCCCACAAGAGAATTTAAGTCATGCAAGTAATTATCTTATTTTCAAGGAGTTAAGACTAAAACGCATAGGCGCCAACTCATAGTGCCCAGGTCCTGAGAATTGCAGGATTGAATCCTCTTTCATCTAGCCAATTATAGTCTGTTTTAGTTCAACATCACCCCCTAATTACCAGGGAGGGAGAGAAACATGATTAAACCTAGAATGTTCTGGATCACAAGTAACAAAGTGACAATGTTGCTATTGTGCTATTATTTTATTAATTAAGCAGCAGCAACAGCAAAACCCCCAAAATCCTAAGCACTGCACAGAAAAGTCAGTAAAATAAGGCCCTGCAGGGTCTCCCTGTCTAAAACTCAAAAAGCCAGGAGGGGGAAATGGAGGAAAGGGGATAATTTATAGCATGACGTATGTGCTAAATAAATAACCAGGGGGTGGTCTCTTTGTTTTGTTGGGGAGAACCTTTGGCCATGCTCTGGGGTTGTCTTGTCATTGCTTGATCAAATGAAAATCCAGAGGCTGGACTAGGGAAGCTTCAGTTTGCTGTAGCCTCTTGGTGACAGTGCTGTGTTTAAAAGGCTGAAAGACAATCCTTTTCCCAGTTGATTGATTGTATCATACATCCCAAATGGATAGATATAAGTAATGTATAGCAACTATCACTATGCGCAGACAATGCAAGGCACAAGCAGGAACGCCACATCTTGATCCTTGTGTAAATCTTGTAAAGTATCATTTGTTAAGGCAAGAAATAGCTGGTAAGAGATAAATGGTGTATTGCGCAAAGAAGAGAGGAAATAGAACGAGGATGAAAGTATGTTGGGGAGAACAAGCAATTTCCCTATTGTATCATTTTAGTTAGGATACCTTGAGGAAGGTGCGCCTAGATATAGAGAGAGAGAGAGAGATGATAGATGATAGATAGATGATAGATAGATAGATAGATAGATAGATAGATGATAGATAGATGATAGATAGATAGATAGAAGATAGATAGATAGATAGATAGATAGATAGATAGATAGATAGATAGAGATAGATAGATAGATAGATAGATAGATAGATAGATAGATAGATAGATAGAAGATAGATAGATAGATGATAGATAGATAGATAGATAGATAGATAGATAGATAGATAGATAGATATAGATACTCCCTGAGTATTTTCGTGCACATGTGTGTGTTTTTCCTGCCTTCTGGAATCTTTTTCTATGAATGTTTTAAAAATAGCATTTAAAATATGCAACACACTCTACAAGATAGAAAACAAAGAGGTCCCTGCTCAAAGCATCTTGCAATCTAAAAATAAACAGGAAGCCGGAGGAACAGGAAAGGGGACACGAAAAGCATAATTATCATTGTCTGTGTCCTCCAAGACACGAAGGCATGCGCTTATTCATCCCCAAAATTCTTTAAGCAAAGACTAAGCCTACAGATGTTCAGTTTAATAAAACTGAAATGTTTGTGTTCTCCAGATACACCATTTTAGTAGCAGCTATTTCATTTAACGGCCCAGTTCATACACAACATTAACTATTAGGGTTACAAGGATATAGCTAGGGTTTAGGGTTTCAAGGATGAGCTGCAGTGAGCCTTGGGTTCATGCACGCCCCTCACCCTTCATCCCCTAGTGCAGGGGTAGTCAACCTTTTTCTACCTACCGTATATTTTGCTCCATAAGACACACTTTTTTCCTCCTAAAAAGTAAGGGGAAATGTCTGTGTGTCTTATGGAGCAAATGCACTGGACAGCAGAGGGGTCCCTCGGCTGCCGCTGCAGTTGCGAGCTGAGGGATGCTTCCGCAGCCAGAGCCATGGCTCTCGTCCGTTGCTCGCTGTGAAGCCAGCAGAGCAAGAGCCGCTGACACACTCTGCGCAGCTCTCGCTTTTCTTGCTTTAAAGCAAGAACCGCGGAGAGCGTGTCAGCGGCTCTTGCTCTGCTGGCTTCACAGCGAGGCAGGAGGAGGAATGGGCAGGCAAAGTGAGAGCTGCGCAAAGCAGGACAGAAGCCATGTAAGCGGCTCTCCCTTTGGTTGCTTTAAAGCAAGAAAAGCGAGAGCCGCTTACACGCTCTGCGCAGAATATTTTTTTTCTTGTTTTCCTCCTCGAAAAACTACGTGCATCTTATGGTCAGGTGCATGGAGCGAAAAATATGGTACCGCCCACTAATGCATCTTTATTGATGGTAAAATTTCCACCAGTGCTCGGTGGAAGGCGGATTCAGCTTGTGCCATAGAAGCCCCTACCGCCCACCTAGAATCCTGAAACGCCCACTAGTGGTAGGGACCAGGTTGACAACCCCTGCCCTAGTGCATCCATAAGGAGACTGGAAACATCTAGTCACATTTCAATTTTAAAACACTTTAGTGTTAAGTCTGAAACTGCGCTATGGTTAATCTTCACAGTGGTCAGTTCTTATTTTTACTGGTATGCACATTTGGAGGTGATTTTCTATTGGCTCTGCCTGCTTACATTTTCTGACATTACTAAGTTCCCAAATGCTGGATTTACCTTTCAAAAGGCAACTGTCTCCCACTGGCTAGCTGAAAATATAAGGAAATGCTAACCTGACTGATACTCCTTTGTAGGTTTTTTTTTATATCTCCATCCTGAATTTTTTTTAATAAAATGAAGGCTTAGAGTCAGCTATTCAAGACTCTCCTGAACAGTGCTCCATCATATATAAGAAATGGGTGATAAAGTTCGCCAGTAAAGGAAATCCTGTATCTTATTGGCAGAAATGTGGCTGGGGTTATGCCAATCAGGAAATGCTACTAGCATCATATAAGCAATGAGCAGCAGTAAGAACATTCTACAGAATATCATCCTTTCTATAACACCATCTATGTCGCCTTGATTACTAAATTATATAAATTATGCTTTAGCTGAGATTTCTGCATTACAGGGGTTGGACTAAATGACTCTTGGGGTCATTTCCAACTCAACAATTCTATGATTCTATATAGATAATTTACTCTGTAATATCTTATAATGTCTGCATCGGGCTTGAGAATGAGTTTGTTTTTATGCATATATTTGTATTTTTCGTTGTATTCTTAAGCCTGTCCCTTTTGCCATATTTATCTTTGCTTTTGGAGCTTTTATGATTAATCTCAAGAGGAAGATTTGCATCTTGTCCGTCTCCTGATCTATGTAGTTGTCATATAATCTAGGCAAAACTAGAATAATATTAATATTTCAGGGTGAGTGCTTCCACAACTAGCAGGATGCAGGCAAATCTGCATTTTATACCATCCTTATTACATCATCTGTTGAAGTACTGAGCCAATCTAACTGATGGAAAGTTCTGTGAAACTTAAAAGTTTGTTTTCTCACTCTTCAAAAATAACTGGTTTAATAAAAAGTATAATCAGAGCCATTTTGGGTCATTTCTTTTTGAGTATATAATACATCAGTGTGTTTCACAGATGACAGGTCTTTGCTATTGTTGACCTTATTTCCCCTCCAGAAATGTCTGGATGCTTTAAAATCAGTCATGTATTATAGATGCTGCAACTTCTTTGAAGTTCGCATCATTCTTTCTTGTTTCTTGGTCTTGCAAAGTATTGGGATTTTCCTTGCAATGTGTATCCAATATGTATAATATGCATCAGTCAGTGTGGACTCATGCAACAACAACAAAAGCTCTGCAGAGGTCATTTGCGTGTTTGCTCCCCCCAATTCTTCCTGGGCACATCTGCTTTAAGGTTTTATTACACTCAAGCATAATACAAATGCTGTGAAATAAATAAAAATAAAGAAACTCATTGAAAATTTTGTGTTGAAAATTGCAAGCGAACCATACATCAATAGACCAGCTTTAGATATCATTTGTTTACAGACCCAATAGTGTGCTTTAGATACAAACATGTTCCTCTGATTTGGTTACAGCATTCAGTTCTGTTTGTTAGCCCCTGGTTCTTGATGCATACCTGCTAATAATAGAGCAGCAGCCAAGGGTTTATACCTGCTAATAGAGCACCCAACTGAAAATATTATTGTTATTTATCATATTTATATACCAACTGTACTCCAAGACTACAGTGGTATTCAGTGCTGATTTGTTGAGCACTAAATCCATGATTGAATCTATCAGATTTTCTCAAGTCCCTTGATATTATGACACCAGTACAGTAATACCTCAGCTTACAAACGCTTCAGGTTGCGCGATTTCGGGTTGCGCACCGCACCAAACCCGGAAGTACTGGAATGGGTTACTTCCGGGTTTTGGTGCTTTGTGAATGCGCAGAAGTGCTAAATTACACTTTGTGCATAAGCGCCGATTCGCAACCCGTGCGTGTTCAGACGCGGGGCTGCGGGCTGCAAATGCAGCAGGTTGCGAACATGCCTCCCGCACGGATCACGTTTGCAACCCGAGCGTCCACTGTACACATATGTCAACTGTCAGCAGCCAACATAGGAGCCAAATCCTAGGGGTTGTGGGGGCTTCAGCCCCCCAGTAAAATATTTGAGGGGACTGGAGCCCCCAAAGTTGATGGGCATTGCAAGTCAAATGGTGTGTGTGCACCACATCATATGATCAATTATGCGGGACAGGGTTTACCTGCTCCCCCCCACACACACAAATAAGTACCTCTGGCAGCCAAAGGTTTAAACCTGCTTTCTATATTTCCATGGGAGCAGATCAGCAATAACTCACAAGGTGTCAGTGAAGTCAACTATTGAAAGAAACGAAACCGCTCAGGCCTAGTGAGCAGAGCAATTCTGATGGTCCCCACCTTCCACCACTCTCCAAGGTTCTCCTCCCCTGGGTCCTTCCCAATCAATCTGAGGCTCTTTTGTCTTGCCTGAATTTGCTCCACCCTCTTCATACCTCTTCGGGTTCTGGGAGACCAGGGGCAAGGGGTGTTAGTCACAGCAGGAGGGGGAGGCTTCTCTGTCTCCTGGCTCCCACCTCTCCAGCCTCTGATTCTGAACTGCTCTCACAGCCTCTTCCTGCTCACTAAACCCTGTTATCTCTTCAGTGTCCAACACCTCTTCCTCCCAGTCTGCCCCTTCCTCTCACTCTCAGCCTTCTTCTCCTGGGGGTTCCTTTGGGGGTTCCTCAGCTGGTCCTCTGCACCTAGCCAGTCCATGACATTCCATCCCATCATAACTTTGGTTCTGATTTGTAAGTTAGTACGATCAGTAAGGTTGGTGGAACATAAGAAGCAGGATATTTTTGGTGGTGCCCTCGTTCACTCTGCCTCTCATGTCCAACCAACCCAATTGACTGCTCACAGTTGACAGCCTCTTGCAGTTGGGTTCCTCTCCAAGACTTAGCAGGTGATATTAGAAGCAAGATCAATACAGTATTGGTCACTCGAACAAGCACTCTCAGTGATAAAACTACAACTTGTAGAAGCAAACACTGGTCAGGCTTGGCTAGATGTTTCCATAAAATGTGTTTCCATGTTCTTCCAGATCTCCTAAGGAACCCCGGTTCAGAGCACCCACACCCCATTTTCTGAACTGAGGCATATGAATGGAAATATAGAGTTGTAGGTGGTTGTGGTACCCTTATTGCGGGATTCGCTTCCAAAGAGCCCTGCCAAACCTGCTTGAAAGCAAATGGTATATTGTCTACAATAATGGCATATTGTCTGTGAAGTAAATCTGTTAAAATCTTTGAAAACTTAATAAAAAATCAATTTTAAAAGAATGAACAAATTCATTTGCTTTATAGAGATTTGGGGGTGGGGTGGGTATGACTAATAGATCTGTATTGACAAGTGTAGCTCACAGTGGAAGAAAATAAGGAAGAGGGATCATTAGACATAAAAGGAAGGATAAAAAAAAAAGAAAAGTTATTGTCGTCACATTACGGTGACAATTTTAGACCATTTAGGAAGGGGAAATGGAGGAGACATTTCCTGTACTTGCAGGACTAAAAACAGCAACATAGAAAGCGATATTCATAGTGGACCTTACGTAGCTATACATAGTGGAAGTACAGCGACAGCAAAACATGAAATGTTGAGGAAGTTCTTAATATTCCTTATGGCAGGATGGAGGGCTGCATTCTGCTGCTGATTCTGCTCACCAACCCTCCTGCCAACTCCGCCTGGATCCATTCTGCTCCACACTCTCTCACACACCTACAGACCTCACTCATTCTCAGACACACTATGCACAACTGCACAGACAAACCTATCTCCTGCCAAGACCATGTATACTCCCCCCCTTACTCCCCAAGAGCATTTGTTTCTCCACCCCATCCCACAGATCACAGAATCGTAGTATTGTAGAGTTGGAAGGGACCCTGAAGTCTGGCCCTCAATACAGTGGTACCTCGGGTTAAGAACTTAATTCGCTCTGGAGGTCCATTCTTAACCTGAAACTGTTCTTAACCTGAGGTACCACTTTAGCTAATGGGGCCTTCTGCCACCACTGCGCGATTTCTGTTCTCATCCTGAAGCAAAGTTCTTAACCCGAGGTACTATTTCTGGGTTAGCGGAGTCTGTAACCTGAAGTGTCTGTCACCTGAAGTGTCTGTAACCTGAGGTACTACTGTATACTTCTCTCTCTTTCTCTATCTTTCCAAGAGAATCTCTTCCCTCCCCCACCAACACGTATCCTTCTTTAGCTCTCACTCTCTCTACCATTCGAAAGCACATCAAAGTGCAAGTAGATAAATAGGTACAGCTCCAGTGGGAAGGTAAACGGTGTTTCCGTGTGCTGCTCTGGTTCACCAGAAGCGGCTTAGTCATGCTGTCCACATGACCCGGAAGCTGTACGCTGACTCCCTCTGCCAATAAAGCAAGATGAGCACCGCAACCCCAGAGTCGGCCACGACCCAACCTAATGGTCAGGGGTCCCTTTACCTTTACCTCTCTACCCAAGTGCTTTGCAAATGCCTGCAACCATGAAGGGAGGGAAGCAGCTATCCCACCTCTTCTCTATCCCAGCATTCAAAGTAAAGCTCTCAGAGCCTAAGAAACACACATATGCAGGCCACACAAAGTCAAACCATCTGGGGCATGCAAAACCTGCCCAAACAGTACCCACTGTGCCACTGTCCCTTTCTAGAACCTCAGGAAAAAACCCTCAAAGCTGTTTACATAAGATAAAACAGCAAAATCACAAAAAAATTACAACCCCACTTTAAAACACACAAAAGTTAAAATACTAAAACAGTTTAAAATTACCTGGACTTTCTAAGCATCTGGGTAGACCGGTCTAATCAAGGATGTTTTTAGCAGGTGTGAAAAAGAGTACAGTGAAGGCACCTGCTTGATCTCAATAGGCAGGGAGTTTCACAGTGCAGGTGCTGCCACACTAAACAAACAGTACTATGCGGCACCTGTAGTAGTGCCAGTTTCTGCCAATCGCAGCAGTCGAGTGAGCACATGTGGAGTAAGGCGATTTCATAGGTAAACTGGTCCCAACTTGTTCAGGACTTTATAGGCTATTAGTAACACCTTGAACTTCAAATCTGTTCCGGTGAGCAGGTTTGTACTTCTGCCAAAACAAAAGCATGCTGTGCAAGGGACAACGGCCTTTATCCAGAAATGTGCAATTCAGCGTGTCTGTGTAAATTCCATCCAGGGAACAAGTTTGTGCTTCTGTGCGAACAAAAACATGTTGGTCAGGGGGACAATAGCTTTTCTTTGGAAATGTGCAACTAACCATCTGCAAGTGTGTGTAGCCCTTTCAGCCGCCTGCGCACAAACATTTGTCCTAGATGCTCTTTGTCCATAAGCTCAGCAAAGCCCCTCCACCTACTTTGCCCTGAATTTCAACAAATATATAGATAGATATATACTGTTACGCTCCACCCTAATTTCCAAGTGGTAAGAGATTTCAAGGATCCAGATGCTTACCCAGGGTTCATGTTTCTTTTTGGAATGAGGAACAGAAGAGACTATGGTGTCTTTATGATATATGGTTTATTTACAAATATATACAACCTGAACCAACGATGGAGGGGTCCAGTGTGGTGTAGTGGTTAAGAGCGGTAGACTCGTAATCTGGGGAACCGGGTTCGTGTCTCCGCTCCTCCACATGCAGCTGCTGGGTGACCTTGGGCCAGTCACACTTCTTTGAAGTCTCTCAGCCCCACTCACCTCACAGAGTGTTTGTTGTGGGGGAGGAAGGGAAAGGAGATTGTTAGCCGCTTTGAGACTCCTTAGGGTAGTGATAAAGCGGGATATCAAATCCAAACTGTTCATCCAAACTCTTTTTCTTCAAAGCATGACACACCAAGATGGTCCTGTTTTTCCGATTGCTGCAACCTTGGATCTAAAAAGAAATCCAACATGGTTCTCTGTCCCTCGGCTAAGCTTGCTGGGTTTAACAGACTGACACTTTTTCCCTCTAGCTATCTCTCCGTGGAAGGAGGGGCTCACACCTCAGTGATGGCTCTTCTCCCAGGTGATTTCCTGAGCATGGAAAAACTGGTTTGGCCTGTGTTTTGACACTGCTAAATCCAGCATCTGGCATGCCGTCTTAATACACTAAGCATTGATTAAACTCCAACACTTACTAGACCCAGGAAATAGGGCAGTCAAGGCACCCACAAACTCAGAGAGGAAGAGCTTACACAATCCAGTTTGAAGCATTCATTTCCATTTCTGCATCTTCGCAACGCAAGTGACATAGCTGAACTTTCGTTTTTTTCCTTTTTTAAAAAAATTGCGTTGAACCAAACACTCTGAATGTTCAAAAGTGGGTATTTCTCTGGTTTCATTTTAACCTAGTTGTTTCTCCATTAAATCCTCTACTCCCCCTCCCCCCGCCGCCTGAGAACAATATACTTTACTGCCTTTTTAGGAAGAAGCAGTGCATGCAATGGAAGGGGTCAGAGATGTATAAGAAAACAATCCCTCCAGGCAGAATTTTGCACTTGACTACACATGCTGAGGGACCCCATTGACTTTAAGTGGAGCATTCCATGTGTGGGCATCCAAGAGAAGAATTTGGCCTTTAGCACAGAGACACACGCTGGTAAGAAAGAGGGATATTGTGGCAGCTGTTCATTCAATTCTGCAGCTCCAACACAATTAGGGACAAAGGTGGGTGAGCCCTGGTGTATGTAATCCATTCTTCGCCAACCTGGTGCCTTCAGGCTGTTTCGGACTGCAACTCTCATCCGCCCCAGCCAGCACAGCACTGGGAGGGCCCCAGGTTTGCAAAGGCTGATGCAATCTATATCAAAGGAGAATCTACTGCCTTCCTTATTTAAACAGCCTCTTTAAAGGGGGGGTGGAATTAATGCACTATGCAGAGTATTAAATCTCTAGCAGGTAAACCTGTTTCACTCTTCCTCAGCTAAGCTTAAGGAAAACTCAGTTAAACTGGCACAGATTTGAGCCAGATCACACCAAGGAACAATCCAACCAATTAGAAAGGGTGTGGATATCCAGGTACATTTTTCCATATTTGGTAAATTGGCCCAGAGATTAGTGCATTTTGTGGGGAAGCATTTAATTCTTGACACCAGACTCATTTGTGGCACTCTTGGCCATCTTCCAACAAGGAGGATAAAACAATATTGTTCATAAACTTGTGAATTTCTTTTCTTTCTTTCTTTTTTTGTCGCTGCCTGCAACCAACCAATTGCAGGGAACCTCACTGAGGAATTGTATGCCCAAATTTGGTCAGAAGCTGTCATGGAAAAGCTCGCGAAACTATAGAAAGAGAGAAAGAAAGAAATTCCAACTTTAGAAAATGCATTCGATGCAAAATGGGTGGTTTGTTAATCATCTGTGTCTCCAACAAAGGGTTTCCCTACCATCCTCCCTGCTCATGAACCTCTTTATGGAGGAATGTTCTTGGATGGCTGCTCTCACCTGTATCACCTTAACTTTACCTTACTGCCTAATGTACCTTTATTAATATAATTTACTGTTTTATCTGCTACTGTGAGATGGAACACTTTTTAATGGCGATCCTCCTACTATTTGTTCAACCACATATTTTGCTTATCATAGCTGAATGTGTAATGCTATATATGCCCCATTTCCTTTTGCTTAGTGATGTTATTTTAGTGTTTATGTTTGCTTTTATTTCTCTTGCTATAATTATTTCACCTCACCATCCGTGTGTTCTTTCCTTCTTTGTATTACAATATTTCAATAAATACTCTTTAATAAAAGAAAGTCCCAAGGAAGTAGACACTTTGTAAGCTATAAACTCAAACCTTTTAGATTTCCTTTCAAAAAAAAAATGAGTAAGACTTTGCCAGACAAGATGTGACATTTACAAACAGTTTTTTTCTCCTTGTTCTCCCACTGAGCCGAAACCTAGAATCAACTCCTCCAGGAAATGTGTGGATATATATTTGGCCCAGCAATTGTGGTGTTCATCAGAACAAACCTGAATTGACGACATCTTTAGAGAAAGGGAGAAAATCAATTGGTCCTAGTGTCAAGACTGATAAAACATATGAAGAAGAGGAAGGGTTGCTAGACAGTCCCTTGAACTGAAACAGTTCTTGTCAAAACAAAGCGTGTCAAAATCAAATACCTTCCGTGATAAGAAAATAATTCTACCCGTTAAGAGAATGTTACTGAGTACTGTAATTTCTTACATCCTCTTAAACCTGAAAACAGCAATGCGGCCCCCAACTAGTGTTTTTCTTTTCCACTGGCCAAACATTGATTTTTCTCCCTGCCAAGCTGTGCATTTCTAATGGAGCTTGAAATTAACATGGAGTGTGTGTTTTTTGGAGGGGGAGGGGAGGGGTGTTGTTTTCTTCCTTGCTTGTGCATAAGTGTTATCAGTGATGCAGGCAGAGCTTTGGGAACAAGGTTTCTTTAAAGTTATCATTAAACGCAATAGAAGCGGCTGAAGGCCTTACATTTTTCTAGCCACCGTGGCAAGCTGTGATTACTGCATGGTGATAAGAAGTGTTTTTATTGATCAGGGAGAGGAAGAATCTCACATTAATTGAAGGTGTTTGGGAACCAGCGGCAATGCTCCATCAGACCCCTCAAATAGCTTATGACTTACAGCCCATTGAACACAAAATTTTGCTTATGTACTTACTACAGTTGTACGCCTTCTTTGTACTTTAGGGTAGGGATCAGCAGTTCCCTACTGCTGAACCCAATCTGGCCCCATGAGAATGCTGTCTTCCTGCTTATTAGTTGATAGCCCAGGCAAGGAAGGGGAGGTTGTGGACAGCCTTTGATAGTGGCATGGATCAGTGTTTGACTTTCTAGCCTTTAGTTACCAGACCACTCTCCAGATCAGGTGTTTAGAGGTGGTTAACAGCTGTCCACTTGGAGGTTTTGTAAAGTGTCCCTTTTTAAACCTGCCCTCTTGTCCCTGAAGGGTTACAAGACCCCTTACATTTTCAGCTTTGTCACTTTTGTTGCCATTTCAAAATTCTGCTCAAGAATGGGATAAAATCAATCTGGACCCAGACACTGTCCCAGTAATCCTTGCTACTGAAAGCTTTTTAAGGCTATGCACACACTGAACTGTTTGTAGCACCAAAAGGTGTTTTTTTCTCAATCTGGAGTTGGTGCATTTGTCAATCTAGATTGATTCCAGAACCTGCCGTCCACAAGGGTGTAGTTACTGGATATGCCTTTGAAAATCTTCCCGTTTCACGCCTTTTCCTCTTTGTACAGGCCACTCCGCAGGTGAACGAGGAAGGAAGTGGTGATTGCAGTTCTGGTATACGCCCACCCACAATGTCATTGGGCAGCTGTGGATACACTGCCTACATCCCTTTTCAAACTGACACCCTCTCAATTTGAATCAATGTGCAACGAGCTTTTATTTTCAGAACGAAACTAGTTTCTCAAGCAGCACTTTCCAGAAGCCAAAAATATGTGCTAGATCTAGATTGTTATGTGGACAACACAGAAAACAAGTATTCTGTTTCCATTGATTCAAGAATAAAATGCCATGTGTATGCAACCTAAAAGTCTAAGGGTTCACCATACTTCCACCTCCCCCTGGGAGACCCGCTCTTTATCGCTGAATTGGAACAAACACCAGTCTGTTTTTCTGAGGATTGATGTTAGTTCTGATTCAGCAGTAAACAGCAGGCTTTCACGGGGAAAGTATTAAGACAAGTGGAATATTGTTTCTAGGCACAAGACAAGGGGAGGTGTGGATGAGCCCTAAGTACACATTGTCTATTGGCTCATGCATCCATGCATATGGATATATGCATATTGATACTCTAAAAGAACTCTGAAAGCTTAGTTAAAAGGGGCTTAACCTTGCAGAAGCCATGCTGGATCTTCTTCAGCAGCACTTCTTATTCTAAGCGCTTGCTTCTGTACATTCTTCTCCTTCTTCCAAGGTTTGCAAAAAGTATCCTTGGAGGTAAAGAAAAAAAACTGAAGCCAAGGCACATGCACATCAGTTTGCCCACCTTCCTTCGGCCTACCTGCCCACAAACACGTTGGGCATACCTCAAAAGCCATAAATGTCTTTGAGCTCGAGATCGTCTTTCGCGGCTTCTTTGGGGTGGTTGAGTGATATGTCATAGACTATTTGGAAAGTGAAGGATGCATGGGTGCATTTTTTACAGTCTGCCAAGCCTACAAGGTAATTGTTGGCAAGGTTTAATGCTCATGAGTACGCAGAGTAGGAAGTACATCAGAGTGCATCTCTATATCAAATTTGACTGCAGAAGAGACCAGATTGCTGGTTCAGCAATTTTCTGTCAGATGGCTATTAGTTATTGTTGATACAGAAGGAAGATCATTAATTAAGCCGAAAGGAGTAGTGTAGGTCAGGGCTAAGACTTACGGTAAGTAGGAAGTAAACCACGCTCAACACTGTTGTTTAGTATTTACAAGAATAAACTATTTGAGAGATATGTATTAAAAGCGTCAGGGTCACTGAAAATGGTTGAATACAACACAGCAGAGGCTCAAAGTGGTTGACCTACCGATTACATTTCTGAAGCAAGGTTGTTTTTAAAACTGGACCACAACACACCTTCCCCGAAATAACTGGAATTTGATCTGCATTATCAGCAGTGGTGTGTAAGACAGGATATAATGTAATATGCAAGATCTGGGGGCAGTGACCTAGAAGCAGAAAGGAGAAAGCCTCTGTGAAGTTAGTGCAAAGTTTGCAGTGAGATGGCTCCATCTTGCTTTATTCAACCACCGCTTTGGGACCAGCAAGAGGCTCAACTTGTGAGCGTTGATAAAGACTGCAGTTTCCAGCCTATGATGAGGCACAAAGCAGAGCTTGGAGAAAGAAGGTGAATATCCAGTGTCCTTTCCTGTCATTCCCTTCACTTTGCACCCGTATAGAAGTGAAGCAAGGTTATATATTAATGCACATTGTCACGACTATACATAGGAATATTTTCTCTATTATATGGAAGCTTGCCAAAAGGAATGCCTTTTAGAAAGGAGAATCTGAAAATAATTAGAGAGTGCATCAGCACTTTCTTCTCCTTTGTATCCATGAGATGAAGGGTATACTTAGTGAGCAAGCACCGTGGATCTCTTATATTTTTGGATCTTTGGCTTTGAAATCATGTTTTCGAAGTCTTTCCCACCTCTCTTGGCTTTGGTTCTGTTTTATTTGACTGAGAAGCCTTTCACAGAGCCTTCCACCTCAAGTGTTCTTCTGTTATTTGTCTCCGTAGCTAAAATTGAACAGTCATATCAGATTAAGAACTTTACGGATGTCATTGCTCTGCAGAAGGGCTTCATGTGAGGTATGGCGGTGCTGAAGGCATTTGATACCGACTGGCTAATAGGATCTGATTTTGGATGTTGTGAAGCCTATTAAAATCAGGCCTGGATGCCTGATGGAAAAGCAAGAGTGCCATGGATATAATGAATATTAATCAGGTCTCAAACAATGCCAGACAAATTGTTAATAAGGTTGGAAAGACAGTGAAGCAGAGAAGCAACAAGAAGAATGTGAGGCAACGTTGTGTGATGGAGACTCCGTCTCCCTGCCCTCTCTGCCGTGCACCTGTGCAACATCTGTCAAAAACCACCCCTTCTGTATTTTAGAGCTTTCTGGAAGTTAATTCTGCTTTGCCACTTGCCTCATGGGCACAGCTTGGGAGTGACTGAAATGTCTTAAGCCTTTTGAGACGTTCCCTGGGCCTGCTGTTTCCACAGCTGCCAGGCTCAGGCAAAAGCAGAGTTTTCTTACTGACTATTCAAAAGGCTCTTGTCAAAACTGCACCTCCTTCCTCCTCCACAGCAGAGGTGTCACCTGCATCAGTAATCTGCAAGCATCTTCTGTCTGTGGTGTCGGCTTGAAATCCTCCTTCTGCCCTGCCTACTCCCATGGATCCATGACTGGCTCAGACACACTGCCTGCTGCTGAGTCCTTCTTCATGGATCATTTCCTTTGGCACTACACTGGTTGAGGGTGTGGCGTGCGAAAAGCGATTGCGTTCTGCACAAGCTATTCAAGACTATACCTCTGGAGTCAGCTCAGGTGCTTCCGATTAACACATGGAAAGTCAAATTCATTTCTACCTGAGAAAAACTTATTTGCTCTTGGCAGGTTACCCTAAAGGACAGCCTTTCTCAACCTGTGGGTCCCCAGATGTTGTTGTACTACCCAGGTCTGCCCTCACCCATAAACGCCTAAGAGAAAAAGGCCATTGGAAACCTTTACTCTTGTGCTTTGCAAACATTTTGAGACAGATCCTGACTGGGGCTTTAACCCTTTCAGTTGCAGTAGCAACTGAGTGGTTCATTTGTTCTCGGCGAATCAGATTCAGAAACTGGCTGAAAAGTCACGTATCACATCAAAATGCCCATAATTTGTTCCAAAGCTGAGGTTTTCAGGACAAAACAAGATCCTACATAGAGGGTGTGTGAACAATTTCCTGGTGGGTAGGGTTTTTTGATGATGATGATGATGATGATGATGATGGTGGGCCTTGTTGCATCATCTCCAAAGACCACCTAGTCCAGCATTCTATTCTCACAGTGCCCAATCAGATGCTTATGGGAAGCCCACAAGCAAGACATGAGATTTAGTCGTTCTCCCATTCATGATCCCTGGCAGCTAGTATCCAGAAGTATACTGCCACAGTCACTGGAGGTACTAGAGCAGGCTTCCTTAACCTCGGCCCTCCAGATGTTTTTGGCCTACAACTCCCATGATCCCTAGCTAGCAGGACCAGTGGTCTGGGATGCTGGGAATTGTAGCCTCAAAACATCTGGAGGGCCGAGGTTGAGGAAGCCTGTACTAGAAGAAACCTGACTAATGTGCATTGAGCCAGGAGTCTGCAGGCTTGAACAAAGTAGAAAGGACTGTTTTTAGCCCTTTCCCCTTCCATTAATAAGGGACGCAGGTGGCGCTGTGGGATCTCATGGTCGGCGGTTCGAATCCCCGCGGCGGGGTGTGCTCCTGTCGTTCGGTCCCAGCGCCTGCCAACCTAGCAGTTTGAAAGCACCCCCGGGTGCAAGTAGATAAATAGGGACCGCTTACCAGCGGGAAGGTAAACGGCGTTCCGTGTGCTGCGCTGGCTCGCCAGATGCAGCTTGTCACGCTGGCCACGTGACCCGGATGTGTCTGCGGACAGCGCTGGCTCCCGGCCTCTAGAGTGAGATGAGCGCACAACCCTAGAGTCTGGCAAGACTGGCCTGTACGGGCAGGGGTACCTTTACCTTTTACCTTCCAGTAATAGCAGAGCAGAATTGCTACCCCCAAACTGCTTTTCCACCTTATAGAGAGTGGAAAGATAGCAGGAGCAGCCAAAGCACATTTCTACAGTCCTTCCTCAGTGCTTCTACCATGTTAGTTTCCTAGTATACTTAATCTGAATGAAGAGGATTCTTTGCAGGGAGATGCTGCTTGTTTGCACTGCATTTGCCATGGCATAATTGCTAGCAGCACTTATCATTTTTATTAGCCAAGCTGCCCATATTAAAAGGATGGTGTTTGGGGTTGTTGTTTTTTTTTAACACCATGAAGAACAACTCAGGGAGCAAGAATAAGTTAATTTCCTATTTAACCCAAGAGCAGATGGTTACAAAAATGCTCTGTGTAAATAAATTACAGAGAAACACGCTCACTAATAGTTAAGCATGTTGGAAATGGCCTTCTAAAGGAGGGAGGGCGGGAAGGGGGGACATTTTCTTCTTCTTTTTCAATAAACCTATTTCTCCATTGCTGTTGGTTGTCTAAAGGGATAAATTTTGTATTTAATTGGTTTGGCTTTCAACCCAAGAGCCTCATTCTACTGGGCATAGTACCAGACACCCCCAAAAAACCTACAGATAATTGTTT